>NW_012121821.1:11931417-11951304 GCF_000951035.1 Colobus angolensis palliatus | reverse complement strand
AAATAATGGCATTTGCAGCAACCTGGATGGAGTTGGAGACCATTATTTGAATTGAAGTAACTCAGGAATGGAAAATGAAACATTGTATGTTTTCACTTATAAGTGGGAGCTAAGCTATGAGGATCCAAAGGCATAAGAATGATGGACTTTGGGGACTCAGTGGGAAGAGTGGGAGTGGGGTAAGGGATAAAAGAATGCACATTGGGTACAGTATACACTGCTCGGGCGATGGATGCACCAAAATCTCATAAATCACTAGCAAATAACTTTTCCGCCGGGACAACTGGCTAGCCATATGCAGAAAATTGAAACTGGGCCCTTTCCTTACACCTTATTCAAAAATTAGCTCAAGATGGATTAAAGACTTCAGTGTAAAACCCCAAATTATAAAAACCCTAGAAGAAAATCTAGGCAATACCATCCAGGACATAGGCACGGGCAAATATTTCATGATGAAAACATCAAAAGCAATTGCAACAAAAGCAAAAATGGACGAATGGGATCTAATTAAACTAAAGAACTTCTGCACGGCAAAAGAAAGTATCATCAGAGTGAACTGACAACCTACAGAATGGTAGAAAATTTTAGCAATCTCTCCATCTGACCAAGGTCTAATATCCAGAGTCTGTAAGGAGATTAAATACATTTAATCTAATTTTAAACTAAACAACTGCATTAAAAGAACTAAACAACTGCATTAAAAAGTAGGCAAAGGACATGAACAGACACTTCTCAAAAGAAGACATACATGTGGCCAAAAAACAAATGAAAAAAAGCTCAACATCACTGATCATTAGAAAAATGCCATCAAAACCACAATTGGATACCATCTTAGGCCAGTCAGCAAGGCGATTATTAAAAAGTCCAGAAACAACAGGTGCGGGCAATGTTGCAGGAAAAAAGGGAACATTTTTACATTGTTGGTGGGAGTGTAAATTAGTTTACCCATTGTGGAGGACAGTGTGGCAATTCCTCAAAAATCTAGAGTCAGAAATACCATTTGATTCAGCAATGCCATTACTGGGTATGTACCCAAAGGAATATAGATCATTCTATTATAAACATACATGCACATGTATATTCACTGCACACTATTCACAATAGCAAAGACATGGAATCAACCCAAATGCCCATCAATGATAGAATGGATAAAGAAAATATGTGCTGCATCTACACCATTGAATACTACGCAGCCATAAAAAGGAATGAGATCAAGTCCTTTGCAGGGACATGGATGGAGCTGGAAGCTATTATCCTCAGCAAACTAATGCAGGAACAGAAAATCAAACACCACATGTTCTCACTTTTAAGTCGGAGCTGAACTATGAGAACACATGGACACATGGGGGGAATCAACACACATTGGGGCCTGTAGGCAGATGGGGGTGGGAGGAAAGAGAGCTTCAGGAAGAATAGCTAATAGATGCTGGGCTTAATATGTGGGTAACTGGTTGATCTGTGCAGCAAACCACCATGGCATATGTTCACCTGTGTAACCTGCACATCCTGCACATGTACCCTAGAACTTAAAAATTGAAAAAAAAGAACTTTTCCATGCAACCAAATACCACCTGTTTCCCCAAAACTATTATTAAAAAACCTACGGATAAAATGGAAAAAAATGAAATGAAATAAAATGAATTGATGTAGCGTTTTGCCAAATGGTTTTCCTGACTATTCAGATGATCATATAATTTTTCTCATTTAATCTATTAAGAGTGGCAAATTGTAAATAGCAATTAAATTCCCCCAACCCAAGTTGGATTTCTCACAGTTTTTTCATTTTCTGGGGAGTTTTCTGTTAATGGTATTTCTAGTTTTGATCCTGATTATGTTGATTAATTTTCAAGTCCTAATCCAACTTTTTATTCCTGAGATAAATACCATGATATAATATTCTTTATATGTGTTGCTGGATTCAATTGATTATAATTTTGTTGAAGATTTTTTGCATCTACATTGAGCTATAATTTTCTTTTCTTTTTTTTTTTTTTTTTTTTGAGGCGGATTCTCGCTCTGTCACCCAGGCTGGAGTGCAGTGGCCGGATCTCAGCTCACTGCAAGCTCCGCCTCCCGGGTTTCTGCCATTCTCCTGCCTCAGCCTCCGGAGTAGCTGGGACTACAGGCGCCCGCCACCTCGCCCGGCTAGTTTTTTGTATTTTTTAGTAGAGACGGGGTTTCACCGTGTTAGCCAGGATGGTCTCGATCTCCTGACCTCGTGATCCGCCCTTCTCGGCCTCCCAAAGTGCTGGGATTACAGGCTTGAGCCACCGCGCCGGGCCTGAGCTATAATTTTCTAACCTGTAATGTTTTGTCTCATTTGGTGTCAGGGTAAAACTTGGCTCATAAAGTTCCAAAAGGTTTTCTCTTTCAGTTTCACAAAAAGATTTGTATAAGATTGGTGTTGCTTTTTTCTTAGAATTCACCTGCATTTTCTGTTAAGAATATTTCACACTACATAATTAATTTATGTAATGGCATTAAGACTATTTAGATTGATGAAGATGCAGACGAATGATCTCATTCATAAATTGGTTAAATATCCCTGTTAAAAGATTTATATTGGGTTCAAAATCAGTCTCTAACCCAGGATTCTTTCATTTGTACAAGACAAAGAATACAATAGTCAAAAAATAATAATAGAAATCAAAGAAATAAAAATAATGAGCAATACTTTTATTAGGCAAAGTTCAAGGATTTAATGTTACTTTATAAAACACATAGTACAGAATGTAATATTTATGAGACTTTATGTGTTAAATACGTGGCATCCATACATGAAATAAAAATTCCAATCGATGTAGGTAGTTTCACTGACATATACATACGTTAAAAAAATTGTACATTAAAACTAGTGCATTTTATACATTTATTCACTAGTAATCCTTCAATAAACAACATATGAAAATATTGTGTCAATTTTATAAAATGATGATTTTCAATACATTTGTCCATTTATTTTCTTTATGTTGTCAAATGTATTAGTATAAAGTTGTTCAAAATATTCTCTATCTATCCATTTAATGTTTGGGGTTTTTTAAAAGTGATTTTCCATTCCTAAAATTTATTTTTGAGTTGTGTCTTTCTTCATTAATCTTTTTTTTTTGCTACTGGTTTATCAATTTTATTAATATATAGTTTTAAAACCAACTTTTCATATTATTGATTTTTGTCCATCATACTTTTACTTTCAATTTCCTCAAATTATGATTATCTTTAGTTTTTTTTTTTTTAATTTTCTTGTGCTTAATTTACACTTGTTTCCTACCTTCTTGAGTTGAAAGAATAGGTCTTGATTTTTAACTATTCTTCTTTCCTAAAATATTCATTTAAATCTATACATATGCTTCCAAACACTTCTTTTGCTATATCCCACAAGTTTTGATATGTTGTGTTTCCATTAACATCCCAATCTAAATTATAGTAATCTCTATTGTTATTTCTTCTTTAACTTATGGACTATTTAGATATGTTCTGCTTGATTTCACATTTTGGGAGATTTTGCACACTTTATTTCTAGTTTAAGTCTATTTTTTTTCAGAAAATATAGAACAAAATTTCAAATACTTTTAATTTATTGAGACTTGTTTTGTGGCTCAGCATATTGTTTATATTGATGAATGTAATGCATACTTGATAAGAATTTGTATTTTGCAGTGTGGTATAAATTGTTTAATGTCAATGAGGTAAAATTGATGTTAAAATCTTTTTTATTTTTACTGATTTTTACCTACTTGTTCTCTTATTCACTAAGATTAAAATCTCTATGACTGTTTTGTCTCTTTCTCCCTTTACTTTTGCCAATTTTTGTGTATTAAAATACATTATTACATTTATTTGCATTGAAGATTGCTGTGTCTCTTGTTGAACTGACCCTTTTATTATTCCTTAATGTCCCCTTTTATTTCTGGTAGTTCTCCTTGTCTTAAAATCTACTTTGGTAGCTATAAATATAGCTAGTCTATCTTAATTTTAGAGTTTGCATAATGTATTTTTTCCATCTTTTTACTTTAATCTATTCATGATATGTTTCTGTTACAAAAGCATTAATCCAATCTGACAATCTTTATTTTTAATTAAAGTATGTAGTAGTCATTTGCATTTAATATAATTTTAACATGGTTAAGTTTTAGTCTACTATTTGCTATTTTTAATTGATTCCCTCTTTGTTCTTTTGTTCCTTGTTCCTGTTTTCCAAAAATTAATCAAGGACTTTTAGTATTCTATTTACTGGATTTTTAGCTCTACTTCTTTGTATATTTTTAGTGGTTATTCTAGATATAAAAACATGCATTCTTAACTTCTCACAGTCCATCTGGAAATATTATTGTGATTCTTAACAATATAAGGAACTTTCAGCAGAATAATTCTATTGACACTTCACCTCATTTTTAATGCATCGGTTATAATGTGTTTCTTTTCTACATTATTATAAACCCCACAATTCATTGTTATTATATTTTGCTTTAAATAGTCAATGAGTACAAAAGAAATATAAAGAAAATTTATTATATTTAACCCCACATTTACTCTTTTTTTGTCCTACAATATACAATAAAACTCTAAAGGCATCACCCATATTACTACTAATATTAGTATTTCTGAATTCAGTTGAAGATTTATTTCTAGTTAATTTATGCCTTGGACAACCCCAAGCTGGTAAACATTATATATTAAAATATCTTAACAATTCTGCATTAAAGAGATTAGTTTATTCTTGTTTCATTTCCGATATCTATTTGAATCTTTCTCCTCCTTCAAAATATAATTTTCTTATACAGTAGACTAGTACAGTTTTGAACTTATTTTAATGCCTGAGTTGTGATTTTATAATTATTTTTATTTTGTTTTCCACTGGATAGAAAAGAAGAAAGCTGGAATAGACATGAATTACACTGTATCTATATCTGCATAGTACATAAAATAGACTAATACTATCAACGTTTATGCTCATAATGATGCATTTATAAACAAGAAAAAGTTATAATGCAAGGGAAATTTCCAATCACACAATTCATAGTCAAGTATTTAACATTTTGTAAATTCTATGGATTATTTTAATAATCCAATGCTTTTTATGCTTATTCTTCAATAGAGTACTGTCTTTTGCCTTATTTTCTATATGATGGAGGTCTGAAAGGACACAATTAGTTTAATGTTTTTGGAATTAAATTTCATGCATTTATTATTTTTCATGAAAATGACCATCTGATGTAATTAAATTCCTGATTTCAATATTCTCATCCATGTAATATTTTTTCAAATAATATTACCCATAAAGTTTTGTTTTGATCTTGGATTCATATGATATAAAAATAAGTAAGAAAATAAGAGAATCTCCATTCCTGGGCTATTACTTTGATATCTTGTATTTTGGTTGTGGGGGATGCAAAGTGCTAGCCAAACAATGGAGGAAAAGAAACAAAATAATCCTGTGTTAAGTACTTATAAACTTAGTGGTGCAACAAAGCAACTTCCAAACACCGCTCCAGCATCCCCACCTTCCCCGCAAGAGACAAGGAACAGCTTCAAGTTTTCCTTTCTTGTTCACTCCTATGACTCTGGAGGAGACAGCCCAGCCAAGGTGCGATTTTTTTTTTTCCTTTTTCACTCCCTATATATAAAGTCCGCACTGAATTAGTACAAGTGAAGTCCGTGAAATTTACCACCCAGATGCCTCAGGATGAGTCAGGGATTTAAGAGCCCAGCCCTGGTTCTTTCTCACCATGTATTTCATGTCGGCCGCGGGAGGGTTGACTTTGCCACGCCATTCGTTGTGGCCTTCGAGGCAGTTGTTTATAAAGTGTGGGTCAGTGATGGATGGGATTTTGGAAGATGTACTGGCTACCAAACACAGACCCAAGGTCCATAAACAACTGAATTTCTTCTTCAGAGCCATGGAAGGATGTGGAGGATGCCCTGACTGCGCGGACCAGTAACGGCCGGGGCAACCCGATTTCCCCGCCACCGCCCCACCCCGCCCCACCCCGTCCCACGATCTTCCTTGGCTCCATCCTCCGCACAGGCTCGAGCCCAGCGCGGGGATGCCCAGCAGGCTGGATCTGCTTGTCAGTGTCGCTGTGGGGAGGAACAGGCAGCAGGGTTCGCCTTCCACAAAGCTCTGAGCTACAGGGGAAAAAGCTCTGAGTCGCCCTCTGGTGGAGGGAGTTTCAACCATCCAAACTGCTTTCTGTGGATCCAATCTGTAATCTGCAGAGCGCGCCTGGATTGTAATGCAGATTGCAATATGCAAGCCACACAAATTAGGTAAAGAACAAGTGCGGGATGCTGACAATGGGTCAGTGGAGTGCAAAGCACTATATATTAGTTTCTTAGACGCAGCTTCCGTGTATAGATTTTCATTGTTCTAAATAATCTAGAATCATATTGCCACTTCCCTCAGAGATTGGGAATAGAGTAAGAATAGGCAATTCTTACATAGTGACAATACCGTGATCTTAAAGTATCAACTTGTCAGACAATTGATAATTTCCTTCTTTTTTCCGTCTGAAGAGACCGACTGCTTAGATAAATAAAAATAGATGCCTGGGAAACGTAGCCAAGTAGTTTCTCTTGACAAAATCTTCCCTTTTTGATAGTTTGGAACAGAGCCACTGTTTGGTGACTGGTAGACTTCAAGAGTTGCTTTAATTGATATGCTCAGACTGGGATGGACAGAGTACATTTGATTGTCTATTTTACCTGCAATGCAATATAAATCAACTTCATTTGGCTTAATGTTTTAAATTCATTACGTCACTTATATTGATATTCAGTAATAAACCAGCATATTTCCCCATGACATTAATTTTTTTAGTATTTCTGTTTCAAATAAATATCTTTACTTAGTGATTCGAGGTTGTTTATAATGTCATTTAATTCAGGTGAACATATATTTACATCTGCTGAATGTTCTGCCATAGTCAACCTTGACACAAAAAACAAAACAAACTACTTTGATGCGCCTGTTATCTTTTTAAAAATAAAAAGAAAATTGGAATATAAAAAATGAAAAATGCAAGGATCCTAATGGAAATTCTACTGGGCAATAGAAAATATATTTCTAGTCTACTACCGGCTAATGGAGAATTGCTGTATATACTACTTTCTTATCACATACATAGTCCAAACTGAGCTTCTGATATCCCACACCCAAAGACATGAACATATGCACGTGTGTGTGTATATGTGTGCATGTAGGTATACAGATAGATAAATCGATACAGATATGTAAATCTACATGTGTCTATACATATAGGTATCTTCCTGGATATACAGATGTCTATAGGCATATACTCATATACATATACACAATGTGTGTGTATATACACACATACATTTATATATGTAAAGTTCTCTATATAAATCTGTGTGTGTACACATATGTGTATGTGTGTATGCCTATAGACATATATACATCTACACAGAGAGAGATGTCTATAGGCACATGTACATATACATATGTGTGTATACAGAGAGAGAGAGAACTTTTAAGGACTTGGCTTACGTTACTATGGGGGGCCACAATAAAAAATCTGAAGTCCTAGGTATGGCCCAAAAGACACTACATAATCTGACCATGGCTAGTTATCTGGCCTCTTTCCTGCATTCTCTCCTGGCTTATTCTGCATGGGCCACATCCATCAGCTTGATAAGGATGCCCTCACCTCAGCTCCTTTGCACTTGCTGTTGCTTTTGCCTGCAATGCTCTTTATAGAGTTCCCTTCAAGTGAAGTCTTCCCTGATCATTCTACATCTCCTATCTGTCACTGTCTATCCACTCAACCTGTTTTAGTCTTCTTCATTGCATTAATTACCTCCTGAATTTATGTTATTTATTTTTTTAACATCTGCCTTCTCTATCAGTTTGTAACCTTCACCACAACAGTGGCTTTGTTTTCTTCATTGCTATATCTCTAGCACCTTGAACAGGAACTGAACCTTTAGACCCTCAATAAAAATTGGTTGAATAAACAAATGAGTTCTCTTTACCTTTCTAATAATGTGGTATACAACTGTAAGCTTCTTGAGAGCAGAAACTATATTTTAATTGTTACATATATGTATATATACATATGAGGGGCTCAATAAATATTTTTGACTTAATCGTATAAAAGGAAATACTGGGTAGGCTTATATATTTCACTTTTTCTAACATTGGGTTTATATGAAGATAGAAGGTGTTCAGTGGATGTTTGTCAAATACATAAGTGGCTGAATGAACAAATAAATACAAATATAAAGTAAAATATTTTCAAGTAGCAGGTACTCAGTGAATGTTGAATGCATTAATGAATGATCACGTAAATGAAAATTTAAAGTTGAGCTTCAAATGCAAACTATTTTGGAACTGCAAAACAGGAAAGGTTGATAGGGATAAGGTTAATAAGGATAAAGGTTAACAGCTAGTTTAGTTTCATTTAGTGTATAGAGAAATTAACTGCCTATAACAACAACAGAAATTTCATAAAGTAATGGATTTAAAGATTGGCAAAAGTAGAGTATATATAGTCAAAACATAATCCAAGATTATTGCTCTTCTAATAGACGTTTATAACAAAATGTCTGAATTGTATACATTATGTTTTTTAGACCACGTTCCCAATGGCTTAGACAGCTATATTCAGAAATACTAAAACAATTTAGGTGTAAAAAGTCTAATTGCCAGGATTAGATTTTGTGTACGTCCTAATGTTATTTTCTTGAACATCTATTTGTGGAATGGACAAGTTTAGTTGGGGCACCAGAATTTTTAAGGTCTTTTATAACTTTTTAAAAGTTAAATTTAGTTTTCTGTTTCATATTTATGTGTGTTTTCTGCTATTTATTTTTGCTTTTCTTTCTATGTGGGGGTAATGGGTGGATTAATTTTATGGAGTGCAGCAGAAAAATACAGAGTGATTACATTATACCTCATTTACTTCACTACTTTTATACTTTAAAAATGTATTTGTATTTTTACTCCCAAACTGGCTCCAGGAAATACTGGAAATATTCACGTTTTGATATATACATTTTGAGGGGAGCTAATTTTTAAAAGTTACTGCAGATTAGAAAAACAGGATTATGAAAAAACTGTATTAACCTTCATAAACTCTTAATTCTAATTTGAATATCTGACTCTTGGGTGTGTAATTTAGGAAAGTTAGTGCATGTTAGAGTGGAGTGGAACCTTGGAATTATCTCAAACCAGCTTTTCCCCTTTATAGATGAGGAGTAGATGCCAAGACACTGTGTACAGAGCATACATAAAAATATTTGGGTTGGGCGTGGTGGCTCATCCCTGTAATTACAGCACTTTGGGAGGCTGAGATCAGGAGTTCGAGACCAGCCTGGCCAACATGGTGAAACCCTGTCTATACTAAAAATACAAAAAATTAACTGGGTGTGGTGGCGGGCGCATGTAATCCCAACTACTTGGGAGGCTGAGGCCAGAGAATCGCTTAAAGCCGGGAGGTGGAGGTTGCAGTGAGCCCAGATCGTGCCACCGCGCTCCAGCCTGGGTGACAGAGCCAGACTCCGTCTCAAAAAAAAAAAAAAAAAATTGGCAAAGAATAAAATGTAGGTGTCTTGATTTCTTGATTTCTAGGCCTTTGCCCTTTCCATACATCATTTTAATTTTTAATTATATATACACACACAAATACACATACATGTATATGCAGTTATTCATGTAATTATCTATACGTACATGATCACACAAATTTAAAGTAATATCCAGTCTAATATCTATAATCTCTGTATAATATATTGCAGTCTTTTTTAAAAAAATAGTGCAAGCTCCTTGAGACAGATATTACAGCATATGCCTAAATTTCTTCCCCTCAAAACATCATTCTGGGCCCTGCGCACAGACAGGTGCGTTATGAAATATGCTAAATAAAATTCAATTAGACAAAGAATTACACAACAATCGCCGTGGATCTGGGCCGGGCTTTGGTCCTTTCCCTGCTCAGGAGAAGCGCAGGTGAGCGAGTCCGCTCCGGCTCCTCGCCGGGGTTTAGGGGCGCCGCGGAGCCAGTTCCCTGGGAAGCTCTGGCGGCTGTAGCAGAGATTTTACCTCTTTGGGTTTTCCAGCCAGCAAGTACTTCTCAGAGCGTGGCGGGGTCTTCGGCCACACGCTCAGTTCCGGTCAGCCAGACGCGGAACTGAGGAGGCAGATTGGCGGGGGCGGGAAGTGGCGTAGAACGTACAAGGGACTTGGGCCGACGATTTTTTCGTCCCTGGAGGTGAGAGTGTAATCAGAAGCCCTGCGCTGCGGCGCCAGTTGCCGGGCAACCTGCAGACTCGGGCCTGGAGTGATCAGACTCTCCTGTCTGAAGCTTTCTGAAGGCGGTTTTCGGAGGAATCGCGCTGGTTATACCTTTTCTAGCCCTTCTAACTCTGGACCTCTTCTTACTGAGCTTGTTAGGTGAAATCAGGCTAGCTGTCTCTTGTGCCCCTCGCCTGTCCTGTGCAGGAATCCCAGATAGGTAGGGGATGGGGAATTCCTTCTGCTACACTGCAGGTGCTCTGAAGTATAATATAATTTGGCAGCGGGGGGAGTGATGTGGGTGAAAGAGGTATTACTCTGTTTTGTCTGAAATTAGGAATGACCTAAGTTTCAATTCAGATATCTGGGTCTGTAGTCGTGTGGGATCCAACATGGACTTGGTCCCTACCTTCATGTAGCTTAAATACTAATTGTATTTACAGCTCTTTCTTTTTTCCTTATTTATGAGCTGAATTAAATCAGTTTATTTCTTTCTTTTCATTTTTTTTTTCTGATTTGGTATCAGTAACATATAGCCAGTAGTAATACTACGAAGAGAGAAGGGATACTAATTGGAAGTGGAAATAATCATCCTTAAAAAAAAATGAGGGAAATGGGAAGTGTGTTCAGTTATTTTTGGTAGCATTAAAGACATTAGCCAACAGTATTTATTATATGCTAGCAATATCACCCCATGGCGTGCAGCTGTTTGGGGACAGAAGCCATTTAGAAGTGCTATCCCTTCCTTTTGCTACTCCCTAGCTCCAACATAGCCCAGCTGGATATTCAGTGCTTAAGGACAAAGACAACCCTTGGCATAGGTTTCAAAGATTCGCTCACAGCCAGTCGTTTGCTGATTCCTTTGCCACCAAGTTTAGATTTCTAATTATTTAGTCCATACAGCTAATTCCCCTTGGATTCTTCTATTACTTGTACCAGTGAGGATGTGGTACTGAAAAGAGATCTGAACCCACGTAGTGAATTTGGGTCTGCAATAACTGGCAAACCATTTAGCAAAGTACAGTTCACTTTTCTGGGTCTCAGCTGGCTCTGTTTGAAAATCGGAAGGTTGAGCTGTTTTTGTCTTTGAAGCCCTGTCAAAATCTTAAAATCATCTACATAGGGTGTCAGTTGCCTGACTGCTCTAATTCTATAGATCCGGAAGTGTTCCATATATGATGGCATTGCCCTTTGAATACCTTACTATATCTAAGTTAACCACTTTCGTGTTATGCCATTCTGAATTAACTGACTTGACTTATTTAACAAACATTGTTAAGTTCCTACTATATTGTGGGCTTTCTAAATCCTGAGACATAGGGTGAGCAAATATGAGGCTTACAGTCTAGCATTAAGGACTAATAGTTATAATGCAATGCTTTAAACATCTTATCTAATTGAAGATACATTTATATGTTGTGATTATGTTACAGTTAGATGCAGATAAATGAAAGGAATCTAAGAATATGTGTAAAATGTATAAATGTATTTTGCTATGCATTAATTTACTATTGACTAAATATTTACTACCTATGCTTTATTAAGGGCAGGAGACACCAACTTTCATGGTCTTGACAGTTTATTAGGGAAATGAAAATCTAATGACAGTGAAGAGTGAAGACTGTCCTGATTGGGGAAGTACAGGAACTGGGAGGTCCTGGACATTTGAGGATTTAAATGTTGCTGCTTTTTAAATTTGCAAATAAATTATACTGATTTGAAATGACCTATAGTGATTTGAAATAGCTATAACTGTTACTAGGATATAAATAATTGAGAGACTAATGTGTGGAGAAAATCGCTTTGCTGATTGTTCAGCATCTTTATCTCAACTTGGGTTAGTTAGCAAGTAATCATCATTACAAATACAGTAATTTGTGTGATTAAACAACCAACCTAACCCTGGCCTCCAAAACAAAACAATAGCAACTTTTAAAAGTTGCTTCTTTGTGAATAATAGCTCTGGAAAGAAAGCCATCTGTAGTGCTATAGGAGAATTTTTGAGTCTAATGATTTGTATTTTTCCCAGCATATGTTTACTATTGGTTGGTAAGTCTCGTGACTTAGAGTGGAATTCCAGGCTTATGGCAAGGAATTTTTAGAGGAAGAGGCTCTAGGGATGGGGTGAAGAGAACCATATAGATAAGTTAGTAAGGAATTGGGATATCTTTCAGGTAAGATTTCATTGGCCATGAAATAAAAATATATTTTAATAATAATGATGGCTACCATTTATTGAATGTTACATTATTCCAACAGGAAAAGTACTAACATTAAATTCATTTTACATATTATGTAGAAACATTGGTTCATAAAGATTTTTTTACTCAAACTTAAATTATGTGGAAGTGGCAAAAATCAGGATTACAATGTGAGTCTGTCTAATTCCAAGCTGGCAGGATGCCATGCTATCTTTCCTTTAAAAAACAAAACAAATAGTTTACTATTAAAATAAATCCAAGACTATATAGAAAAAGAAAGTATGAATAAATATCTAAATGTGAAAGTATCCTTGGTAATATAAAGGTGAAGTATAAAATATACAAAATTTCAATGAAATATATTCATTTGATTTTTATTTTGTACATATTTGCAAGTTGATTTTGTAAGCATTTTTACCAATCACCACATTATTACTAATTGGACCATTTACTCCATTTTATTCTTTGTTCTAAATGAAGAATACTGCTTGTTAAAAATATTTTCATCAGGCTACTCTGACAAAACTGAAACTCATAAAGTTTTGGGAAATGAGTAAAGGAAATAAAGGTATATCTCATGGTGGTAGTACAAAAGAGGGAGATGCATTGGTTTTCTATTTTTGCTGTAAAAAAAATTTAAACTTAGTGGTTTAAAACAACATAAATTTATTTTATAGTTGGAGGTCAGAAGTACAACATTAGTCTTAAGGGGCTAAAATCAGGCTGTCAACAGGGCAGATTCCTTCAGGAAGCGCCAGAGGAAAATCCATTCCTTGCCTCTTCTGCCTTCTGGAGGCTGCTCATCACCTCTTCCTCCATCTTGAGAACCAGAATGCTTGACATCTTCATCCCTCTCTGTCGTATGCTTCATCTTTACATCTTCTCTGTTTCACTCTGTTCTTTCTGTTTCCCTCTTATAAGGATTCTGGTGATTACACTGAGCCCACCAGAGAATCCAGGATAATCGTCCCATCTTAAAATTCTTAATTCAAACACATCTGAAGTCCTTTTTGTCATGTAAGGTGGTATATTGACAGGGTCTGAGCATTAAGACATGGCCTTCTTTGGGGGCCCATTATTCATACTAACACAGGGCATAATGTGATTGCCCTGCAAAAAGTTGATATCGGTAAAAGCACCAAAAGTGATTAACCATATGATTTCTTTCCAGGTAAACCTGTTAGGTAATTTGTATGACTTATTTAAAATTGGAGTAGGAATTATCATTTAACATTTACTCTACTTTTTTCAAAGTATACTGCGTGATAAATACAGGAACTTGAATGGATTTAGAGGTTAAAGGAGTTGCTGCCACTTCTAGGAGCCAAATTCAGCCATTCTTTGGAAGAAAGAAGCCACTACAAGTATGTGAACTAGATAATTTTCTTCTTTCAGGATGACTTATTAAATAATTTTTTGACCTTTTCTTCATGTTTTGTGATTACTTATATTCACAGATATTTAGGATCAGCATTTCCTAGATTTGAAGAATGGAACCACCAAAATTGAAGATAATAATTACTTGAAAACTTGCCACTGCTTGAATTAGTTTTATTTTTTAAAATTAAACTTATTGTATAATTATTGTTATTTAAGAATATCTGTTTAAGGAAAATATAAAAAAAGACAAAAAGTAGAATGTAATTTTTATGGTTGCTACCAATATCACAAAAAAAGCACAAGTCAGGTAGCATTTCAGAAATAGGGTGTAAGTGATTATGGGTGAATTATTTTCTATTTTTTTAACTTGAAGTTCTCCTAAGACTCATATATATCTTCTATCTCATGGTGGCTAAGCTTGTTGTAATTTTCATGCCTTGCACAATGTTTTTGGCAACAAGATGGAATGTTTACAAACACATGCATATGTTTGTTACTTTCTTTCTCAAACCCTTCACTGTCTTCCCATTACCTTAAAAACAAGGTCCAAGTTCCCTAACTTGTACTATAATGTAACAGCTTGGCCATACCCCTCTCACACTCTGGATTTTACCCCTTTCCAAATGCTAACTCTTATCTGGAGGCCTGTGCAGCACAAGTTGTTTCCTAGCTGAATCAATTTTCTTTCTTCTCTTTTCATCTGGCTAACTCCTCCTTGTCTTTCAGAACTCCTGTTAAAGGTTGCCTTAAGAAAAAAACAAAACAAAACAAACAAACAAAAATAAGCTTCCCAGATTCCCTAGGGTAGGTTGGGCATACTGCTATGTAGTTACTCTGTTACAGACTGATTTTTCCCATTACTGTTTATTTGAGAGAACGTCTCCAGCAGAGTGCTATGTGGGTGGGGATTATCTGTCTTGCTTGCGGTTTTATCTGTGTCTCAAGCACAGTAGGAAGGGGCTTAATACGCATTTATTATATGATGTTTACTGAGAAAAAATATAATTAGCTTTATTGCATTAACTCATTGTATATCTCTTAAAGTATAAAGGGTATATTCATGTTCATACCGATTCAAAAATTTTTTTTTAAATTAAAGCAAAGGTGGACTTCTGAATCATGGACAAACCAGAATTCTTGCCCACCAGTGTAAGTTACGTTTCTTCACATTTGGACTATTTAATGGGCACATATTTATCATACATTGACTAGTTAAAAAAGAAAGCAAAATTATATATGTAGCTATGATTGTGAACCACAGAAAAATCTATACGCATGTGGATAGCCTGAAAATTACTATACCAAAATTAAAATAGCTTTTGTGATAAGATGGTAGAATTATAGGTAATACTTCTTTGGTTTTTCTTAATATGTTAATTCTTAATATTTTCCTTAATATGTTTTACGTTTTCCTGAAAAAGTGAAAATATAATTTTATTTGGAAAATTCAGCTATATGCATTTATTAAAGAGATATGTAAATTTTTATCCTTGTATAATTCATATACTTGACATGAATTTAAGGATAATTATGTCTGTGTTTTAATTTTGAGGAATATGACAATTTTATCAATCTTAAAATTATTTTTTTTGGTTTAGAATATATTTTATGTTTTATGTTATATGTTATTTTGACTTTTAAAATTTGAAATAATATGATTTTTCTATTCTTTCAAGTATTTTAGAGTATAGAGGCTCTTTAAAAATAGAAATGAAAAAACTTAGTCATTTACTAGGCTAAACCAGAGAGTATTGACATTTCTGAAGATCAAAATGAATAAACATCAACATTTATGTGGTTCTGTGTGACAGATTACCTGTATGCTCATCTTGACATAAAGAATAGAGTTAGGTGCAACCACTAGATCCAAGATATTGAGTATGTAACAATGGTTGTGTCGGTTGTGTGCAGAGAAAAGTTTAAGGACTGGTTTTCTGAAAGTGTATTATAAGTTTATTGTAAAGTTTACTTGTTTATTATAAAGAAATTTGAGCATATATTAAGTTGATTATAGCTTTTACTGATATAAAGGACATGTAGCAATCAATTTACAAATATTAATCAAATATATAGTCTCTCTTGTAGATTCCATAAGCCAGTAGATTTTCACATAATTGTCTCTCTGTTTTTTTGCTGAACTCTGTATCTCTAGCTAACCTATGGTTGCAATTGATGAACCTGTGTAGTTCCAGCATGAATATTGGTTAATATTTTTATTTACTTTAAAAAGTGACATGAGTGATTTCTTTGCTGAGTCAAATAATGGTTTTGAATATAAAACCACATTTCTTCAGTGTGTTTTGAAGCTCTTCACTGTGTGACAGGTATAGACATGATATAATTTTAGGTTGAATCTGCACTGTTAACATTTTTCTCCACCACTTGTTACAGTTTCAGAAATCAACTAAATATTAAACCAAGTCCTATTCGTAGCATTTGCCAATTTCAGTGTAAATAATCCCACCAAGGCTGATTTCAGTGTGCCTATATGACATCACTGAGCACAGAATTGGAAAGAGGTGCACACTATTAAACTACCATAGAGATAGGATAGACATAGATAATCTCTAGAGCACAGATAATAGCGAAGTACAGTGAAATCATCGGGAAGTGATGAATTTTGAGTATTTATTTTTAATATAACTTAATTGTAAATTTATGTGTATTTTTAATGATGGACGGGTTTAACAACCAGCTTGAAAAATTACTGAGCATTTAGCAAAAGCCTATCACAAGCCAGTAGAAGCCACGGCACCATTGGTTTCAGTGTACCTATTTATAAAAGATGTAACACATAAGATTTGCAGTTGTTAAAATTTCATGTTAAAAAGTTACAAGATACATAGATTATTTCTTTCAGGGTCCCACGACTTGATTTGGGAAGCCTTGTTGACTCTGATGATGAGGTAATTTTTATTTAATATTTAATATAATAAACATTAAAACACAATATTACCATAGAATATAAGAAGTATCATTAATTTTACTTTTTAGGACAATTTTTCATATATTCCACTTAGTACAGCAAACCCGCCAAATTCATCTTCTACTCTTGGTTGGGTCACACCATGTCAAACTCCATATACTCAGCATCATCTAAATAAATTGGTTAGTATTTATTTGCTTATCAATTTTCAGAATTATAGTATGCATTATTAGCACTGGATTTAATCTCAATAAAATTAAAAAAAATTATTATGTTCAATCCATGTTTTGCCAAGTTTAAATATTTTATGTGTTAGAATACTAAACCATAATGTTAGTGAAATGATTTTTACTTGTTTTACATCTTATCACACATTGAAATTGGTATTTTAAAATTTTTAAATGAAATCAGTAAAGTACAGGTATATCCTAATATGGGATTGAGGCATTTTTTAAAATATGGCAAACTCTTAGATCAGATATTGCTAGTTTAGCAATGTAAGACTGGTCTCTTGGAAACTGATTCATACTTTAGGCTACTGGTATACTGTGGAGTAAGTAGCTATGCTCATTCCAAGTTGTCTCCTTGGGACATGTTTGTGCTTCAAACATATCTAGTGTTTTGTTCACAATGTGAATATAAATCCTGACTAGTATAGGAGTAGGGCTTTTCTGTTTTTGTTAGTCTTTTCATATAGCTGACTCTATTCATGTTTTTAGTTTCATTTTGGAAAACTGCATGAATAATATCCTGAAGCTTTGCTTCATCCTTCTCTGGGTTAGACATGGATATCCTCAATACTTTTCAAGGATTAGACTGGCTGTATAAAAAAGTTCCTTTTGGAGTGTCTGTCCATCCCTGGGCCAATACAGTATGCCCTTGTATTTGTATAGCACTTCTTTTAGATTTCTCGTATCCACTGACTCCATTGTCTCTCACTCGCATGGAAATATGATAGGGAACCAAATAATATTTAGGTCACTGTTTTCTATTGGGAAAATAGAATGAAGTTTTCTGTAAGCACATACTTTACTGAGTGGCAGTAAAATGGTTCAAAATATTTTTTAAGTCAACCTTTTATTTCCTTGAATGCAAATTCAAATGAGGACATTTGTTTACTTTTGGTTTAAGAGAAAAACAAATTTTATTTGCAAATATTTCCATGTTTGCAAATAGATAGAATATCTTGATATTCTAGAAATGACAACCAATGCTTCTCAGTATTAGTGATCTTCAATTGCTATGTCTATTATGAAAAGAAAGATTAACAGTGGAGTTCTTCTGAGGCAGAAGAAAAGCTTATCTAAAAATCCTAAGAAGAAAGATAAATCAATTTTTCTCCTCTTAAATGCTATTGGAACCAGAATGGATCTTCAGCTAGGAAACAAGGTACAAGCTTACTAGCATTTAAATTAAGTGCCCATTCTTAGCAGTTCTGTCTACTCTGATTGGTCAGTGATGCTGTCTATACCAGTTGAATGTCTTAAATACTATCTCTGCTTAGAACATTGACTATAATGGTCATTTTTTAGGAATAAATGCTAAGATAAATGATAAACCTGTTAATTCCAATAAGGAAAAATAGTAATTTTTTTCTGACAGCATTCTTTTTTCTTTTTACCTATAGGATCAGAACATGATACCTGAAAATTTGCCAATACCAACAGACAAATATAAACTAAAATATCAGCAATATAAAATGGAAATGAAAGAGGGCTATAAGCAGTATAGTCAGATAGATGCAGAAAATACAAAATCAAATGTTACACATCAACAGTCTCCAAGAAACAAGATAGATGAAAAGGTAATGTATGAGGCTTTAAAAAATTCTAATGAAATTTAAAGAAAACTGCACACATTATAGAAATCTCTTTGGGTGACATGTCTTGCTATTAGTCATAATAAGTATAATAGCTAACATTTATTTCTGTTTATCAAGGACTGTTGTAAATATTTTAGTTACATTAGCTAGTTTGTTCTTCACAACAAATTTAACAGGTTATTGTCATCATTTTCTGACAAAAAAGTTATAGCCATATAGTTTAGTCACTTTTTCTCTGATAGAAGTTTTTCACGTACCTAGGGATTAGAAATAAGACAGTATTACGTATTTTGTTGACGTAGCTGTCTTGAACTCAGTTGGTCTGACAGTCTATATTTTAAAATTGATAAGTAGTTTGAGATTTTATAGTAATCCTGTTTTGTGCAAAAACTACCATCACTTCATTACTACCTTTTGTCACATTATGGGAAATGGTTTTTTAACATCATGAATTGCTGAAATTGTTATGTTTTTATGTAATATTAATTGGGTATAAATTCATTATTAATGAATATAATAATTAAACATAATAATTGTAATGGCTTTCATAATCATACAGAAAAAGTCAGTCTTGATTTTTGGAAGGAATAATTTGAAAAATAGGATACTAGTGGCCATAAAGAAGAAAATATATAGATAGAATTTTTAATTCAGTTAACTTTTTGTAAGAATAATGTGTTTTCAGGATGGTTTTAATGTTGTATTTACTTAGCATTTTTCTGTAGGTAAAAAATAATAAATTTATAAGTAGGTATGACATGTCAACTATTTCTTAACCCTGTAGAAACTATCTATAATTAAATAAATTACATAGTGTTTAGCTGAAAGGGTAACAAAATTAATGGGATTATATGGTCTTTCTTATTTTAAAAACATTTTTGTAGACCCAAATATAAACACAGAAATATGATAATCTGGTGTCTATAATACTAGGCAAGATAATTTCATAACCTTTTAGCATCTCACCATGAATTGTTTGCAGGATATACAAAGTGATATTTAGATCACTGTATAGATATTGGGAAAACAGAATGAAGGTTTCTGTAAGCACATGCTTTACTGAGTGGCAGGAAAATGGTTCAAAATATTTTTTAAGTAAAACTTTTATTTCCTTGAGTGCAAATTCAAATGAGGACTTCCTTTATTTTTGGATTAAGAGAAGTTTCAGTTATACAATAAATAAGTTCTGAGGAACTACTGTATTTGTGGTGATTACAGTTAATCATACTGTATTTTTTTCCTAGAAATTTGATAAGAAAGCAGATTTTGAGTGTCTTAACAACAATTACAGTTAATCATACTGTAT
>NW_012121821.1:11926779-11930302 GCF_000951035.1 Colobus angolensis palliatus | reverse complement strand
ATAATTTTAATAATTGCTAACTTTTATGTAATGCCTACTGTGTCAAGTAATTTTTATACAGTGTTGGGCATGTATTATCTCTTAATCCTTTTTGTTTCTGGTGAAGTAGTTTCTATTATTAATTCACATTTTATCTATGAGTAAACTGAGACACAGAGAGATCATCTAGCTGGCAACTGGAAGAGCTGGATTCAAATATAAGCAATCTGATTTTCAGAGCCTGTACTGTTAACTGCTGTACAAATAGTCACTGAGATATTCCGTGGTTATCTATTCCAATATTTTGTTAAAAACAAACATTCTAAATATGTGTATGATGCTTCATTTATTTCTTTCATGCATAGTGTGTGCAACATAAAGAAGCCAACACAGATGACCTTACAGCTCTGGATAGGAAAGCCCTCTTACAGCAGGGTTATGCAGACAACCGTTGCGATAAACAACAGAGGGCAAGAAAATTGGATGCAGTAAGTTGTCAGCATTTTTACTTATTTGGTGAGCCATTAATCTAATCTGCTTTCTAAGATTTTAAAGACTGAATGGAATAAATAATTGCAACAATTGAATTTGGACACGGGTGAATATTCATTAATGGAAAATTGAGTCCTCATTTTTATAAATGATTGAATTGTGTTTGGTATATATTCTGTAGAAAATTGTCTTGAATCTTTAGGTGTTTGAAACATTTATTTTATACTGTTCAAAATGTGAGTTGGCTGCTATTTATGTTAGTGAGTTTATTTGCTGTCACCTCCTCGCCCCCAAAAAGCAGCCTGGTTATTTTTTTTGAAGTAGTGAGCTACTAACATTAGATAAATTCAGGCTAGTTAAGGAAATTCCAGAAATAAGTTGTTTTTCTTTTTTAGGGAAAGTGAAACAAAACTCCAGATGCTCGATATTAACTTTCAATTATGTCTTTTACATAATTGAATCAATTAGGTTGGCAAGTATGGTTAGCCCAGTTCTGGCACAAATAGATAATTAAAACATTTCTGTAATGTTCTGGAGTAAGGGTACCAAGCTGCTTGGAACTGGAGGTCACTGACCACCCCAGACACCCAAGTGATTAATGTCTTAGGCATACTTATAACAGGTTGTTGGAATGCCAGTGTGGTGGCTCACAAGTTGAGAAAAGTCTGGTTTTGATAGCATAAATAGTAACAAAGCAATATGGATTTAGTTAGTTACATTACTATTATCATTGAGTGGAGATTCAACATATGTTTTATTTGGGTCACAGTCATCCAGAATCAATTATGTCTGAATTAATAGCAATATATAAGCAATCTCTGGACTATGTGAACTGATTTTCTGTGGATGTCCTGAGTTGCAAATTTGTGAGTTCTTTTACTTAAACCACATGCACAATTTTTTTTTTTTTGGTGCCTATTATTATTTGGGTATTTATGTTTAATAGAATATTATCAGGATTATCCTAAAAATTAAAAAATGCTACTTTTTAGGGAAAAATAGTGTTTCAAATAAGGCTTATTCTGATATAACCCTGAAGTTATATTTGAAATGGGTGTTACAATAATTAAGGCTCATTGGGTATTGTTCTTAATGTAATTCAAAGCAATCTGGATGTTAATGGATTTCTTTTCCTTACAACTGCATTGTTAGGAACAATGTATCTAAATTCATTATCAAGTTTTATTTTATTTTGGTAGTATGCATTTAACTGTCTCCTCCTTCCTCTGAGGAAACGTTTACATGGGTAAGCTTTCAAGGCATCTGAAATTAGCACCAATTTGTTTTAAAAATGTAGGTGAAAACTTCTTTATTTAATTTTACACCTCTTAAGTGAAAATAGAAGCAGTGAAACTACGTTTTTTGTGTCCATCTCATCCAGCTCCTTTTTCAGTTTTTAGTGTTGATAGATCCTTGCATCAGTGTCACTTCTGCTTCTAATCTGCTTTATCTTTATACAGATCTCTAAATCAGTGTGCCTATGGGTTCTAACCTTTCCTACAAAATATAAGCCACCATAAGCTTCAGCACTCAAGGTGGGCTTTCTGCATGAGCTCTATGGTGTCAGTTAATCTCTCCTCTTTGGCTTCTATCTGAGTTTTACATCTGTGTTTGGCTGATGTGGATCTTTTCTGTGTATAGTTTTAATGTTTTAGTCAGTGTCCACTTTATGAATCACTCTTAGATATTAAAAAATATACCTTGCTTTACTTTTAGGTTGTGCTAATTTTTAAACATTTTAATTACTCTTTTAAATTTATTACTAAATAAAAATCTTATAAAGCATCATGAGCTTAGAGAGTGACACAAGATGTATTAAATAACGTAAGCTTTATGTGGGACATATTAAATGTGTAAACTACACATTTTGAATTTCTAACAAACAAAAATACTAAATTTAGTGTAGGCTAAATAACATTTAAATAATGTTAAATAATAATGTTTAATAATAATTTAGGCTAAATAAAAGTGTTATTTAGCCTACATTAAGTTTAGTTTTAACATTCTTATTAAAATTCTTATTAAATTTTGTTTTAACATTATTATTAAAACTAAATTTAAGGCTGGCCATGGTGGCTCATACCTATAATCCCAGCACTTGGGGAGGCTGAGGCTGGGGGATCACTTGAGACCAGGAGTTCGAGACCAGGCTGACCAACATGGTGAAACCCCATCTCTACTAAAAATATAAAAGTTAGCCAGCCGTAGTGGCATACACCTGTAGTCCCAGTTACTTGGAAGGCTGAGGCATGAGAATCGCTTGAATTTAGGAGGCAGAGGTTGCAGTGAGCCATGGTAGTGCCACTGCACTCCAGCCTGGGCAACATAACAAGACCTTGTCTCAAAAAAAAAAAAAAAAAAAAACCAAAAAAATCTAAATTTAGTGTAGGCTAAATAGCATTTAAATAATTGTGCCAAACTTTTCCAATTTTCTTACAAGTTTTACTTTTTGTTTCTGTGATATGTCTTTAGACATTCTTATTTTATATTTTGTCTCAGTTTTAAATAAAGCACTTTTTCTAAGGTTACAAAGCCTCTATCTTAATTTCATTTATTGGAGTGATCAATGGGGATGATAGTAATTTACATTCTAAAAATAGAACAAGTTTTATTTTGACTTCTTAATTTTTTAACCTCTTTTATTTGCCCCTCTAAAGGTAAATTTTAGTCATTATAGCTGCATGATAATATAATTGGAATTGAATGATTACCAATATTTCAATTAGGTATGACCTAAAAAAATCATAAAAATAGTTTCAGATGAATTGGAAAAGTGAAAAATAGTATGAAGTGGGGGGCGCCCAAGATGGCCAAATAGGAACAGCTTCAGCCTCCAGCTCCCAGGACAAGTGACACAGAACATGGGTGATTTTTGCATTTTCAACTGAGGTACCAGGTTCATCTCACTGGGGCATGTCGGACAGTCGGTGCTGGTCAGTGGGTGCAGCCCAACCAGCGAGAGCTGAAGCGGGGCAAGGCATTGCCTCACTTGGGAAGTGCAAGGGGGAAGGGAATTCCTTTTCCTAGCCAAGGGAAACTGAGACACACAACA
>NW_012121821.1:11925111-11926329 GCF_000951035.1 Colobus angolensis palliatus | reverse complement strand
GCCATTGCTGAGGCTTAAGTAGGTAAACAGAGCCACTGGGAAGCTCGAACTTGGTGGAGCCCACTGCAGCTCAAGGAGGCCTGCCTGCTTCTGTAGACTCCTCCTCTGGGGACAGGGCATAGCTAAACAAAAAGCAGCAGAAACCTCTGCAGATGTAAATGTCCCTGTCTGACAGCTTTGAAGAGAGCAGTGGTTCTCCCAGCATGGAGGTTGAGATCTGAGAACAGACAGACTGCCTGCTCAAGTGAGTCCCTGACCCCTGAGTAGCCTAACTGGGGGACATCTCCCACTAGGTGCAGACTGACACCTCACACCTCACACGGCTGGGTACACCTCTGAGACAAAGCTTCCAGAGCAAGAAAAGACAGCAACACTTGCTGTTTAGCAATATTCTATCTTCTGCAGCCTCCACTGCTGATACCTAGGCAAACAGGGTCTGGAGTGGACCTCAAACAAACTCCAACAGAACTGCAGCTGAGGGTCCTGACTGTCAGAAGGAAAACTAACAAACAGAAAGGACACCCACACCAAAACCCCATCAGTATGTGACCATCATCAAAGACCAAAGGCAGATAAAACCACAAAGATGGGGAAAAAGCAGTGCAGAAAAGCTGGAAATTCAAAAAATCAGAGTGCATCTCCCCCTCTAAAGGAACACAGCTCATCACCAGCAACAGAACAAAACTGGACGGAGAATGACTTTAATGAGTTGAGAGAAGAAGGCTTCAGTCGATCAAACTTCTCAGAGCTAAAGGAGGAACTACATACCCAGCACAAAGGAACTAAAAACCTTGAAAAAAGAATGGATGAATGGATAACTAGACTAACCAATGCAGAGAAGTCCGTAAATGAACTGATAGAGATGAAAACCATGACATGAGAACTATGTGACAAATGCACAAGCTTCAGTAACCGACTCGATCAACTGGAATAAAGAGTATCAGTGATTGAAGAGCAAATGAATGAAATGAAGCGAGAAGAGACGTTTAGAGAAAAAAAAGTGAAAAGAAATGAACAAAGCCTTCAAGAAATATGATATTATGTGAAAAGACCAAATCTACGTCTGATTGGTGTGCCTGAAAGTGATGGGGAGAATGGAACCAAGTTGGAAGACGCTCTGCAGGATGTTATCCAGGAGAATTTCCCCAACCTAGCAAGGCAGGCCAACATTCAAATTCAGGAAATACAGAGAATGCCACAAAGATACTCCTCGAGAAG
>NW_012121821.1:11920311-11920801 GCF_000951035.1 Colobus angolensis palliatus | reverse complement strand
AGAGAAGCAAGAGCAAACACATTCAAAAGCTAGCAGAAGGCAAGAAATAACTAAGATCAGAGCAGAACTGAAGGAGATAGAGACACAAAAAACCCCTCAAAAAAATTAATGAATCCAGGAGCTGGTTTTTTGAAAAGATCAACAAAATTGATAGACTGCTAGCAAAACTAATAAAGAAGAAAAGAGAGAAGAATCAAATAGGCGCAATAAAAAATGATAAAGGAGTTACCACCACTGACCCCACAGAAATACAAACTACCATCAGAGAATACTATAAACACGTCTGTGCAAATAAACTAGAAAACCTAGAAGAAATGGATAAATTCCTGGACACGTACACTCTTCGAAGACTAAACCAGGAAGATGTTGAATCCCTGAATAGACCAATAGCAAGCTGTGAAATTGAGGCAATAATTAATAGCCTACCAACCAAAAAAAGTCCAGGACCAGATGGATTCACAGCTGAATTCTACCAGAGGTACAAGGAGGA
>NW_012121821.1:11901275-11917516 GCF_000951035.1 Colobus angolensis palliatus | reverse complement strand
AGGGGTAGCATTAGGAGATATACCTAATGTAGATGATGAGTTAATGGGTGCAGCACACCAACAAGGCCCGTGTATACATACGTAATAAACCTGCACATTGTGCACAGGTACCCTAGAACTTAAAGTATAATTTTAAAAAAGTGAAAGAAAATAGTATGAAAAAAGCTTAATCAAACTAGTAATTGAGAAAAGTTTATTAAATATTATTGATGCATTATAT
The DNA here is from genome assembly GCF_000951035.1 of Colobus angolensis palliatus. NCBI lineage: Eukaryota > Metazoa > Chordata > Mammalia > Primates > Cercopithecidae > Colobus > Colobus angolensis. Next base: position 11,917,296 of record NW_012121821.1, on the reverse strand, counting down.
ACAGAGAAAATATTATACTTTCAATGAGGAGAGTTTTTTTTGTTTTTCCTTGTTTTAGATTTTTAATGAAATGTCAAACAATTCAAACTCAGTTTTGCCTTCTTTTGCTGTGAATAGTGTTAGACTAAGCTTATTTTGTGTCAGTGTTGGTAGTCTTCTTGGAGCGGGTTAACATGCCTTTTGCAGGACATCTCTTGAGGGGAGGAATAGAGTGGAAGGATGCCATAGTCTCTTTCTCCTTTAGTCTGCCCCGTAAAATGCAAAGGCAGCTCGTGAAAATTCTGATAATTTTTGCTGAAATGTAAGTGAATTATTTCTTAGAAAATAAATGATATGTGTAGATTAAATGACTGAAATTTAAATTTAGTAATGATGGAAAGTAATCTATAACCTATAATAGTAATCTATTTCCATCTATATGGAAGATGGAAATCAGAGATATTTAATTTATGTTTTAGAACTTTTGTGTTAAATATTGTATGGTTCTACTTTATCGATGGTGAAATTGTCTTTATTTAATCTTCCCAGGAAATTGTGGCTGCAGAGAAGAAGAAACAGATTGTTGCAGAGCAAGTCATGATAGACCACTTATCTAGGTGAGAATTAGCAACTGACAATAGAAATCAATTCAGAAAGTTTTTATTAAATTTCTTTTCATGCATGATGCTCATATCCTTGGTCAATTAAAGGTTAGCTAACTCAGAGGTTCCCAAACTTTCTCTGTTCACTGCACTGTTAGTGTTTTAGTAATTTTTTCACAGCACTCTTAGACCAATAGAAATACCTAACAGTTCTATTTGTTAAGTATTTTGCTCTAAACAACTTAATAAGTATTTATTTGGTAACAACTAATGACCATTTAAGAAATAATACACATAAATTGAAAGAAGATATCCTTACTTTATTCTTACCAAGAATCTGTATGCATCTTATGGGCACTGCACAGTCTCTCAAATCCTAGAATCATTTACAATGCTGCCACTTCCACTTTATATTCCATATTGATTTTCACCTGATATTTGCTTTTTATCATAGCAACTATAGAAAACTCAGCTCTGCAAAGATGTAACATCATTGAAGGAGTATAGTGTGCTGTCTTGTTGAAGCTGTGAACTACCCTGAGGCTGAACTAGTAGTTTACCTGGTGTGCAAGTGATGTCAAGTATCACTGAGTTTCCCTCAAAAATTAAAAATATTCCATAGTACCCCTGTGAGTTCACTGTGTTATCTCAGGGTTCCTTGGTGCAATTCGAGAACTGTGAGACTGTTAAGAATTTTAAAACCCATTAGAAAACTAAAAGGTTAACATATGCATTGCTGAATTGCATGATAATATGGAAGTATGCTAGAATTTCTGAAGAGGTTGGAATTATCTACTTCAAGGAAAAAGTAAGACTTAGCTTTGAAAAAACTGTTTAGTTACGTGGCAGAAGGAATGAATGACAGAAAGAATGATGCATGTTTCTACATGCACGTTTTTCAGTGAATCCTTTGAAATAGTTATACCTAGAGTCTCCCTTGTCCCTCCTTCCATTGTCTCATGAACTTGGTGTTTTCACCTCCCCCATGCCTCCAACAACTTTTTTCCAGAAGTAGTGACATCCATATTGCTAGGCTAATGATTTCTCAGTTCTCATTTACTTGGCCCATCTGCAGCAGCTGTCTCATTTGAAACTCTATTTTCTTTGAGGCAGGTTTTTTTTTTTTTTTTTTCTCTGCATGGCTTCCTGCACGCAACACTTGACTGTTCTCCTACCTTTCTCCCCTTCTCAGAATCTCTTGTGGTTCTTTTTCATCTTCCCAGTCTTTAAACGTGGGTGTGCCCAAGAGCTCAGTTCTTGGACCTCTTTTGTATTTGCTTTTTAAGTGATCTCATCCAGTAGCATGCCTTTAAAAACCACGTATATTCTGATACTTCTCTAAGATTTCAATTTAACTTTCTCCAATCTGGGTGTCTGAAACTTTACTGCCCTCTCTTCCACCATGACCAAATCTTTAATTTTCCTCCATGGCAAGTCAATTCTTCTTGTTACTAAGACCTAAAATCCTAGTGATGCCTTTGATCCCTCTCTTTCTCTCAAATACTGTATCTAGCTTGTCAACAAACACTCTCAGTCCTACCATCAACATAGATTTACTCCCTCTGCTACCACCATCCTATTCAAACTTATTTTGTGTCTCCTGGATTATTTCAGGGACTACTTAACTGGCCTCTTTTTTTCTGCATTTGCCGCTTACTGGTTTATTTTCAACCCAGTACCCCATAGTTAATCTATTAAAAGGCATGCCAGATAAAACCCTCCAGGAATTTCTCATTTCAATCACAGTGAAAGCTACAAGGCTCACGTATTAATTATGTGTCACAACAAAAATCAGTAGCTTAAAAGAACAGTAATTTTTGCTCATGTGTCTTTAGGTTATCTATCAAGGCTAGGCTTGGCTGGAAGGTCCTTACTTTTTCTTTTGTCCAGTTGTATATGAGCAAAAGCAATGGTCTTAGGTTTGATCTTAGGCCGTAAATGATCTCATGTGTTTCCATTTGCCCTTTAGTGCTTCTGCCACCTTTGCGAGAAAAACACTGCTTGGCTAGTCTGGTAGTCTCAAGAAAAAGGTCCTTCTAGAAATGCCACTGAGCTACTTAGTTGAGACCATCCTAGATAAACGGATTTCCAGCCAACCCGCATTTGTATGAGTTAGTTCAGTTGAGATTAGCAGAGTCATATAGCTGTGTGTAACTGACCAAAGCAAGTCAAAAGCTCAAGGTCAAGGGGTGAGAAAGTACACACCACCTATAATGAGGCCATAGCAAGGATATGGATCAGGATTACTAAAAAATTTGGGCCAATAACACGGTCTATCCAAGCCCACCATTGGACCTTGGACCTTGGACTTCTCTCCTCCAGCCATTTGACTTCTCTCTGTTCTGGAACATACCAGGTTCCATTCCTGTGTTAGGTACTTTGCATTTATTTTCCCCTCTTCTTGGAATGCCTTTTCCCCAGAAATTTGTATGTCTGCTTACTCATTTTAGCTCGTATCTTTACTTAGAAGTCACCTTGGTGAGGCCTACCTTGACCTTACTAAATAAACCATAAATAAATTTAAATAAATAAATTGACCATAAATAAATTTATGATCCCTTGCTCAAAATTTTGCATCTTCTTACCATTTCATTTTTTCCTCCATAGGGACATGTAATTCATGTTATATTTTCTCTGTTTATCATGTTAATTATCTTTCGGCCTCTTCAGAATGTGAGCTTCATGAGGGCAGAGCACTTTGGGAGTTTTGCTCACTATTACACTCCCATTGGCTAGTCTAGTAGCTGTATAGTAAAACTTGTTGAATAGGCAAGTGAATGAATGAACTGGAAAAGAGGACTTAAATAGAGTCAGCAGAATTTGGTTTTAGGTTTAGCTATGTGACTAATTCGCTGTTTGAGCTTTCATATTTTCCTTCTGTATGTCTTGATTTTTGCTTCTGCCAAATTAACATTAAGATTTCTTATAACTCTAACATTCTGTGTATGTATATTTAACACAGAACTGATAAATAAAGTGTGAGAATAGAATAGGTGCCACTTTTTTATAAATGCCAGCGTTTTTCATTTGGGAAATTTAAAAAATATCTTAATGCTCAATTTAAAAAGAGGATTTATTTCCTAACTTGGCACACAAATGAACAAAATCTACAGTATATGGTAGAGATGACTAAAGCTTTTCCTGAATGTTCCAGCAATGGAAATAACTCAATAAATTCGTAAGTTCTATCTTTGAATTGCTGTTTCATTTTCATAGTTTTGAAGTTTCATGATACCTTTTAAAAAATGTCTACTCATTTATTCTTTTATCCAGTTAATCATCAAATTTATTCAGACTTAGGGTTTTTCCAGGCAAGTAGAAAAAACCAGAGAGGGCAAGATTATTAAAAGGTGGGTACAGGATTCTCTTTTGATGAATCATGGAACCCAACCTGCTAAGGAGGAAAGTAAGTGTTGCTGGATGGTGCCATGTAGTTCCAGGCTCTTGGTGTCCCGAACAAAGAACTGAACGAGACGCACAGAGATAGCAAAGCAAAGCAGCAGAAGTGTATTCAGCGCAGTATTACACTCTCAGAGTGGGGGAATGGACTGAGTTCTGTGAGATAAATCAACCTGAGTTTGGTCCTTTGGGTCCTTTTATGCGTTTTTTTGTTTTCTTCTCTTCCCAAGGATGCCTAATCTCTAGCCAGTATCTGCCTTTTGATTAATAGATGTTGCTGAGTTAATGTGGCCCTTGTGTGCTTGTGTGTCATCTCCATCCCATAATTTTAAGTACATGTATGATATGCAGTCCATATGCATGAAACTTAAGTAGCTAATTACCATATTGGGTAATTTTAAGGATATTTCTTTTTAATGAGCATTCCCCTCTCTGGGGAGCTGCCCCTGACAGGTTTGGTCCAAACCTAGCTGGCCATGGGGGCTCCTTACTCACTTTTTTTTTTTGAGACTGAGTCTCGCTCCGTCACCCAGGCTGGAGTGCAGTGGTGCGATATTGGCTCACTGCAAGCTCCTTACTCACTTTTTTATCTCACTTTTGTTTTGGCTGCTGAACCTCTGCTTCTTATCTCACTTCTTGCTCAGTCACCCCTTCACCTTCTTTTACTCATTCTGTTCTTTATCGAACTTTTAATTCTTTTTGCTGTTTTCCTGCATCATTTCCCCTGTTTTCCTGTCTCATAAGGATATGAGGATAACCTATTATTCTTACCCTTAAAATAATATTAATAACAACAATAACAAATCAAAACTATTACCAGTGGTGGGTGTCCAGTTTCTTTGCACTTTGAACAAAGAATTGGACAAAACACAAAAGCAAAGCAAGGAAAGAATGATGCAACAAAAGCGGAGATTTATTGAAAATCAAAGTATACTCCACAGGATGGGAGCAGCCTGAGCAAGTGGCTCAAGGACCTGATTGCAGAATTTTCTGGGGCTTAAATACCCTCTAGAGGTTTACTATTGGTTACTTGGTGTACATGTAAATGTATGTAATGACAAATACATACATACAGTTCTTTTTACTTTGTCTATTTACATACTTTGTCTACTTTGTCTATGTAAATGAAGAAGTGACCTGCAATCAGTCTAATTGGTTGTGGAAAGTGACCAATCAGAAGCTGAAGTGAAGTTACAAAGTTACACCCTATGCAAACATCTGATTGGTCATGGGAAGTGACCAGTCAGAGGCTGAAGTGAGTTACAAAGTTATCCTCCTATGCAAATTTAGACTTGGCCCACAACCATCATGATTGGTCATGGGAGGGGACCAATCAGAGGTATTTTCAATTTTTCATCTGCCACACAGAAAAGGGGGGTGGTTGCAAAGGAAGTAGCCTCTGGTCCTTTTATTACTTGACTGTGGAAAGTTGGGGTTTTCCTTTTGATTTAGTTCTAGGAAGTCAGTGTGAATGGACCTTAGGTTTCCTGCCTCCAGACCCTATTCTCCTGCCTTAAAAACACAATGACACCTATGTTCCTTATATTGTTAAGTGAATCTCATTTCACATTGTTCAGTTACTGTATATCTTTCTACTTGATGACCTCAAATCCAATTAGTTTTCTAGTTCTGTTGGTGTTTCTTGAATTTGTTCTTTCTACTTTGTCTATTTATTTACTTTTTATTTTATTTTATTTTTCTCTTGTATTTATGTATTTTATAGTTTTGGGGTACATGAGATAATTTAACAATATAATTTGTAAAGATCAAGTCAGTGTACTTGGGATAGCCATAACCTTAAATATTTGTCTTTTCTGTATGTTAGAAACATTGTAATTATCATCTTCTAGCTACTTTAAAATGTACTACATATTATTGTAATTATAGTCATCCTACTGTTCTATGGAACACTGGATCTTTTTTCCTCGATCAAACTGTGTGTTTACTGCCACCTTAGTGTAGACCCTTACTATCACTTTTCAAGACCATTGCAATGCCACCTGATGGGCTATCATGCCTCTATATTTATCCATATTCGGTAAAATATGCCGTAAAAGGGAAATTAGGAGGCAAAGCCTCAACTATTGAGTGCTTCTATAATACTTAGTAGATTATAGGTACTCTCCTAAACAATATGTATATGTTAACTAATTTATTTAATCTTCACATCACTTCTGTGGGGGAGATACCATTATTCTTTCTTTTATTAATGAGAAAACTTTGGTCCAGAGCAAAATGACCAGATAAGGCTACACGGCTAATTATTGCGGTAGGCAAGGATTGAATCCAGGCAGTCTAGCTGCAGAGTCTGTACTCTCCTCCATTACACTGTGTACAGTCCTCAGGTGTGACCTCACTGTGCTGTCTGCTGTGGCTGTACTCATATTGTTCCTCTGCTTGTGGTGCCCTTACTCCTTCTCCTCTGAGTGCTAACTTGTACTCACTTTTTTTGGATCATATCACAAGAATCTTTAATGTTTACTTTAACATTGACTCATGGTGGGGTTGAAAATGTGTTTAGTAAAGTGTGCCAAGTGCCCACATTGAGACCAGCTCCATTCAAATCAGTTCACTCTGTGAGGATGTTTCCTGTGCCCAGCAAGGTCGTGAAGAGAGGGGCCTTGACTTTTCTCTTTGTTAGGTCAGCTTTGCCGGTGAGTTCTTCCAAACTTGCCAGGAGCAGCCTACCCCAGTACACATCATCAGTCCCATGTAAAAGAATACGATGGAAACTTTCTCAATATATTTCATCAGTTTAGCACGTCTCTGGTACAAAAATCCAAGAAAGGCAGCACAAAAGCAAAAGTGCCAACCAAACTTACTTATAAACAAACATGCATATGTCCCAAACACTACACAGTAGTACCCAGATGACAACATTGCACTAAAAGGTATAAAAGCACTGTACTGTAAAGTTACACGTGAATACTGCACTGTAAATCCTGAATACTCTAGTGACCCACCCCCACCGCTTCCACAGGCCTGGTGAGGGTCAGAAACCATTCATCTGCCTCCAGACCTTGCTAGTCCTGGGAGACACTGTTACAGGAGCAGTAGGCAGTGGGATTAGTCTCCTGCAGAGCTCTGGCCTCCTCCATAGCTTCCCAGTATCCGGAAGGCTTGGGGGTCTTTCTTAAAGACCATGGCCAGGAACTCCATGATTTGCATGTTGGTAATTTCGCGGCCGGCCCTGGAGCCCCAGAAGAACTCATGCACCGGCTGCTGCACGTACGGGCCGGGCCGGTACTTCAGGTAATTCTGCTGGACGAACTCCTTGGTGATGAGCTTCCGCACGTCCCCGAAGGTGGAAGGTGGACTGCTTTTTCCAGGGCCACAGCCCCAGGACGCACAGCACGTTCCAGATGGCAATCTCTCTGGCGCTGCAGTCTTTCAAGTAGATGAGGCTCAGGATCATGAGAACGCCTGTCAGGACCATGATGTTGCTCAGAGACACCCTGTCCAGCTCTTCGGGCTCCAGCGCTTTGACCAGCTCAGACTCCACGGTGTGGAGGCTGGACAGCCTCTGGTGCAGCCTGGTCAGCTTCCATGGTGCATTCCCAACACCTGGGCGAGAATGAGGCTGGTGAGCCTGAGGATGCCCCTCCATCACTAATTGTAGCTGCCAATGAATGACATCCTTCCATGTCTGGAAACCAAATGATGATCTTCTTCTGGTCATTGACCCGCACGTAACACACGAGTTCGTGCGCCTTCTTCAGCAGCTGTGCTGGGCCAGACTGGGCCGTGCTAGGGGCCTAGTGGGCGCCGCCCTTCTCCGCGGCCTGCTGCAGAGCCTTCGGGTCGCTCGGGGTCTGGGGCAGTGGTCGGGTCTCGAGGAGGGCTCTGCGGCTCTGCCAGGGTCGCGAACAGAGGAACGCCTACCGAAACCCCAGGGTTGCTATGCACCTCGGAGCTGGAGGCCTCGGCTGCAAAGTTGGGGTCGCTCAGATCCTTACTTTGTTCCGACCTGTCTGCTCCCTGTCTGACAAGAGCCTCTGCGTCCAGGAGCACTTTGAGTCTGCCCTCCTCCGTGGACTCCTGGAGAGGAAGTCTTGTACTCGCACCTTTTAAGAATCAGTGCAAATATCTCCTAGGATGCCTTTCGTAAACTCTTCTCTATGTCTTCTAGGAATTAAGTTATTCTTTTCTATGTTTGTTCATTGAATTTCTGTTGTGGCATTTATGACTTTGTATTCTTGTTTTACTTTACCTGTGTTCTCTCCTACCCACCTCCCACACCATCAGAAACCAGCACTGGGTCTGCTTGTTTAAAGAATAGTAAAATAAAAACATGGAGCTCTTAACTCCCTCCGAAATTTCAATTCAGTTTTAGATAATACTTCTGGAAAAAGAGGAATATTTACTTTCTTATGGAAAATATTTTTAAATAAATTTAATAAAAATATTATTCTGACAGTGTTGTAAATTTGCATTTGGTATATGAACTTTTAGAACTGCTTAAAAATATGTGAATTTTAAAGTAATGCATGATCATATTTAATTGTAGGACTTTTTATTTTCCTGTATAGGGCTGTAATCAGTGATCCAGAACAAAATTTAGCCATTGAGCGAAGAGAAAGTGATCATATCCTTCCAGATTCAAAGATGACACCTCTTCGATTTAGAAAAAGAACACTACATGAAACAAAGTAAGATTTTAATTACATAAAATGAGGATGCACTATGTTCTAAAAGTATTTTTAAAATGTACTTCTGTGTCTAGCTGGAGCTTTTGTGTTTGTTTCACTTTTTCTATATAAAGAAAAGTGGAATTTTTTTAGTTCAGCTCCCAATTTTGCTACTTTATGATATTAGGGGCAATACCTTATTTTACTCTCTTTGCCCTCTAGATTTTTTATTTGTAATTTAGGGGGGAAAAAGCCATAACCTTTGGAGATAATGGATGGGAAAATGTATCATATAGTTACCAAGATATTTTACGTGTGTTATATATAATGGCTAAATCTCATTGGCATGTTAAAAATTGGTATTGATTACACTTTTTTTTTTTTTTTGCATTTTACGTTGTAGCTTTTTCAACCTTAGAATTGGTATGATCTTTTACAGTCCTCTGATGCTGTCCACTTAAATTCTTCAACAGTTTCACTGACATCTAACCTCAGCTTTAGTAGACATAAAAAAATCTACCAGTACCCACAGTAACTTTTTCATATTTTCAGACTACTGTAATTGTTAGTATTTTCATATTTTTTTAATGGTTTTGTCTCATTCTTATTTTCTGAAAGCCCTTGCTTTCATTCATTTAACTATTTAGAAGCATCATGTGTTAGTTTCCTATTGCTGCTGTAACAATTACCATGAGCTTAGTATTCTAAAACACAGATTTATTCTTTAATTGTTCTGGAGTTCAGATGCCTAAAATCATGGGATTGATAGGGCTACATTCCTTCTAGAGGTTTTGGGGTGAAGCTGTTTTCTTGCCTTTTGCAGCTTCTAGAAGCTGGCTCACGGCCCCTTCCTCCATCTTCAAAGTCTGCAGTAGCTGGTTTCATGCTGCATCACTCTGTCACTCTTTTTCTATAGATGCATTTCTCTCTACATTCCTCCAATAAGGACATGTATGAGTGCATTGAATCTACCTGGATAATTCCAATAATCTCTCCATTTTAGTGTTCTTAATTTATCACATATACCACATCTCTTCTATCATATAATGTATTCCCATGTTCCAAGGATTAGGATGTAGACATGTTGGGCCAGAGAAGGTTGTCATTTATGTACCACACATCTTAACTTTCCTTTTTAAAAGTAAACTTTCATTGAAATAAAACGTACATTCACAGTGCACACATTTTAGGTGCACAACGTAGGAGTTATCAAAAACAGAACAACACTCATATACCAAATGCCCAGATCAAGAAACAGACAATTGCCAGTACCGCAGAACCTCCCCTTATGCTGCCTCCCAGTTACTATTCATTTCCCCTGCTATACCAGGTTAACCTCTCTATCTTAATATCATAGATTAGAACTGCCTGGTTATGAAATTTATGGAAATGAAATTACAAGAAATCTAAACTCCATGTCCAGCTTATTTTTTCTCTCTAATGGCACTTGTTTATTTAGTTGTATATAAGATGTATAACATGATATTTTGATATACATAGTGAAATGTGTTTGGCTTCTTTTACCCAACATTATGTTTGTTAGTTTTATCCATGGTGTTATTTGTAGTTGTCTTTTTTTAATCTCATCGTTGTATGGTATTTCATTGTACCACATGCCACAACCTATCTATTCAGAGGTTGATAGATATTTGGCTGTTTATCAATAGTGCTGCCATGAACTTCCTTGCTCATGCCTTTTGGTAAACATATGTACTCATTTCTGCTGAGTATATACTTAGAAGTAGAATTGTTGGACCATTTAGTATCCATATGTTCAGCTTTAAAAGATGCAGCCAAATAGCTTTCCCAACTGGTTGCTGAAATTTACACTCCCACCAGTAGCAGTATGAGTGTTCTTGTTGCACCGTATCTTTGCCAGAGCTTGGTATTGTCTGCCTTTTTTTATTTGAGTTCTTCTTATGGATGTGTATTAGTGATTTTAATTTGCATTTCACTGGAGACTAATGTAGTTGAGTACTTTTCCATATGTATATAGGCCATCTAGATATTCTCATACAAAATTTCCATTCAAGCCTGTTGAGTTGTCTGTCTTTTTAGTATTTGTGGATCTTATTTACATGTTTTAGAAATGAATCCTTTTTCAACTATATTTGTCACACATATCTTGTCCTACTCTGTAGTTACCTTTTCATTCTCTTGACTGTATCTGTCTTAAAAACTAAAGTTAGAAATAGGAGTTCCTAATTTTAACATAGGCCAGTTTTCCTCTTTCCGTATATTGTTAATGTCCTTTGTATGTTTCTTAAAAATAATCTCTGCCTACCACTAAATCATTTTCCCTCTGACTTGTAATGCCACATATGTCATATGTCAAGTTGTTATGTGCATAATTATGACATGACATGTTATATCCATGTCTAATGCATGGTTGGTTTCTAGACTTTTTCTTCAGTATTATCTGTTTCCCTGTGTCAATATTATCCTAATTAGTATTGTGTTGTATTAGAGTAAATACCTGCAACTTGTTTCAAGCTAATCTAGTTCCATGAGAAATCCTGTTGTGGTATCAATTAGAATTATTGAATTTGTAGCTTTCACTCCTCTTACCCCCCATTTATTCTTCCCAGAGGAGGAAAGAGTTCTGCTTCATAAATTTAGAAGCAGGAATTGGCGTGGGTAGTGCAGCCCTCCCTCTCCCCTTTGTTTGGGAGGCAGCAGCCTGCAGAAGCACACATTCTGCCCTGTGCATTGTTTTAGAGGGTCCCTCCCCAGTGGAAATGAGTGGGTTAGTCTGTTTAATTATAGTGGTAAGGACTAGCTTGTGGTTGCTGCATACCTAAGCCGTGGTTTCTAATAGCTTTATCAATACTAAAATTCGTACTTTAATCTTCAGTCTTTCTGATTATTCTTTATGTATTGGTAAGGAACTTGGGTTCCTGAAAGGAATTGGGCACCTAAAACCCAACATGGCACTTTTCATTTTATAGTGTAAATACATATTTACTTTTATCTTTTCGAGAAGACTACAGGGCCCTTGAAGCTGCTACTTCCATTTGTCACTGTTAAAGTGAGTTCTGTTTACTATTGAAAAGCAATATAATGTAATGGTTAAGAGCGAAGTTTTTTCTAGCTCTGCCATTTACTAATCATATGGCCCCGGGCAATTTACTCTTCTGTCTCTGTTTCTATAAAATTTATTTGAAAAATGGGAATAATAACACTTACCTCAGAGTTATTGTAAGTAGTAAATAAACCAATACACATTAAAGTGATTTTAACAATGACTAGTGTCTGGGAAATTCTCAATAAATGGTAGCCGTTACTGTTGTTTCAGGCACATAGTGGGCATTCAATAAACACATTAATCCCAGTGGATTAAATTGAATTGAGGTGGTTAAGCTCCCATGGCTCTACTCTGTGCTTACAAACTCTCATTTGGTTTGCAGGCTCATGTTTCCTTTCCCCTGCTTCCTTTTTGTAGATACCCAGATTTTATAGAGGTGTAGCTTTCAAGATTCCAGTGACCCACACACTTACTTACTAATTACATTACTGCCATTTCATTATACCTGCAGTTTTATGGGAGAAATATTATTAAATTATTTGTGAAGCAAAGAAGAAATGTATCATTTAGTCTTCAGATCTCTTAATATATAGGAGATTATTGGCAGTAGGGTGCTTTGATTTTGCTTTATATTGTTAAATAGAATTTTAGGGCTGGCAGCCTTTATGAGATCATTCAGTACTGTCTGAAGGTCATAATGCTTAAATAACCTATTGATCTATGACAAGGTTCGAACTTCATTCAGCACTCTTCCTCACTCTGGTTATTCTGGTAAGGAATGTTTTCAGTTACACATCACTGAAAAACGATTGATAGTGGCTTAAACAAGTCAGAATTTATTTTTCTTATATAGTTAGCTGCTTGGAGGTAGACATTTATTGATTTTGGTTCAGTAGCTTAGTGATATTACAGCTCTAGGCTGGCTTTCCTATATCTTTTTGGTCATTCTGATGTGGTGGCTTGATCTCATGGTGGCTATAGTGGTGCCTAGCATCATATTCCTGCCACGTTCACAGGCAGGAACTCTTCTCATGCCACTCTCTTACCAGGACAAAAGAAAATCTTTCCTGGAAGCTTATTGGCAGAACTAGGTCCCTTACTCATCCTTAATTGCAAGATGCTAAGAGCAAATTCTATGGTGGGAGGGAAGCAAAGAAGAAGAGGGTTGGAAATGGCACTTGGGTAGCCGTGCAATAGTGCCAGTCGCAAATGTTATATCTCTGTTCAATATTTACTTTTATAGCACTTTGATGGTATAACTTCTAAGATAAAAGTCATTCACATATTATATACTATATTTCAGAGTTATTTCTTTTGTGTCTGCTACAATTAGCAATCTGAAAAAAAAAAGAGTGCCTTTATCTTTATCCAATCTGTGTGGTTTCAAAATATTAACATAACTTTTTTTGTACATTGTAATTTCCATCAAGTTATAGGTATCTTAAAAAGTTACTGACAAAATGTATTTCTTAACAGGATAAGAACTCATTCTACATTAACTGAAAATGTGCTTTCTCATAAATTACAATTTGATGGTAGGATCATATCACGGTAATTGTGATTTCATTAAAATTTTAATCCTGTGATTACAAAAACATATTCTCTTTTGAATAGAAATAACAGTAATGAGATTAGATAAGTTTGTATCATTTAAAAATATGTGAATTTAGAACAGACATTTTAATGTAATATCTAGTAATCTGTTATAAAAAATAGGAAATATGAATCTGTAGGAAAAACATTCTAATTAAAAGTTATCTTTGAAGCGAATTTAAATGCTTTTTAAAAAGTAACTTAGCAGTGAATTTTTAAGAGTTATATTACTACCAGAGTATTGTAAACTGAAAACTAATGTTTTATAAGCTGCTTTATTTAATTTTATCTGAATGATTTAACAGATTATCGATAGATGCAGTGACAAGGGAAATAATTCTTAAATCTATTATTTCAGTCTTATAATCTTCCAGTAATACATAATTCTACTTGATGTTTTCTCTATATTACTAGTAAAATGTGTATTTTAAATTATCTTTTTTAAAGTGATTTTAAAGCTTTCTATGACAATAAAAGATAATAAATTTGTATCTATGTGTGCCTTCTTACAAGCTCAACACTTTTAAAGATAATTCACTTTATCTTAAAAGTCTATGTTGAATTAATAATTTACATTGTAAATATATCCACTTTTCATGTCAGTGTAATATTTTTTTTTTTCTGCATTCAAATCTAACTTTTAGTAGACATTTCAGCAAGCTGTGTTTTTATGTTTTCCCTACAGTTTCCCATAACCTTCACTCATTGCCACATACATAAGAGAGTTAGCTATCCCTCTTGAGATGTACACTTTTTTTAGTTAATTAATCTAAAAATTATTCTATTTGAAGATATTTGATATCATTCTATTTTTTCCAGTAATGGACGTGATGCTTGCAGAGAGCTGATTGGGTTCTTTTTCACTCATGACCAATCCCTTACAATTTATGAATATCGACAATTTGGGAAAAATAGGTATGCCATAAAACATTGTTAGAACTCTGGAGATGATCACTTCTGAGAGAAACTAAATAACTTTCCATTTTTTTTCATTTACTTTCTAGAACAATTGTGCTTCCTTTTATTCAAAAAAGCATTTATAGTCATCAGTGTGGACGAAGAAAAGGAAAACAGTACCGACTTGGTGATTTTTATGTTGTAAGTTGTGTGTGTGTGTGCACACATTTAATACCAGATGGTGGATTTTGTGGAGTCCTATGGAGGTAGAGGAGCAGGGCTTCTAGTCTTCAATTTATTTCCTCTCCTCTGTCCTGAACAGGGTCATTTATGTGGGCTAATGGTTGGTGTTTTCCCAGGAACTTCTGCTTCCCAGCCCCAAATCTCAAGAATGAATACAAGCATAGCATTTATTTTCTGTAACACCCCTCTTCCCATTCCACAATGTGGGTTGTCTCCAGATGAAGTTGTATCTTAATATTTTGAAAGGTTCTTCAAAGCTATGTCATTGGCTAAATGGCTATCTCAATAGCACCAGGAGATATTCTTTACCTAAAGTAGGTTTATCCTCTGAGGATGGACAGTTTTCCTCCATGTGAAGGGGTATGGGCCTCTGGAGCTATCACTTTTCTGACAGATAGCCTATCTTCCTTGTGATTTTCCCACTTCAGGAAATTCCTGGCATTTGGTATGTCACAAGGATTCCCTAGAATGGGTGGAGCATAGATAGTGTTACAGTTTGTGTAGTGCCCTTAAATTTTAAATCGTATTTACACTTTATATCATGATTAAAATACAGCACTATCCACAGTGATCATTCAGGTAATATATGTTTCTATCCTAAGATCTATAGATGAAGCAGTAAGTTAGACTCATTCCCTGCTTTTGTGGAGCTGACAGTCTAATTGGAGACACAGATAGATAGGAGGGCCAGATAGGAGGGGCAATGTGGGCCAGATAGGAGGGATGACGGCCCAGTTTTGTGGAATCAAAGGAGGCTCCCTAGAGAAAGTGCCATCTACCCTTGACTAGGAGTTAGCAAGGCTGGGATAAGGGGATAGGTGAGGGTGGGGAAAAGCTTCCAGGTGGAGAAGACAGCTTGTGCTAAGAACAAAAAGGAAGAGAGCACATGACTTATTTGGAGAACTGGAAGTAGTTCAGTCTGGTTGGAGGAAAGTTCAAGGTGGAGGCTGGCAAGAGATGAATCAGAGCCTATGTTAAAGAGTTATCTAACATGTATTGGGTAGTCACTGGAAGAGAAGATGTGGATGGAGTGGGGGAAGGTGACATGATCAGATCTGTGATTTTGAAAGATCTGTCTGGCTACAATGTGGGGAAGGAATTGAAGACTAGATACACAAGGGCAGGATGGGATTGAATTATATTAATCAAGGAGAGGGATTATGGAAACCTGAATAAGCAAGTGACTCTGGCTATGAAGCTAATTAGACAAATAAAAGTTATTTGATAGGTAGAGCCAGTACAATTTGGTACCCAGTTAAGGGAAAAGTATGGGTTGAGGAAAAATTTTACATCTTACACTTAAATACACTATACACTATACATATGGCACTGAAGCCTGCCTCTTGAGATCTAGAGAAAATCAGCTCCGACTCCCATTTCACAACCTGCAGAAGAATATTTAATGCATATTCCAAGTTTAAAGTTTGAGTTTATGTCTCCAAAAATTTAGTGTAGTTTATGATTTATTCTCACTATCCTTATTCCGTACTTCTTTGAAGTAGATGTGGAACTCTGTTCTTTTTTATGATTTCCAAGAAAGAAAGAAAAAGAAAGAAAGAGAGAGAGAGAGTAAGAGAGAAAGAGAGAAAGAGAGAGAAAGAAAGAAAGAAAGAAAGAAAGAAAGAAAGAAAGAAAGAAAGAAAGAAAGAAAGAAA
>NW_012121821.1:11868841-11901225 GCF_000951035.1 Colobus angolensis palliatus | reverse complement strand
AGAGAGAAAGAGAGAGAAAGAAAGAAAGAAAGAAAGAAAGAAAGAAAGAAAGAAAGAAAGAAAGAAAGAAAGAAAGAAAGAAAGAGAGAAAAGAAATTCAGCCAGCTATATATAAACCACATATATGATGCTTTGTGTGTGTAGCAGACATTTTGAAGGGGATATCAAAAGATGTTCACATTGTAGCATTGTAAGCAATTTACAATTTATTATTAGACATCCCTACTGTTAAAAATACATCCCTTGAATATTTCCCATGGTAAAAGCACTGTTCTCCATTTTTCTAACTCTTCCACCTCTTGTTTCTCCCCACCAATCTTCTATTGTTTTATGCGGAAATATTCAACCCTATCCCTCTTTTGTTTTTTTGGTGGGAGTATTCTGTTTTGTTTTCCAGATATGGCTGTGGAACTTTTCTTTTCATGTCTATATGCCTCATTAAGTCTTTTTCTAAACACTCCATAAAAGAAATTTTGGTGCCAGTTTTTAAGATAATACATGAATGTGCACATGTGCCCATAGATGCGCCTGCATAAAGGCGTACCCACATATGTGTTCACTCATATGCATGCATATATGCACTGACGCAGGCTGTTCCCTTAGGCACACATATAAGTATACACACATATGCTTCTATGCATAACACTGTTACACAGATCACATATTCTTAATTGCTTAATATAATAATTATTTACAGGAGACTCTGAATCTTCTCATCCTCAATCTTACCCTCACTCAACTAAAAAGTCAATCTAAACTGCTATGTTCTACTAAGTTTCTGCCCAGATTAGTATAATCTAAATCCAGGATAATATTTCACTTTATCACTCATAGTTCTCCATCTTCCAATCTGAATTGCAGATTCTTTGGTTCTTCCTTTATACATCTTCTTTTCTATCTCTGGTAGTCTTTTCTTTATTTCTTTCAGGTTTTTATTTTGTTTTGTTTTTCGTGCTGTCAGAAGATCACTCGTTTCTCTAAAGCCTTCCTAATTTCTGGGTGTTATTCTATTATGAAGATCTAAAAGATTAAAGACTGAAAGAGTCCAGATCTGAACATAGTATCTAATATAGCACTCCTGCCCTCCTCTGTTCTTTTAATGGGCTTAATTTTTCTTCATAGTCCTGACCATATAGTATGTATGTATATTTTTATCTATTCATTATTTTCTCTGACATGATGCTATAACCCCTTGAAGGTAAGGACTTATCTGTCATGACCACTACCATGTTCCTAGCAACTGGAATAGTGACAAGTACTTAGTAGACACTGAATACATATGTATTTAATGAATGGATTTAAATGTGATAAGTTGCAACTTGTGCAAGTGTCTAAACCACTCTTATTCCTGAAGGGATATTTTTAATATCTCTATTTTTGTATTAAAAACATGAAGACAAAGCAAACATCATATGTGTCCAGATTTTTTGTCAGTGAAGACTGAATGAAAGACTAAATAAGTGCAAAAGGGCGATGTTGGATATACACTAATTTCCATCATGCTGACAGCTATGGTGGTGCAGCATCTTGCTAGCCGGTTTCCCATTAGCCTTTATTTGCCAAATGCTGGGGAGGTGAAATATTTGCCCACCAGAAAAAACAAACAAAAAAACAAAAAAAACCCACGAAGCTTTAAATTTGAAGTATAGGTTAATTTTGCCAAGTTTTGTAGTCAAATATGTTTAAATTTTTAACTAAAAAATTGAGAATTCTTTTTTCAGTTTTCATCTTACCTTTGGTTGTTGTTGTTCTTTCTAAATTGAGATACAGTCTCGCTATGTTATACAGGCTGGTCTTCACCTTCTTATAACTTGTCCACAGGCTGTTGTTTGTCCTTTGGTCCCATTCAGCAACCAAAGGGAATCATTTACAAACCACAATCTGGTCTTCCAGGCCCATTCATTTACAACCTCCCCCATTTCCCTCTCCCCAATGAGGAGAATATTTAAGTATCAACCATCTGGCTCTTTGAGTTTTCTTTCTTTTTTTCTTTTTCTTTTTTTAGTATGGCTCCTATGCTTATGCACATTAGTAAATTTGTTATGCTTTTCTCTTGTAAACTTGTCTTTTGTTACAGGGATGTGGGCAAAGAGCATTATGATGAGGAGGAAAGGGATCACCTCCTTCCTACCCCTAGACATACATGTTTTTGGTATAAACAATAACTAGTTCTCAAGTAAGAAGACTTTACGGTACCATTTGTCACACATAATTTATCCTAGATTGACCTGGTAATTAGAGTGACTATCTGTATTAGCTAATTGGCTTTATCCAGGGGAAGGAAGAAACAAACTTTTCATATCTTTGTGACAGGAGGTGGTTTTGCACTTAGAGCAAGGTGCCTAAGGAAGTTAGGCTCCCACCCTCTCACAGAAATGGGGTGATAGCAGTGCTCTCTCCCTTGATGTTTACACTCAAAGAGTGGCTCACGGGTCCTTGAGAAAGCCTTATCTGGGTCATAAAACTGACAACAGGCTTATCTAATTTTCAGAAGTATTTGTATACATTTCAAAGAGAGGAGAAAGTACTGACATTATAATTACAAATTCTGTAAAGTAAATGTGCTGAGAAAATGGAGGGGAAGGACATCCTTCCCTTCTATTCAATAGGCAGAATTAAGCCCCTATTTAAAATTTGTATTTGTTGGCCAGGTGTGGTGGCTCATGCCCACTTTGGGAGGCCCAGGTGAGTGGATCATGAGGTCAGGAGTTTGAGACCAGCCTGACCAACATGGTGAAACCCCGTCTCTGCTAAAAATACAAAATAAATAAATAAATAAATAAAATAAAAATCAGCTGGGCGTGGTGGCGGGTGCCTGTAATCTCAGCTACTCCGGAGGCTGAGGCAGGAGAATTGCTTGAACCCTGGAGTAGGAGGCTGCAGTGAGCAGAGATCGCGCCACTGCACTCCAGCTGGGTGACAGAGCAAGACTCCGTCTCAAAAAAAAGAAAAAAAGTTGTATTTGGTATTTGTCCTTCCACTGGTTATGTTTATTAGAGAAGCTTAGAAATTAAAATAATAATTTTATAAGTTTAGATTAAGATTTTTTGAGAGGAATTTTGTGACTGAAGTTTTGATGTTCTAATTAGGTTGAAATTAGATTTTATAGTTAGGAAATGTCTGTCATCAAAAGTCCAGCTGAAAGAGTATGAGAAATCTTCACAGTTCTTCAATTTGTGGTATATCATTCTGTGGGCCAGTAGCTCTATTTAGGGATGTCATAATTTCAATTACTTTATTTTTTCTTTTTTCCTCTCATTCTCATTAAAAAAACTGAGTTTATTATATTGCTGGCTTTTTTTATTCACATGGATTGTTAAATAGAAGACTGTTCTGAGATTGACAGAGATATTAGTTTCTTTATCTGTATAGTTTCTCCAAATACATATAAGCATTCTCCAAATATACTTTTTTACCATTATTAAAGTATATCATGTCACATTAATCAAAATCAATTATTTTAAATTGATGTTAGTTATATTTTATTTCTTATATACTTTCTAGCTTCATTCATCTGTTCATTTCTTTAGGGTGCAACTTTGACATTTTTTAGTTCTGATGCCAGTCTTCCAGAAAACATGAAAGAAAACACATTTCTTAAACTCCGAATCACATATATTGATCAAATAGCTTTGGATTCTCTCAAGTAAGTTAAATATGCATTTGGCATTTTGAAGCAGGTGAAAACACTATTTTTAAATTATCTTAAAATGACATTCTACTGCAAGGTATTTATAACTTCGTTAAGGTTTATATTTTTAAAAAACAAGCACAGCTGCATGTGTCTATTTTATGTACTATCTTGTACTCAAATACACTTCATGTGTGGGAACAGTTATAATCAATCAAATATTTTAAAATATTCATTTTTATGTTAAAGATACCTTATTAATTTGCCTTTGCTATAACACTTTTATTTTACCAAGTATTACCAAAAGGAATAAATTTTTTTAAAAAAGGATATCAATACAATATTGTAACAATTTTTTTCACATTGTTATGATGATGACTTTTTTAGTATCTAAAAAAGTCTCAGGGTCCCATATGCTTACAGTATTCATTGATTGATAAAGTACATAGTAAAAATTAGTTCTATACATCAAACATTGCTTTTAAAATGATTTTTTAAGTAACAGGAATATATACATGTGATTTTAAAAACATATATAATTCCCGTGATTTTATATATATATGTTAGAGGCTATATCCTACAAAGTGGCTGTAAGAAGTCTGTGTTCATCATTTAGTATATTGCTAAAAATGAACGCATTTGAGGGGGCTTTTAAAAATAACATTTTTTCATCTTATGCTTTGCAAGGTAAAATTGCTTTTAAATTTAATAGTTGTAATTAAATATTTAAAACATTAAAATTGTTACAAAAATGAATGTTGGCCAGGTACAGTGGCTCACTCCTGTAATCCCAGCACTTTGGGAGGCCGAGGTGGGCGGATCACAAGGTCAAGAGTTTGAGACCAGCCTGGCCAATATGGTGAAACCCCATCTCTACTAAAAAATACAAAAATCAGCTGGGCATGGTGACAGGCGCCTGGAGTCCCAGCTACTCAGAAGGCTAAGGTGGGAGAATCTCTTGAACCTGGGAGGCGGAGGTTGCAGTGAGCCCAGATCACACCACTGCACTCCAGCCTGGGTGACACAGCGAGACTGAGTCTCAAAAAGCAAACAAACAAAACAAAAACCAAGAATGTTTACAAATAGTCCTTGTAAGATTTTAAGGATTTTAGCTCTCACTTTAATCTTCTTGGGCATCAAAGCAGAAGGCAGAGTTGAGACTTGATTAAATTCTAAGCACTCTTCCAAGTGTGAGAGTTTCTTTGAGTCTGGAGCAGGGAATATATATTTCATCCCTGTGAACATGTCAATTGCAGAACTGCTTCTATGGAACAGGAGGATGATATAATCATTCAAGAAACCAATGATAGGCTGGTCTTTAAGGCAATTCAAGGTATGTGTTCTTACTAAACTCTCAAGTACTTTGAATTTTCGATCCTTTTTTTTTTTTTATAATCAGTAAAACAACATTTTTCCAGATATTTCTCAGTGGCACTTGATTTATATTTACCCTTTGCTTATTTAAAAAAGTATACATACATACTTTTATTGTTTAGGATTTCTAAACGTTTTAAGATTTTTCTTACTTTAATGGTCCCAACTAGTATTATATGAATTATAAAATTCAGTGTTTTAGAAATTATTAGATAATATGGGTTTTACTCATAAGCTGAATGAAATGTAAAAGTAATTTTTGTAATATAATACTTATCTTATGTATTACATAGTATCCTGAAGAGGTCTGTGATGTCCTAGTGTAAAAGAAAAAAAATGCAAGATTGGGAGCCAGATTCATGTTTGGACTCTGTTGTTCAAGACACACATGACTTTGGAGAAATCCCTTGCATCTCTTTCTTCATCTCTAAAACAGGGATGATAATACTTCTCTTATTAAATTTCCAGGGTTGTTGTGGGTGATAAATTAGATATATTTCAGTTTTGGATACTAAAACATTTTCCAAATTTTGGAAGATGCAGTATAGTAGACTCGATTAGACAGTTACTCTGTTGGATCTCATAGTCCAAAATGGAGAAAGGTATTAAACAAGCAATCATAGAAGTTAACATGTAATTTATGATTTTTTTTTTTTTTTTTTTTTTTTTGAGAGAGAGCCTTGCTCCTTTGCCTGGGCTGGAGTGCAGCAGCACAGTCACAGCTCACTGCTCCTCAGATTCCTGGTTTCAAGTGACCCTCCTTGCCTCAGCTTCCTGAGTAGCCAGGACTAGAGGTGCATGCCACCACACCTGGCTAAATTTTTTTTTTTCTTTCTGTTTTTGTAGAGACAGGGTCTTGCTATGTTCTCCAGGGTAGTCTGGAACTTCTGGGCTCAAGTGATCTTCCCATCTCAGCCTCACAAAGTGCTGGGATTATAGTCATGAGCCATCACACTTGACCTAATATATAAATTTTCATGAATCCTGATTTATCTTTTAAAGATAAGGCGCTCACAGTAAGAAGGCAAGAAACAGATTTGAGAAGTTTTGTTTGGACTCTCAAATGTTCTTGATGCCAAAGTTTGTAAATAGTTTTCTCTATTATATCATAGTCAATACAGTATTTGTCACAATTGAACTTAGTGACATTTGTTTTTTTCTCTCATGTATTATATCTAATAACTGCTTTAGTAAAGTTACCAATCTATTCTTAAGTAAATATGGTACAAAGCGCATTAAGTGAAATAACAGCTACAAAGAGAATGACAGGGATCTAAGCAAATAACCTCTTATGAAATATGTAAGTGTAGGATAGAATTCAAAAGCCTTGATGCTATTTTATATACAAGTTACAATTTGAAGATTTCAAACTATTTTTAAAATGTTGAACTGATAATTTGTGAATTACTTGCCTGTCATCAATTTTGTAATTCAGTTGATAAAAACTAAGAAAAGGAAAACAGATTAAAGATATGGGGGTGGTTAAAGAGGTTGTCTACGCAACAAAATCTAAGATTTTATTTGTAATATTTAGATTATTCTGTTGGTGATAAAATGAAACTGTATTTTTCTGTTTTAAAAATATAACACTTCCACCACACAGTGGTGCTATTGTTCTGGCATATTTACATGTGATTTTATATTTAATCCTCTTGATTTAAACCATCCTATTTTCCAGAGTCTTTTGTCTTACATTTGATTTGTTTGAATATTCACGAATTCCTTATTTCAGTTACATCAACTTTATTTTTCTTATGAAAGATAACTGTGGCTTTATACATTTATGCATAGGAACAATTTGTTTTCATCTCTCTTGTTGAACAGATGTGCTAAAAGAAAAACTACATAAAAGAGGTGTTCGTATTTTGACTGGATTGGGAAAATACTTTCAACAGTTGGACAAGGAAGGAAATGGACTTTTAGATAAGGCAGATTTTAAGCAAGCTCTAAAAGTGTTTCACTTAGAAGTGTCTGAAAAGGTATGTGCCGCAGAAAATTCTCTGCAGCAGATAATATGTTATTCTTAGGTGGCATTACTCACTGTCCTACTGAAATTTTAGTTCTCATTTATTTTCTCCTTCTCTATGCCCTGTTATCAGTCAGTGTTAAGCTATCAGGTGACAAGCCCTGTTGGTTTTTAAAGTTTAAATATTGTTCCATCCTATATTTATAAAGAGCTTAATAACCAGGCATTGTGCTAAGCTCTGAGATAATACTCTGTACTCTTGAGATCACCATAATTGGAGGAAAATGAACGTAAAACAAAATATGTTTTTGATGGAGAATGTTTTTGGAACACATGGGATAGATACCTGATTCCAAGACAGGTTCTGGGGAAGGAGAGCAAAGATCATGGAAGGATGCCTGGAGAAGGATACAACTAAGCTGAGTTTTGAAGGTTGAGGAAGAATTAACCAGCCAAGGGAGAAAGAGGAGTGTGAATCAGACAATGTGTATTTTATGAAAAGGAGACACATATGTGAAAGCTTGGAGGGGAAGGGAGTGTGGCCTGTTTCTGACACTGCAAATGATTAATAATCTTCACACATACTGTTCCCTCCACCGTGAATAATCGATCTTTGCTTGCTGGGTTTTCTTAGCATTCAAGCCACAGCTTTCTCTGTCAAGAGCATTACCCTGACACTTCTGTCTAAAAGAGCACTCCCATTTGATCTTTGGTCCTTTCTATAACAATTTCTCGTTTTATTATCATTTTTTTTTCATGCCACTTTGTAAGTATTTTCTGGCTTTGCCTGCAAGTAAATAAATCATTAAGTCTCATCAGGGTGGGGACCAGAGTGTTTTTGTGTTCCTGCTCTTTTTCTAACATCTGAAATAGAACCCAGCATATGAAAAGTTAAGCAGATAATGCATTAGTTTGAATGGATAAATTTATGGAAGGACGGAAAAGAGAAGAATGGAGAGAAACGTCTGGTACATTAAAGTCTTGCACGTCATGCTAAGAAGATTGGGTTTTATTCTAAAAGCATGTGAATCACATTTGTCTCAAGGATTTCAGATAAAGGATCTCTTGCACTGTTCTCTTTTGCTTCAAATGATCTTGTCACAAGATGTGTATTTTGTAGAAAGAATACTGTAAATTGAACTTAGGACACTTAGGTTCAAGTTCTGGCTTTACTATTTGAACTGTATGATCTTGGACCAGTCTTTTAACTTTTTTGATTGGGGGGCTCTGCCTGAGCAATCCAAAGGTAATTGTTATTGTTAGAGTTGCTTGGAAGCTCAAATGAGAAAATTACATGGGAATCTGCCATATCAGCTGTACAATTCTGTGCTAATATGTTGCCTAACGTTGTTCTGACATACCCATCTTTTTGGTTTTTATGATGTTTAATCTTTTGCCCACCTAGTGATACATACTAGGGATCATCTAACTTCCCCTCTTCCTTTTGTAGATTAAAACAACAACAACAACAACAATAAAGCAGCAATAGGAAATTAGAAAACCTTAATGTCTTTGTTACAATCACATGAGTGAGAATGGAAAAATCACACAAACTATGTTTCCTCTGCTTTCACACAGCAATAATCAACACAGAATACTTCTGCAACCAAATGCATGTGGGGGTTCCACACATACCAAGCAGTTGAAACCCAGTGGACAGCCTCTAATTCAATTCAATTCTGACATTATCTACCTAGAGATAGACTCAGATCCCACAGGGTGAGATCTCAGTTCTACAAGACAACCCCTGTCCCCAACACACTCTGCATAGGGCACTAGTCACAGGTTTGGGTCCCTGGAATTTGTGGTCAACTAATTTCAAGTGTGGGGTTTCTACGACCCACTCCTTGGGTTCAATTAATTTGCTGGAGCAGCTCACAAAACTCAGGAAAACTTATATTTACCTGTTTATTCTCATGGATATTACAAAGGATACAGATGAAGAGATGAATAGGGCAAGGTATGGGGGAAGGAGCGCAGAGCTTTCATACCCTCCCTGGGTGCCACCCTCCAGGAACCTCCACAACCTTAGCTACCCAGAAACTCCCTGAACCCTGTCCTCTTGACTTTTCTATGGAGACTACATTGGATAGACATGACTGATACATGGACAACTGTGTAGAAATGTGATTGGACAAAAGTGTATGACCTAATACTGATAGACTGAAGAAGGAAACCCAGTAAGGAATGCCTGTTCAGACTCTTCTTGGCCTCTGTGCAGCATTCCTTCCTCCATGGTGGGAGCAGGACCCCTTCTGAAATGGGGGTCTTATGGCCTACAATTAGACAAGGTAGGTCAGAGAAATTTTTATGGCCAGCTCCAACACAGAAAGGCAGGAGATGATTCCTGCCTTGAAGAGGGAAAAGAGCAGGTGAAAGAAGGGCAGGAGAAGGTCAGAGAGGGAGAGAGAGAGATTCCATTTTCTGAGGCCTAAAGTGCCCTAACATTATAATAAAAGATTGTAACAAGAACAAGGAAGGGCAATGGGAATTATGAACTGGGCCTATGGATGAAAACATATATATAATATATATGTATATATTTGTGTGTTTGTGTGTGCTTGCATGTGTGTGTATGTGCTTATGTGTGTGTGTATGTGTTTATAAAATAACACACAAGTAATTAATAGCTGATATAGGACTAGAACCCAGTTAATATGTTCCCGTCTAGTACTTTTTCTGTATCATAACAATACTTCCCTTTTTGATTAATTTGCTAAATTGTTATGATTAGGTCTAGGAACAAAGACTATAGTAATTATATAAGACTTCTAACATAGAGGGAACATATTATGAAAATATGAGCACGCGTCCTCCTTTTCTCATATATTTTAATAATATTTTATATTTTTTCTGTAATATCACTGTAAACTACTCATGCAATGATAAGCACATACAAACAGCTCAAGAAGAAGAACTTAAGAATCACTAACCTAGGTCTAATTTTGAAACTAGAGAATGTTTGTGGGAAGGCATAGTCAGCCATTCTCTCTGATTTGAGATTTAAAAAAATTGACATGTACCCTAAAAAGCCTAATTTATATAGAGATACTATCAGTGATTTCCTTCCGCTTTTTTTCAATGTAATTATTTTCCATTGTGTACCATATCTTTGAAAGAAAGAGTATATATGTGTATATCTCTTAAGTATATATAAATATAAATATGTATTTCTTGTTGACGATTATGTTAAATTACTCAATTCTTGAAAATTATTTCTTTTAAGCTTTAAGAAGTATCTTTCAATTCTAGTAATCCGTGAATTGGATAAGCAAATTGGTCTTCTCCTGTGCATATTACTCATGATTTTAAAGGTCAAGCTCATCTTCAGTTTAAATGCACAGACGCTTAAAGTCTGCATAATGTGCAGTACATTATGATAGACAAAGATGTATAGGGTTGTTGAGAACTGAGGGAAGGCAGGCATCTTTAGATTGTTTTTCTAGTTAAAGTTTCCTTTGAAAACAAAAGGAGGGAGTGGAAGATGATATTTTTTGAGTACCTATTGTTTGCTAAGCACCTTGTTAGGTATTTTATCTACATTCACATTTAAAGCTAACAGCTTGATTAAAACATTGAAAAAATATATTTACTTGAATTTGAGAAAATGATGCTGTAATTTCATTGTTGTCAAGGAAAACTGTGTTAGAACTTTCTATTAAATAGTGCGTTTGCTGAAGAAGTAAATGGTAATGTAATGGTAAAGTTAATAAACTGGCATAAGGGACTTATTCAAAATTATACCTTTCAGTGTAAATTATAGAATGATATTAGAGTCATTCAAATCTATATTTTCAAGCATGAAGACTAGCATAAATATGATTAGTGGTTATAATGCCATTGGAAGCACTCCAGGACCGAATGTGACTTTTGAATTAACACAGATATAATACATTAAAAATATTTAAATGTTTAAAATTGAGTAAATGGTAACCACACATACACAGACACACACAGATATCTATATATCTCTATGTAGATAGATATATAGTTATAGAAATAAAGTTGAAAAGATAAATTTGTTTCCAGAGCATGGGAAGGGGGGTTGGTATACAAGGAAAATGGAAAATTGGTCAAAAGGTACAAGTTTTCATTACACAGTGGATTAAGTTCTGGGTGATCTATTGCACAGCATGGTAACTATAGTTTATAATAATGTATACTTCAAAATACCTAAAAGGGAGGATTTTAAATGTTCTCATCACAAAGAAATGATACATATTTAAGATGATAGATGTGACTGTATTCTACAATATACACATGTATTGAAATACATGTATTGAAATATCATATTGTACCCTATAATTATATACAATTATTATTTGTCCATCAAAAATAAAACTTAAAAAAGATAAATTTGTGAGCTATTGCCACTCCTAAATGGCTCCTAACTTTACAGAACCGTTCACCATAGGTTCCTGTAAATCATGTTTTTAGTGGCTTTGATTGGATTTTTATGTAACTTCCTCAATTTTCTTATTAAATGAGTTATCGTATCTAGGACTACAGAAGATGTAACAAAATACAACTAAGATGATTTTGTTGTGACAATATATAACTTAAAATTGCAACAGTTATCTCTGATTATTTCTAGGATTTTGAGTCTGCATGGCTAATTCTGGATGACAATGGCAATGGCAAGGTTGATTACGGAGAATTCAAACGTGGTATTATTGGTGAAATGAATGAATATAGAAAATCATATGTTCGAAAGGTAACTTTGTTAAGTAATCTTTCAAATTGTTATTTTTAATAGATTGTTAGGTTCAGTATTTTAAAACTTTAATGAATTACCATTTAAAATGTTTTAAATCTATTTACTTGTAACATATGTTGGATTTAGTAAAACAGAAAACAAGTCCATATGCATACAAATCGACCCAGAATGAAGCAAAATAACTTGTGTATATATTTTAGAGAAATGATATGAGGGGAAAATAAAATTTGAAATCAAATTTTGGTTAACAAATTACTAGCTCCATAAGTTGTTGCCTCCATAAATTACTAGCTACGTGAAAGTATGTATTATAAAATATTCCTAAGCCTCAGTTTCCTTTCTCATAGAATTGGTGTAAAGATTGAATAAGATAATGCATATACAATTCTTAGCATTGTGGCTGTTCCAGTGTCAATAGTCCAGACATTTTGTTTTAGGATGATGACTAAAGAATGTTCCTCTGGTCTTTAGAATATGCATGATAAATGTTAACTTGTAAATTAAAATAATCATGTTAAATTGGAATTATAAACAGGAGTACTGACTTTAATAGGAAGCTACGTATTACTTGAGTTTTGGTAGCTATTTTTTGGAGCATACTTTTGAGCAATGTAGTTAGCTTTTTTTCTTTTGTATATGTACTTAATATTGAAACAAAGCTATTCAATATAATGTAAATAATTATATAAATCTCAAATACAGAAATTAGTCTCTACTGGGCAAGAGACACAGTAAAACCTTAAATTAGACAAATTCACCACATAATATTTATAAATGTGTACTTATTCATACTTTCCATGGCCTTCCTGGTGATAGGTTTGAGAATCTGGAATCGAAATTGGAGACTTGTGTCTTTCATAAATCTTGGTAATGGGAACAGAGGGCAAGAGAAGTGTTATGCAGTTCTGTATTAGTTTGCTTGGGCTGCCATAACAAAATACCGCAGACTAGGTGACTGAAATAACAGAAATTTATTGTCTCATAGCTCTGGAGGTTAGAAGTTCCCAAACAAGGTGTCAGCAGGTTTGGTTTCTTCTGAGGCCTCTCTCCTTGGCTTGCAGATGGCTGCCTGTTCTCTGTGTCCTCACATGGTCTTCCTTTTGTCTGTGTTGTGTCCTACCGTCTTTTATTTATTTATTTTTTTGAGATGGAGTCTTGCTCTGTTGCCCAGGCTGGAGGGCAGTGGTGTGATCTTTGTTCACTGCAACCTCCCCTTTCTGGGTTCAAGCGATTCTCCTGTCTCAGCCTCCCAAGTAGCTGGGATTACAGGCATGCGCCACCATGCTTGGCTACTTTTTGTATTTTTAGTAGAGACAGGGTTTCACCATGTTGGCCAAGCTGGTCTTGAACTCCTGACCTCAGGTGATCCACCCATGTCAGCCTCCCAAAGTGCTGGGATTACAAGCGTGAGCCACCGTGCCTGGCCCTACTGCCTTCTTATAAGGAGGCACCAATCATATTGGATAAGGGGCCACCCTAATGATTTCATTTTAACTTAATTATCCCTTCAAAGGCCCTACCTTCAAATACAGTCATATTCTGAGCTACTGGGATTAGGTTCAACATATGAATTTTGGAGGAACACAAGTCAGTCTACAACAGCTTCCATATTTCTGTGAATGCAATATTGTGAATAACCACACTTGATTCTAGTTTTGACCCCACTGCAAATGTAGAATGTTGCTTTGGGTAGCTTTTGTCTTTCTAAGTAGTGAATACTCTTCCAATGAAGTATTTCATGATATCTTATGATACTCAGAGCTACACTGAATTAGAGGAACAGTAACACAACTACATTTTAAAAAGTGTATTAAATTTCAAGAAATAGAGTAACATAACTCATTTAAAAAGTATTTCACTTTTTCATTGATTTTAGGGAGGAAGTATTTGCAAATTCACTTCTTGAGTTGAAATATTCGTCTTGGCAATCTCTTTTGGCCATTTATATGAATCCTAGAGCTGGAAGTTACCTGAGAGGTCTTTTACCCATCTCTTCAGTTTTCAGGGGAGAGAGGTCATGGAAATAGAGGTCAGGTTACTTTCTCAAGGTCAGGATGCTAGAAAGTGGTAGAACTTTCTAATTGAGTACAGATTTCCTAATATCTTGCTTCACTATCTTTTTCTCTTGTATTTATAACAGTTCTTTCATATATCACTATAGTACTTTTAAAATGCCGTCTTTATAGTTCAGAAATAACCTACTATAAAATAGAAAATTAGATTCCTATGTCTAATAATTTTACTTAAAAAATAACATTTGTCAGGCTGGGCATGGTGGCTCGCGCCTGTAATCCCAGCATTTTGGGAGGCCGAGGCAGGTGGATCACCTGAGGTTAGGAATTCAAGATCAGCCTGACTAACATGGCGAAACCCCGTCTCTATGAAAATACCAAAAATAGCTGGGCCTGGTGTAGTCCCAGCCACTCACTTGATAGGCTGAGGGAGGAGAATTGCTTGAACCTGGGAGGAGGAGATTGCACTGAGCTGAGATCACATCTTGCACTCCAGCCTGGGTGACAGAGCGAGACTCTGTCTCAAAACAAAACAACCAACCAACAAACTAATAATAATAACATTTGTCTATTAGGCCTTTATGAAACTGGATTTCAACAAAACTGGCAGTGTGCCTATTGTAAACATAAGAAAATGTTACTGTGCAAAGAAGCATTCTCAAGTGATTTCAGGTAATTATTCGGAGTTAAAATGCATTGGACTTTGAAAATGTTACTTAAAGATGATATCTTTATATTAATTTAAGCCTTAGATTGAGGCATTGGGGGGGAAATAAACTATTTTTTTGAACCAGAAACTTAAGAACTATTTGCCTTTCTTCATTTAATAGTTCTTAGGTCTATTGCCTGTACTCGTTTATTTGATATTTATTATCAATATAGAACTCATTCCTATTTAGGAGATAGTAAGGGATTTAAGTTAAAAAGAATGAAATAGCTTTAGAAAATAGATAAATACATTTGCAGGTTCTCAGAGTTATTTCTACTATATCTTCTTATATAGTTATCCATACTTAAGGATTTAAGCGAAATGAAGGAGTGTCTTTCTCTAGGGATGGCGCTATACATAGAAAGAACATACATGTATCTATCAAAATTTGAGGATATTGTAAATTCCATAAAGTAACTCTAGAGATTCATATCCTACTGTATTTTTTCTTTTTTACATAATTGTTTTATAAGTGCATCCTTTTCATAAAGAAAACATTTGACCACAACTCTCCTCTTTACATTTCCTTCCATAGAAGTCAGAATTATCATTTAGCATATATATTTCAGCTAATACATTATGAATTTTACTTATTCTATGAATTTTCATGGCTATGTGCATACTATAAATATTTAATACTTTTTGAAGTTTTTTTGACATGAAAGGTACAGTGAAGATAATGTTATATAATTTGCTTTTTACACTCACCAGTATGTTTTGGAGTTCCTTATATGTTAATGTACATTGAGCCTTCTTATTTTTTATCTTGCAGTATACTATTCTTTTTATAAATCAATATACTATAATTTACCTAGCCATTGTTTTATTGTTAGATTTTAAGTTCTAATTATTGATCAACAACTAATGAAGCAATAAATGCGCTTATTTATGACTCTTCAGGCCTGTTTTCTTCTGCTTCCCTGGAGTGATATTAATACCTAGAATTACTAGGATGTCTGCATTTAAAATTTTAAGTGATACTTCCAAATGACATTGTAAAATGACTATACTAGATTATATAGCCATTTGTTGAAGAGTTCTTTTCCTCCACAACTTTGCCAAAAACTTTCACTTTGCCAATCTGATAGGTTAAAAAAAATCCATTTTACTTGACGTTCCTTCATTACTAGGGAGGTTAAACATATATTTGTACATTAATTGATTGTCCATCTTTAAGGAATATTTATTGACCATATTTTATAATAATTTCTTTTCAACTTGTAACTTTAATTCTGTACTGCTAAATACTATAGAATACTATTATTTTTGGAATTTTATTCCTTACTGTTAAAAGAGAAACACTGTAATTACTTTGGTTTCTTATCATCATTAACTCTTATATATGGTTAATTTGTCACTTTTAATTATGAAATGAAAAACGTGAGATTAGGTTATGAAGATTAAAGCTAATCATCACTGGATTCCAAATTTCTAATTACCTATTTCTGGTCAAAATAGTTTAATTTGCTTATTCATGACATTAAATAAATTACAGCTACTCTAAGAGAATTTCTAGTGTATATTTAATTGGTGCTAGTGTATTTTTTTCCTTTAAACACATGTCATTGTCTGTTTCTTTCTCTTAGTCATCCTAAATACAAGAACGAAATAGTTTAACACCATGTATTTTTTCTCTTTCTCTTTTCTCATCTAATAATATTAATTAGGTTGCTAAAATAGCTTCAGGTTTATTACGTTTCATGGAATTTTTGATGAGGGTTTTATTTTTGTTGTTGTTGGGAAAGCCTTTCTTGGTTTCAGAAATTCCATAATTTGTCTTTGCGTTCACATTAAGAATGACAACAGGTAAGCTAAATATTCCTAAGTAGAAGGAAACTTGTCACTGTATTTCAAAGAAGAAAAAAAGTACCCCTATTATTGTTTATTATTGCAAATTATAATCTATTCATATGCCCACCTCTGGGATATAGTTTGTTCACAATTTACAATTAATTTCAAGGTAAGGCTCTTATACCACATACAATTTAATTTTAACTATAGGAAATATTCCTTCTTAAATTTGCTTAAGTAATATATTAGAAAAAAGTATTTTAAGGTTTAATATAAATGGGATATCCCAAATATATTTCTGTGTAATAGTTTTAGAAATGTAACGTTTGTTGCTGTAAATATTTTCTAGTCTCCGAGAGGACTGAAAAAAATTTAGTTATAGGTGATAGGAGGTAGATATTTCCTGGGTGAGGGATATAAAGGAGGTATGAAATTCTTCACTATTTGAAATATAAATCAGAGTGAAAAATGTTTCCTCAGGAAAAAACTGTGTTAAAACTCCTCTGTTCGAAAGTATGGATGGTAAACAAAGAGGGAAATTTCTACCAAAATTTATGTTTTTATATAGATTGGATCTCGATTAATTTTTAGCCTTGACTAACATTCAATTAAAACTTCATTTTATTATTTTATGTTACCATCTCTATGTAGCATCATTATTCAGTCTTTTTACATTCAACTTGTATTTTATAGAATAATCACTTTTTCTCTATTTCTTGTGTATGTTTTTAAAAGAAAGCAAACTTCTTAATATTCAAAGTAGATTTCATTCCTTTAGTTTGGAAGACACTTTGCAATGCATTATTGTCTATGTCCATTAAAGAACCTCTGGTTTGAGGGAAAAAAATTAACTCTCACCTTAATTTTGTCCACCCCGTTAGACAAACTGTTTGAGTGGTATTCCCATCTAAGCCTGTTATTTAAAACATAACCTGACTTTAAAACGTTTTAGATTCCAAGTCTTTGCTATTGTGAATAGTGCTGCAGTAAACATATGTGTGCATGTGTCTTTATAGCAGCAGGATTTATAATCCTTTGGGTATATACCCAGTAATCAGATGGCTAGGTCAAATGGTATTTCTAGTTTTAGATCCTTGAGGAATCGCCACACTGTGTTCCACAATGGTTGAACTAGTTTACAGTCCCACCAGCAGTGTAAAAGTGTTCCTATTTCTCCACATCCTCTCCAGCACCTGTTGTCTCCTGACTTTTTAATGATTGTCATTCTAACTGGTGTGAGATGGTATCTCATTGTGGTTTTGATTTGCATTTCTCTGATGGCGAGTGATGAATCCAAATGTCCATCTGTGACAGACTGGATTAAGAAAATGTGGCACATATACACCATGGAATACTATGCAGCCATAAAAAAGGATGAGTCTGTGTCCTTTGTAGGGACATGGATGCAGCTGGAAACCCTCATTCTCAGCAAACTATCACAAGAACAGAAAACTAAACACCACATGTTCTCACTCATAGGTGGGAATTGAACAATGAGATCACTTGGACACAGGAAGGGGAACATCACACACCTGGGCCTATTGTCGGGAGGGAGGAGGGAGGAGAAGGGAAGGATAGCATTAGGAGATATACCTAATGTAAATGACGAGTTAATGGGTGCCACACACCAACATGGCACATGTATACATATGTAACAAACCTGCACGTTGTGCACATGTACCCTAGAACTTAAAGTGTAATAAAAAACAACAAAAAAACGTTTTAGAGGTTCACATAGAAGTTTTTTGACCCTTTTTATGCTATTGTATATAAGCCTCTGTTTATTCTCTTTTCAGTGTTATCTGACCAGTCACTATAGCTTCCTTTCATCTTTCAATTCCTCTGTTCTTTTTAAAATTTTATGATAAAAAAGTTGTATTCTATGCTAGGATCCTGGAGATAGATCAGTGCAGGAGAGCAGGGGGCAGGGAAGGAGTGGCAAATTGAATGAGATGAAATAATTCCAGTTCATGTGTAAATAAATTGGCTGGTAGTTTGACAAAAGATTTCAAATTGTTGCATGTATTTCATAAGATGATTATTCCTTTATCATCATCAGTCATTTCACTGAAGTTTTCAGGCAACTGTTTCATACTCAGTACTTTTTTACAGGCCATTCAACAGAGGAAGAAATTAAATCATCCTTTCTAGAAACATTAAAAGTTGCTTGCAGCAAGTCTGATGAAGTTTCATATGGTGAATTTGAAGATTACTATGAAGGTTTAAGTATAGAAATAATAGATGATGAAGATTTTGTTACCATCTTGCGTACTCCATGGGGGATTTAGTCTTTAACAATACATATGTCATCAGCACTAAGCATTTTGTTGGAGAGATGATTTCAATGTAAAGGATGATCAAACACTGGAATATATTTTCCTAGGACTTCCTTTATTCTATTTTTTTGTTTGTTTGTTTTTCGTTGAGTATGGAAAGAACTATCCAGAAAGATAGATGTAGGGGCATGTGAGTGTTTGTGCATGTGTATGCCTGCTCACATGTCCATACATTTGTAAAGGTGTCTTTTTGGTTTATTATTTATCTTGCGTATATTTTAGAGGTCATTTTTTATTAACTTCAATAGGAAAGTTATATCTGCATCAAACAATATGGCAGCATGTATTTATTAACCAAGATTCCCGTCCTTTCACATTGTTTTTTAGCTATCTCTTCCTCAGAATATATTTGCCACCATTGTCAATTTGATGAATTAGAATTGGGCCTAAAGCCAGTGAAATAATTCAATGTGTTTTTAACATATGAAAATATTAAAGGTTATGCAAGAGAAATGTTTCAAGCAGTGTGATTATAGATGTTTTCTGTATATAGAATATTTAGAATGATGGAGGTTTACCCCTATGATGCTCATTTAAATACTGACCTGTCTTGTAAATCTTTGTCTTCTAAATTATGTACTGTTGTTGGTTAAATAGAGCACAGTGTAGTTATTCTAATGACCAGTTGTATTTGTTCTTTTATTCTGTTTTTTAACAGCATCCTTTTTACCAGCATACAATTGTTATTTAGCTAGAAACAATACAATATGAAAGAGAAATGTTCTTTATTAAGATTAATACATTATCTTATTAAACAAAGATCCTAAAAGTGTATTGTTGCAAATGTGAATCTAAGGAATAGTTCAGTAATTATTGCCTAAAATGTGAAAGCATATTTTGTATCCTAAAATGAATGTATGATATTCTAAACATCTCTTTTTGTATAACAAACAATTGAAACATTTTCTTCTAAATATATGTTATTTAATAGTTACATGTATTGTAGTCATTCTTTCTAAATTCTTTGCTAGTCATTTCTTCCTGGGAATACAGAGAAAAGAGACAACTTTATGAGTTGTTTCCAACTTCATAATTTTAAATTTTCTATGTTAATGTAACAAATTTGAAAAAATAAGTGATTCAAAAATGAAAATATTTACTTTGTAGAATATGACTTTAGACATCACTGTATCCATCTATACTTGGCAGCAACATGACAAGTGTGATACATGTGAACCCAACAAATTCAAAGTTGCGCTTTTCAAGATTTGAGAAAGTACTAAAACTTAGTACTAAGATATCAGAGGAAAGATGTGTGTAAACCTCTTAGTGCTATTTTCACTGGCTAAATTCTTTATTTCTTTTTAAAAAAATTGGTTTTAAAATTAAAACAATATGCTAGAAGACATTTTGGCAGAAATAAGTCTATAACACTATTTTTGCCACATATCTTTTTCTTGGAAAAATTTATCCAACTATAGAAATCTTAAACCATACAAATTGTTCTTGTTAAAAATGACTAATACTGGAGGTGCTCAATATGCATATAGTGTGTTTTTCATTGATAATTTTTATTTAGTTCTTAAGAAACCTATTCTTAATGTTGGCATGTCATATTTTTCTGTTTCTATAATCAGAAAATGTGTAGTCTGTTATACCGTAAAAAAAATGGGAAGCTACTTTTGGAATGTAACATGTTAACATGACAGCATACTCTTAATAGTCATCTTAATCTTCCTAATATAAGCATTCACATGTGGTGATTTGTAGGAAATATCTCTACTTATGAGATTTTTTTTGGTGTATTTTGTTAGAATTGGTGACACAATAAATCATTCTGCTTTTGGACTTGCCTCGCTGCCTGCATTCTTCTTTGATTTTGGTGTAGTAAAATCTGTTATTTAGTATTAAACTTAATAAAAGAGCATTTAAGAGAAGTGACATTTCAAACATCCACAACACAACTGACTTTTGAAATCCTATGCTTAATAGTCTTTGTAATTCTAAAAGACCTTTTGAAAACTTTAAAATATTATATGTTGTAATGTTGTTACATGAATTTTATAGTTATGTATATTTTATAGATCTCTATATCTTTGTAAGTTACTTGCTTGTATGCTATATAATTGCTTTCTCAGTTAACCATACTGTTTATGGAATTGTATATATTGATTTTTCTGTTTATACATTTTAAAAATAAAAGTTTAGGGAATTTTAAGGAAAAACTCACATTTTATTAAAAAGACAAGGGATATTATATAGGAATTTTAAGCTAACTTTTAATGGAAAGGACATACATATTTGAATGATGGAGCAATTGCAGTATAGTTAAAAATGTATGTCCCTGTTTTAAATTTTATAGTATATAAATATATGTGCTAATGAACCAGTGACTCTGCAGAGAGAAAGTCACTTAGAGTAATTCATAATTTTGATACAGCTATAGATCATACCTTATTTTACATATTACTTTTGATTTCCTGTTTAAGTTGTTTGTTATCAGTTATTTCAGGAGAGAATTGTGTACATCAGGCTATGTTTACTGCAGATTATGTAACATGCTTTTATGAGATTATAGTTTGTAGTGCTTGCAGATATAAAACATGTACCTTGATAAGCTATAATCACTAGCAGGTTGACCAGCGAGGACAAACATGAAGTGCTTAAAAAAAAGAAAGTGCTTAAAAAAAAGAAATAGAAGATAATGAGCATATATAAAACAAGCCAAGCAAGAGAAGAGCAAAGAGAATCTGCAGAGTAGACATGGATGTATTAGTTTCTGATCATGAGAAGAAGCTCTTGTCATATCCTTCCATTTTTATTTTAAAGTTCTATAAACTACTGAGGAAAATTGATTTCTTGGATGTACTTAATAAAGAATAAATGCTTCATATTGGAGCCACTGTGCACTTAATCATTATTTATTCTGCCAGTCAGTCGTTTGTACAGGGTGAGTGGCACTACCCTTGCTGTAGGCCAAGGCTCTGAGATATTCTAGATTTTTCTCACACTCTCTATTATCCACTCAGTCTCAGGCGTATTGGTTCTTGAATTTATCCATTGGTTCTTTAAATTTCTCTCGTTCACTGTTTTCAATACTTATGCCTTAGTTCAAACTCTTACCACTTCTCATGTGTACTCCCCCTCATCAACTCTGCCTCCTTCCCAATGCTGTTTCAACCCATCGATGTTGGAATGCCCTTTTGCAGTATACATTACTTCCTGAATAAAATTCTTCCCTGATACCTCATATCTCTCCGAAAAGTTCAAGCTCTGACCTTAACACATAAAAGCTAAAAGATCTGGTTTTCTTAAGCTCATCTCCCTATACTCAGCTCATTCCCCACATTCTTCCAGTCATTTTGAACTATCTAACAGCTTTTAAAATGGATTGTGAAGTTTCCAACCTCTGCACTTTCATATCTATTCTGCTACTTTTATCTAAAATTATTTTCTGCACTTAGTGCATTAAATTAATTCATACTGATCTTCAAATACCTCCTTAAGAATAATGTCTTCTGAAAATTTAAATCAGACAAACTCTTGAATCTGATATATTGGGATTCCATTGGCACCCTGGGTATACCTTTACTGTAGAATTCATCACTTTCTACTGTAATCTTGACTCTGCTTGTGTTTCACTAGACTGTAAACCTCTTGAAGGTAAGAACAATATCTTATTCAGCTTTGTGATCCTGGTGGGTGTCTAGCAGTGTCTGACATGGGGTAGGCGTTAAATCAATTATTAGTCGGCTGGGTAAATGTGTGATTTATTGAGCAGAAATTGTCAGGGTTCTTGTTTTGGAGCACTTTTGCATCGAAACACTTTAGTAGACTTCACATAAACAGTATGAACATGCAATTTTGTGCAAAACTTGCAATTTTGTGCAAAATTCACCTGTGGAGGCAGTAAGTTACCCTAATAATGCACAGAATGCATGTTCTAGCTGGCCACTTGTCCACAAAGCCTCACTGCTTAGGGGCTACTATATTCAATCCCATTTCTTGGAACTCGGTCAACATCAGCTAATTAGGCTTCTAAGCATAATTAATTCCATCCATGAAAATGGTGTGCTCTTAGAGCCTTAAAGGAATCTTGGTCCACCCATGGATCAGAAAGATTTCTGGTTGTTCAACTGATAATAAAGTAAGCAGATCCTGTCCTGGAATGTTGCTGCTACTTCCTTTTTGAACCTTTCATGCAGAGTGATGGCTGAAGTCTCTAAAGGACAAACTGCTGGGATTGTACTGATTTTACAGAAGAGATTGTGTAAACTTTTTTGGCCTCCTTGCTAAGAAATGTTTGTTTTATTAATAAATGTTTATGTGGCAGAACTTATTCTCAAATGTATGTCATTACAACCTAGAAATAAGGCATGGGGTAGCTAATTTCCACCTACTTCAAAGACTTTTTTGCAGAGAGGGCCATGGTTACCTACCAAAAGGAACCTATTACTTGTGCATGGCTTAATTGGCTTAAGTCAGTTCATAGCTGCCGTTCTCTGTCAGACGCTGTAGTATGCATTACAGACCCAAAAATGGCATGGCATTTAGGCATATACAGTGCCTAAAGTAGTAAAGTTAAAGATTCAAATACTAGAAGTCCATAATTGATACAACATGGATGCAAACTAGGTATAGCAGAGCATTTAAGACCTGCAAATGTCATCCTAGGGGAGTAATAATAATTCACTATTCTGAAAACATATGATTTATTAAGGTATTATTGAAATGCAATGGAAGTATTTTAATATAAAATACTGAAATGGTAAAGGATTTTGGAGATTTGATTGTATAAATTGTGAAAAGGTACTAATGGATACACATTTTCAGATTTCTCTCTTTAATCTTATATAAGCTGATTTGTATAATTTTTGGATATCCAAGCAAAATAAAGCCATTTGGAAGGATTTGAAGAAGCAATTACCTATCCAGCGGACAAATTTTATTCAAGGAGAAAAAAAAATCAAGATTCTTGTTGCTTTTAACTTTCCCTTTTATCAAGTTAGGATGGGACTTCCAAGCCATGTCTAAGTGAATTTACTTATAAAGTCTGAAGATTCTCACCTTCGCAAATACATGTTGAATTTCCTGGGAATGTTTAATGATGATAAAGCTGATATGAAACAAATGACTGTGTTTCAAGGAAACTGTGTTTCTCTTATGAAAGTGGCATATTTAGTAGCTGAAGAATTTTATCGAGGAACTTTTTAGAAAACATGTTATAAATGAAAAATTATTTTGAGGAAGCATTCAGATAACCATTTTATTAAGAACAAATAAGTACTTATATTAGTATTTTAATACAAATTATGTGGAATGAGCACAGGCTTTGAAATCACTGAATACTGACTTCAGACTTCAGCTCTTCTACAAATTAACTGTACGACTTTGGGAAGCTATTGAGTCTCTACTTCAACTGCAGGTTGATGTGAGTATGGAATAAATATGGATATAACAGAGATGTAGATATAGGTATAGTACTTACCACAGTCTAGCACATGCACGTGCACACACACACATATATGTATTCCGAATACTCTATTTCCTCTGTCTTCTTCAATTAATTAAAAGCTTCTCTCTTTTTTTTTTCCTGTTATCCTGAACAGCAATTATAAGAGCTATTCTTTTAAAAACATATTTTTACTAGGTAGGAATAATTTGTATGCCACCACTTCCTCCTGAATTTAATAAGCCTCTCATTATTATTAATTCTCTTTCTTCAGCAGAGTCCACGAAAGATAATCAAAACCTTGTATTAGGGCTATTAACTCTTTTCTTTCAAAGCATGTAACAAGGTGGCAGCTTATAAAAGGAGTTAGTAACAAAATTTGTTGTTATTCAAATTAACTGGAAAATAATACATATGTGAGGCTAATTTTGTTTTTAAAGACCTTAGGCAGCATTGCCCTTTTCTTTGGTGTACACACTAAGACCACTGATGATACTGAATTCTGTAACATGTGTTTTCCAAACACAACTGCAATAGTATCTCTCATCCCATATACGCTTACATAGTGAACTTGACTTTGCATCAAGAGATGGACTCTATGTCCCCTCTGCTTGAATCTGGGTGACTTGTTAGTCTCTTGCAGCCACTAGATCGTGTCTAAAGTGATAATGTGTTACTTTCCAGACTAGGCAAAAAAATGCAATGTAGTTTCTGCCTTGTTTGCTGGGACACTGGAGCCATCAGGTAAGAGGTCACACTACCTGAGACCACCAAACTAGAGGGACCACATACATGTGCTCTGGTTAACAGCTACAGCTGACCTCTCAGCTGAGAGCTAACTTCAATTGTCTACATGTAAGTGAAATGTCTTGGGTTTATTGCACCTCTAATCAACACCTTACTACAATCATCTAAAAGATCTCAAGTGAGAACTATGCAGCCAAGCTCTTCTATATTCTTGATCCCCTGTTTTGTGAAAATAGTTGATTTCAGTTGCTAAATTGTGTGTGTGTGTGTTTACAGTAGTAAGTAGAGCAAATCCTTACATAGAATTTGAATAAGAGCAAGAATATTAAAAACATGTTGTCAGATATACTGAGGAGTTAATTAATATGACCCACAGTTGACAAAATTCTTCTGAGATATTAAAAGAAAAATAATACAGTAAGTCTACATGATCTAAGTTGTGTGGAATAAAGTGATCTGATAGAATAAAAGAGATCCCTCCTGCTCAATTACAATAAGTCAGGCAAGCTTTTATCTTTGTTGTCTCACAGTCTGAGGCAGAAATTGTGAAGAACTAAATTCAGAATCAGAACCATACTGTGATGGTTAATATTCAGTGTCAACTTGATTGGATTGAAGGATGCAAAGTATTGTCCCTGGGTGTGTCTGTGAGGGTGTTGCCAAAGGAGATTAACCTTTGAACCAGTGGAGTAGGAGAGGCAGACCCACCCTCAATCTGGGTGGGCATGATCTAATCAGCTGCCAGCATGGCTAGGATCAAAGCAGACAGAGGAATGTGGAAGAACTAGACTGGCATCTTTCAGCCTCCATCTTTCTCCCATGCTGGGTGCTTCCTGCTTTCAAAGATCAGACTCCAAGTTCTTCAGCTTTTGGACTCTTGGACTTACATCAGTGATTCGCCAGGGCCTCTCAGGCATTTGTCCACAGAGCGAAGGTTGCACTATCAGCTTCCCTACGTTTGACGTTTTGGGACTTGGACTGGCTTCTTGGCTCCTTAGCTTGCAGACGGCCTTCACCTTGTGATCACATGAGTCAACTCTCCTAATAAAGTCCTCTTCATATATCCATCTATTCTATTAGTTCTGTCCCTCTAGAGAACCTTGACTAATACACTTAACTGTCTGTGTGTGTGTGTGTGAGTTTGCTTGAGTAGGTTCTAATAGATACAGGCCCACCTAGACTGGAAAAGGAAACTTTTCAGAGTTTCTTCGGAGACAGAGAAGGGAAGAGTGTTTCTGGTTCTGAGGGCATAGAGCCATGTTCCCTGTTTTTTGGCAGCAACTGGCTGGGGAGATCTGGGCCCTCAGAGGAGAGTGTCTGTGTGGCGAACACTAGGCACCCAGGCTGTTCATCTCAGATATGACTCCCAGGTTTCAGAGATATCACCTTCAAGGGACCATAAGGGCTTGAATAATTAATTTATTAATTCATACAGTTATCACTTTAACCGTTTGTTCACCCAACACATATTTATTGAGTAGTTTTATGAGACAGACACTGTTCCAAGTTCAACAGATACGTCCATGAACAATATGCGCAAATTGCCTGCCCCATACAGTTCAATTTATAGTGGTAGGAGACAGTAAGCAAGTAAAGAAATAAGACAATTTAGTTAAATCATTTTAAAAAGAAGAAAAAATACACAGTACGAGCAGAAAGTGAATAGGAAAGTTCTTACAGGTGGTGACATTCTATTTGAGACCTAAATGAGGCAAAGTGGAAGAGAAAGAGCATTCCAGATAGAAGACACAGTTAGTAAATAAGGCCCTGAAGTGCCAATGATTTTG
Organism: Colobus angolensis palliatus; assembly: GCF_000951035.1. Taxonomy (NCBI): domain Eukaryota; kingdom Metazoa; phylum Chordata; class Mammalia; order Primates; family Cercopithecidae; genus Colobus; species Colobus angolensis. The sequence goes on along the minus strand of NW_012121821.1, from coordinate 11,874,763 downwards.
GTGTGTTCAAGGGAAAAAAAGGTTCCCTAGAATGAAGAGAATGTTAGGAGATGAGATTGGGGAGGTAGTCAAGTGTTGGATCATACAAAGCCTAATAGTCCATAAGAAGGAGTTTGGATTTATAGTCAAAGCCCAATGAAAAGCAGAGAAGTGCTGTGATCTGATTTTGTACTTTAGAAAGATCACTCTGAAAGCTAGCAGCGATATGGATTTGGGCCGGAGGCAAGGAGACCTGCCAAGAGGCTACTTTCATAGTCCTAGTCTGAGATTATGGTAATTTGAACTAGCTAGGGTTTTAGCTATGGAGACAGTGAGATGTAGTTAGATTTGTGATTTTAGAGGTAGTGTCAACAGAACATGTAGGCGGACTGTGTACTGTAAGAGAAAAGGAGGAAGCGAGCATGATGGCTAGAATGAGCAACTGAGTGGGGGTGATGGTGCCATTTACTAAGAATGGGGAAGATTAGGGGTAAAACAGGTTTGAGAGGAAAAAGCAAACACTTGCTTTGTCCATAGTTTGAGAATCTTATTAAATATCTAAATAGAAATGTCAAATGAGTAATCGGATTTATAAGTAAAGAGCTCAGGAAAGAGGCCCGGGTTGGTGATATGGAATCACCAGTATATAAGTGGCATTTGAAGTCTTGAGACTTTGTAAGACTCTTTAGGGTATGATATGGACAGAAAAGATGGTGAAGGATTGAGCCCTAGAATACATTTAGAAGTATAGTAAGAGTAAAGAGGCCAACAAAAAAGGCTGAAACAGGCTGGCTAGGGATGTGGGTGGAAAGTCAGAAGAATATAGTGACATGGAAGCCAAGAAATCAAACTGTAATCAAGTACGGGAAATGATAAACTATGTTGAATAAAATGAGGACAAACAAGCAGCCACTGGATTGGACAATATGAAATGGCGGAGAAAAACCAAATTGGAGAGGTTTGAAGAGAAAATGAAAAATGAGGGCCAGACATGGTGGCTCATGCCTGTAATCCCAGTGCTTTGGGAGGCTAAGTTGGGCAGATTGCTTTATTCCAGGAGTCTGAGAACAGCTTGGGCAACAGTGGGATCCTGATATTACAAAAAAAAAAAAAATAAAAGATAAAAAAAATTAGTCAGGCATGGTGGCACAGGCCTGTAGTCCCAGCTTCTCAGGAGACTGAGGTGGGACGATCCCTTGAACCCGGGAGATTCAGGGTACAGTTAGTTGTGACCATCCCACTGCACTCCAGCCTGGACAAGAGAAAGACCTTGTCCCCTACCCCCCCAAAAGAAAAAACACACACACAAAATTGAGAATGTGGTTTTAATAAGTGTGAGATGGCCCTTTTGAAGATTTTTACCTCAAGGTGAAACAGAGTTATGGGGCAGTAACTAAAGGTGAGTGTAGGGAGGGTTGAGAAAGATTTTTGTCCCCCTTTTTTAAAACATAGCAAATAAAAGAGAATGTTTTCATAATAATGGCACTTCATTACAGCAACCATTGTGAATTGAAGACCAGAGGACATACTCCAAATATTCTGACTTGTGTGAGATCTCCAGGCCCCTGTGGGATCAATCGTTGGCAGAGGAAAGCCCAGTCCCCAACTAATATTGAATGTCCTGCTGGGTTATGGTCACAATGAGTCAAGTAAGGCACCCACCCATGCATAACATTTAAAACAGCACCAAAAAACCCCACCCTTAGTAATCAATATATAATATTAATAATATATTATGTAATATGTAATATTAATATATAAATATTACCTATTATAATGTTATATAATATATAATACATAATATATAATATGTTATACATATAATTTATAATATATTATAGATTATATATAATCTATAATATATAAATATAATATTAATATATAAATATTAATATTAATTTTTAAAATATCCAAAATGAACCAAATATTCTAGATGAAGACAGAATCAGGAAGAGTGATGGACAGAACTATATTGGAGACTGAAGCAAAAGAAAAATCAGTCATACTGATCTTGTCTATATTTAAATGTTATATATTTTGTTCAATATCAAGTTTTTGTATCAATTTTTATGTTTTTAAATATAACATTAAAATAAAATTTATCTTGACTATTGAGTTTTCTGGTGTCTCTTGAATTTTTCATCAAAGGGCAAGTGCCTGTATTAACTCACACCAGCCCCAGCCCTGCCTGCCAGCCTACAGGATGGGGACTCAAAAGAGATTGCACTTTCTTCAGAGAAACAACAATGTGGATATTTTACAAATATAAGAAGAATGTACTATGGGCTTCAGGATTTGATTTCTAAAAAAAAATCCTTGCATTTAGTGCCTCAAGTTACAATATCAATTTTTATTTCCATTGAAAGTTTTGTGGTGAGAAAGTTTTAAATGTATGGTTCCAATATTTCATTAAGAATGTCTTCTATTTCTACTTTAGTGACTTGTCTACTTCAGATACTCAAGGGAGGTCAAGTGTATTTTTGCGCAGAATAAAACGCTTGGCCAGGCACAATAATAAGCCCCAGATTTCTGTTATCAAAAAGTGATTCTCCTTAAAAATTAAGGGAATGAAACGAGACAAAAATATAAAGTTTTTGGAACATAGGAGTGCAAAAATGCTTTAGTTACTGTTATTCATTGAATTGTGACACCTCCTGCCCCAAAGTTTGTATTTTGACATCCTAAGTCTCAGTGCCTCAGAATGCAACTTTATTTGGAGACAAAGTCTTCAGTGAGGTAAGCAAATTAAACTGAAGTCGTGAGGGTGAATCCTAATTCAATATGATTGGGGTCTTAAGAGGGGAAATTTGGACACAGATATACACAGGGAAAAGACTACCTAAAAGCACAGGCAAAACACCACAGGAATGTGAAGATGGCCATCTGTATAAGCCAGGATGAGAGTCCTGGGTCAGATCTTTCGCTCACAGCTCTCAGAAAGAACCAACCCTGCCCACGTATTGATTTTAGGCTTCTAGCCTGCAGAACTGTAAGACAATAAACTTATGTTTAAGGTGACTAGCTTGTGGTAGTTTGTTAACGCAGCCCTAGCAAACGAATACAGTCATCTCTGCCTTTCTGCTGTTTCTGTTCTGCCTCCTCATTTCACACAATGCCATAGTACCTATTACTAACTGCAGAAAACTTACTGCTTGGGAAAAGTAGTCCTTGTTTTTAGTGTAAACCTGACTATCCAAAGGTTGACGAATCCTTATCTCCAAGCCTACTTACTTATTTATTCCCCAAATCCATTTCCAACTCCCTGTCATTCACCTTCTGCTTGAGACCTGACCCAGGAATAAATTCTAATCATAAAAGTAAGCGACATAATTTGTTAGTAAACATGTCTTCTTTTGTAGCTATTTTCTTGAGAAATTTTAGCAGAGTGCATTACAATATACTATACTATATTATACTATACTATACTATACTATACTATACTATACTATACTATACTATACTTGTAGTCAGTGTTTTAAGAAGAGGAGAAATAGGGTTCCCAGGTCATTATAAAATTGATGTAGGTGGGAAGGGAAACTTACACTTGAAAAGTCTTGGAAGAATTGAAATCCAGGCTTAAGTTTTTTTGAAAAATTTGTACCTTTACAATTTTAAGTTCCTAAATTCTTCATGGAGTTTATATTTTTAGATAAACAATGTTGAAACATTGGCATTCCATTATAATTTTAAGTTGTTTCAAGTTGACAGGTAAAATTGTGTGTATTTACCATGTATTAATACAACATGATGTTTTGAAGTATATACACATTGTGAAATGACTATCCCTAGCTAATTAACATATGCATTACATCACATAGCTATTATTTTTGTGGTAAGAACATTTTACATCTACTCTCAGGATTTTTCAAAAATACAATATATTATGAACTATCGTCAACATATTGTACCATGGATCTCTTGAATTTCTTTCACCCTTTTAACTGAAATTTTGTATCCTTGATCAACATCTCCCCAACATCCCACCCACCCTCCAACCACCCCAGGCCCTAGTAGCCACCATTATATGCTATATTAGTAGATCAACTTTTTTAGATTTTATGTATGAATGAGACCACGCAGTATTTGTATTTCTGTGCCTGATCTATTTCGCTTAACATAAGGTCCTCCAGGTTCATCCAAGCCATTGTAAAGTACAGGATTTTCTTCTTTTTTTGGCTAAATAGTATTCCACTGTGTATATATATGTACCACATTTGTTTATTCATCTGTTGATGGACACTTAGGTTGATTTCGTATCTTGGCTATTGTTACTAGCGTTGCAATAAACATGAAAGTACAAATGTCTCCTCAGCTTACTGATTTTATTTCCTTTGCAAATATGCCTGGTAGTGGGATTGCTGGATCATATGGTCATTGTATTTCTAATTTTTTAAAAAATTTTCATTCTGTTTTTCATGAGGGCTGTACTAATTTTCATTCCCACCAACAGTGTGCAAGGATTTCCTTTTCTGCACAATCTTGCCAACAGTTATCTTTTGCCTTTTTGGTAATAGTCATTGTAACAGGTGAGAGGTTTTAATATGCATTTTATCTGATGATTAATCATGTTAAGCATTTTTTTCATATACATGTTGGCCATTTGGATGTTTATTTTTTATAAAGTCTATCGAAGTCTTTTGCCCGTTTTTTAATCAGGTAATTTGTTTTCTTGCTATTGAGTTTCTTTAATTTCTTACATACTATGGCTATTAACCCCTGATAAGATAAATAGTTTGCAAATATTTTCTCCCATTCTGTAGGCCCTCTCCTCACTCTGTTGATATTTTCCTTTACTAAGCAGAAGCTTTAGCATGATATAATTTTATTTGTCTATTTTATGCTTTTGTTGCCTGTGCTTTAGGGCTTATATTTAAAAAGTCATCACCCAGACACATGTATGTCAAGGAGCTTTTCCCGTATGTTTTCTTCTAGTAGTTTCATAGTTTTGGGTGTTACATTTAAGTGTACAATTCATTTTGAGTTAATTTTTTATATGGTGTGAGATAAGGGCACAATGTCATATTCTTCTGCATATGTATATACATTTGTCACAACACCAGTTATTGAGGAAACTGTCCTTTCCTCATTGTGTGTTCTGGAAATCTTTATCAAAAATCAATTGGCTATAAGTGGATGGACTTATTTCTTGGTTCTCTATTTTGTTCCATTGATCTATGTGTCTGTTTTTCATGCCAGCACCATGTTGTTTTCATTACTTTAGTTTTGTAATATAGTTTGAAGTCAGATAGTGTGATGTTTACAGCTTTGTTCTTTTTGCTCAAGATCGCTTTGGCTATTCGGGGTCTTCTATGGCTCCATATGAATTTTAGGAATTTTTTTCTATTTCTGTGAAGAATGTCATTGGTATGTTGATAGAGATTGTATTGAATTTATAAGCACTTTGAGTTGTAAGGACATTTTAATATTAATTCTTCCAATCCGTGAACACAGGATGTCTTTCCATTCATTTGTGTCTTCTTCAATGTATTCCATCAATGTTTATAGTTTTCAGTGTAGAGATCTTTCACCTGCTTGGTTAAATTTATTTAATTTTATTAAATAAAATACATATTTTATTTTTAATGTTATAATTTTAATGCTACATCTATGGCTTGTAAACACATCTTGTTTTAATTGTGTTGTGCTTTCTTACTGGATTCACTCATGAAAAAATATTTATTGAAAATTTATAATGTGCCAGTCATTGTTATAAGCACACCTGTGAAAAAATACAAGTCTCTTGGAGCTTACGTTCTAATGGGGGTGTGTGAAGATATGTGTAAATAATAAATATAACACATAAATAAATAACATAGTATGCTAGAAGGTGACTGAATATAAAATTTTAAAAAAGGCTCAAGCCTGTAATCCCAGCACTTTGGGAGGCCGAGACGGGCGGATCACGAGGTCAGGAGATCGAGACCATCCTGGCTAACACGGTGA
>NW_012121821.1:11857479-11868111 GCF_000951035.1 Colobus angolensis palliatus | reverse complement strand
ATAAGAAATCTGTAGGAGAATGGGCATATCTAAAGTAGAATGTTCAAGTTGGGCATTGAAAAAGTGACTTGAAAATGAGAAAATGCACTCTATGAAAACCTGGAAGATAATGGACAGTTACTGCAGATGACCTAAGGGAGGAGTGTGCCATGTGTGTTTGACAAGCAGTGAGGTGTCCAGTGTGGCTAGAGCTAAGAAAGCTGGCAGAGTAAGAAAATATAGTCAGTGAGTTCAGATGAAGTATATCAGGTTGAGTTATGCTGGCCATTACACTTTGGATACTACTCTAAATCTCTTCTTTAAGAGCTACTCATTCATTCAAATATCCATTTATTTAACAAGCATATATGATTGTCTGGAATATGCTAGAGGCTGTGCAGACACTGGTGGTGCGAAGTAGAATAACACATACTTTTTTGTTCAATAAGCCTTATGAATCCTGGAGACTACAGATTAAGATTAGTGACTATAAATGTGATAAGTGATTGGCAGTGTGGCTATGTAGAAATTACTCTAGGGCATGTGTATTTGTAGATGTGCTGTGAAACTGAGAGAAAATACAGGTAAGATGATGCCTGAGGTAAGTTTTAAAGGAATTTTCTAAGACAATGAAGGTTGGAAGACAGAGGGTAAGATTTTGATGCTTTTCCTAATTATGTTTTCCTTTCACATTTTAGTATCACTCAGGAGGTAACTATTCTGTTTCTGAAATTTCATATAAACAAAAATGTCTTCAGGTCTAACCTGTAATGCTAGAAATATTGAGTCTCTTTCTTTCATGCTCCATTGCATTCTGGGTATCTTTTGCTTTACTTTGCTGCTTGTGTTTGTTTCTTTTAATTTTTATCTTTCTTGAGAGAGCAGTTGGGATTTTCTTCCTTGTTCATCACTATATTACTATTGGCTAGTGCTGTTCCTGGCCTTAGGTCTAGCATGTAAATACACAATAGATTTTTGCCGAATGACATTAATACAAAAAAATTGCATCAGCCTAAACGATCCTAATACTTTTGGACCATTTTTACATCAGATATTTTATGCTTTTTATCTTTTCTGTCTCTATTCTTTCTCATTTTTTATGACTTATATGTGAAGAGCTGACATTTTTCAAAGCATGCTTTGATCCAAAAATTACTGTAATTTTTTAAAATGCACAGCAACCACTGCTCCTTCTTGGTGTTTGTATTTTACCCTTTTTTAATGACAATTATTTTATCTTCTCCTTCTTGCTATTATTTATGTATCACTAAAGTGAGTAATTAGTTTACAGGACATCCAAAGATTTTATTCAGAGTTTTCCTGTAATCCTTCAGTCATTGGTATTCTAAATACCATTCCTTATTGTTCTCTGAAGAAAGATATTTGGATGGAAAAGATGGTGGATGTCGGTATATGGTAGAAAGGCCCCTGCAGCCACCATGCAGTAAGGACAACTTGAGAGTATACTCTAGCAGTCTTGGGTCAAGTGTTTTTGTTTTTTTGTAACTTTTAAGTTCAGAAGGCCAACAAGCATGTGCAGAAAAGCTCAACATCACTGATCATTAGAGAAATGCAAATCAAAATCACAATTAGATCGCATCTCACACCAGTCAGAATAGCTATTATTAAAAGGTCAAAAAAACAATAGGTGCTAGCGAGGTTGCAAAGAAAAAGGAATGCTTACACACTATTGGTGGGAGTGTAAATTAGTTCTACCATTGTGAAAGACAGTGTGGCAATTCCTCTAAGACTTAAAAACAGAACTACCATTCGACCCAGTAATTTCATTACTGGGTATATGCCCAAAGGAATGGAAATTGTTCTTTCATAAAGACACATGCATGTGTTATGTTTGTTGTGGCACTATTCACAATAGCACATGCTTTCAAGAGTTCTGAAAATGTCACTCCACTATTGTTGACAGTCTGAAGCTTTCTAAAATTTGGTTTGCTGATAGTTATCTGTTTGCTTTTGAAGTTTGGGAAACTCTTTGTTTTTTCCAAAAATATGTTTTACTTGATTGGAGCAAGACTCGTGATCAGTATACAGTGATGTATTTACTAAACAGAGACCTGTGCAGAAATTATGTACTATTCATCTAGATAGGTTGCTACATTTTTGCCTGTTGATAGAATAGTTCCATTTGTCAAGCTTTACACATCAAAAAGCTTTTGAATTTCACCAGACTGTTCATTAATTCACCACTGAAAAAGTGGCATTTAATTTCAGCTACTATATTTTACAGCATTAAAAGGCTTATGCATTAGGGTGCTTCTCTGCACGATGGCATTGAGCAGACAGAGTATTACTGAAATTTAAGGCTTTTATTAGACTGTATCACGATATGTTCATTTGACACCAAATGTAGTTTTTTTCATTTTTCATTTTTGTTACTTTTAGTAATACAACATAATTTAAAGATATCTTAATATTATAATGTTGACTATCAATTTTCTCCATTATTCAGATGTTTCCTGCAGCTATTTTAAGGTTAGATTTCAATCGTCATGGTCTAATATTCATATCTATGTTGTCTTTAAATTTTTGCTGTTTTTCATATTTTTCTTGACTCTTTTGTTTTATAAATGTTTATGTGTCATTATATCTATTTAAAAACGAAAGATATTTCTCAGTGAAGTCCCATTAATGTTTTCTTATTTATCTCTGTCATCTTGCAAGCACCCCTCTTCTATCCTTGATTTAGGTCCTATCAATTGCATCTCTAGAACCAGCTTTGCCTCACAACCTGGTGAGAAGTTACCTTTTTAAAAAATTGAACAAAATAAAATGCATGTCTATGTGTGTCTGTACACCCACATACCCATACAAACATTCTATTTTGTACTTTCTCTGTTTCAGTATTATTTTCCGATTAAAGTCTTAAATCCTAGTTTATTTATTAAAGTCTCACTTGTGTTCCTTATGGTTGGATAATTCTGAAGCTGTAGATAACCACTAATCTTAATTGAAAGTGTTTAGGCCTAATTACTTTTTACCCTTAAGCAAGCCCATAGTTCTTTTCATTTATTCTTTCTTTCAACAAATGCATTTTGAGAAATTACTATATGTCAGCACTGTGCCAGGCCCTGAGAGTACATAACACAAATTACACAGTCACTACCCACATGGGACTATTTGTCCAGTGTATGAAATCACTATTTAATTATGCAATTATTGAATATAAAGAACTGTGGAAGCCCCAGCAATGTGCTAGTGGTATCTGATCAGAGAAAACTGCTTATAAAAGTTGAAGCTAGAAATGCTTCCTAAGGGATGGTAAGGAGTTCATTAGTGAATAACAAGAATGGAGAGAGGAGAAGTGGGGAAGAGAAAGAAAAGCATTCTGGATGGGCCCAGCATGGACAAATCCACAGAAGTGAAGAACAGCACAGTATGTGCTATGTGCGTTTGTTTGTATACTGTGTATGTATAGTACATGTACAGTTTGTATGGTGTGCACTGGTACAGTACAACTTTTGCTGGAATTTGACTAGTAAATTGAAAAAATTAAAGCCTGTAAAGTGTGTTTAAAATATGTCTAAAATAAAAGATAAAACGAAAACTCTAAATAATACTATGGTGCAGAAAGGGATTGTGAAAGGTGGTGTGATTGGTTAGTGCAGTATTCATGTGAAAATTTTAGTGGAAACCACCAAAAAAGTATAAAATTATAGTTTGTCATTATGGATGAAAAAAGGATGCACAAAACTGTTCATCAAGTGGATAATAGAGATGGAATGTAAGGAAAACTTTAATTAAATGGAAACCACAAAATAAGATTGTTGTAAGATTCTAAAATGTTAGTGCCATGATAAATACAATTGGACTAATTTCACCTGGAAGATTTTACTAGATTAGATAAAATATAGAATTTTATTAAGTTGAATAAAAAGAATACAATTTCAGCCACATGCTGCTTACAAGAAATATCCAAGTTAAATTACCTACTTACCCAAATTAAAGTCACACAGAAATAGATGAGAATATGTATACCATTTTTTGAAATGACCAAAAGAAAGCTGGTGTAACTAAGTTAGTATCAGACAAGACAACACAAGGCAGAAAGCATTTATAAGGATAAAGTGGAGGTACTGTTTAATAATAAGAATAAGAAGGTAAAAGGGAAAGGCATAAAAAATAGGATGTGCTGATGGAGTAGTAGGTAGCTTGGGACAAGACAATGTGGAGCTTACACGTGGATGAACTTTTAGACTACGTAGAGAAAAGAGTGGGGATGGGAGAATGGGTATAACCTAATTGTTGAGGGGCCTCTCCTGTTTGTGGTTAGAGAAACAGGGTTAGAAATAAGGGAAGGGGACATTTTCATTTATGCACATGGGCTATTAACCACTCACCTATGAAAAAGCATTAGTCTCACTTCTGAGAGTCTTCAAAGTGGTATTTCACATATTCCCAGAACATATTCTACCAGCTGCATTAACTGTGCTTGTGGTCTGTGAAGGGATTAGGTCTTAATCTTGGTATTTGGATCAGTTATCTGTTCTCTGGATCATGTGGTTCACATTCTAGAACTACAGTTACACAATAAGCTACAGTAGGCTGATTACTCAGCAAAAGGTTACTGCACTAATGTTTAGACAAGCCAAGATGTTTCTATACATCAGCCAAGATAATTCCTGCCAGCAGAGGTTCAGGAACTTTTCTTCTCCTGCATTCTACACCCCCTTTTTCTTATTATATATGGAATGTTGTCAATGGTCTAGACTCCAACCATAGAAGGTAGCCCTGAATGGGAATTAAAAGGCTGGTGAGCACATATTAAGGTGGCAAATGAATTGTTAGGTCAGATTTAAATCTGGGGGGAAACTGAAAGTCCATTACTTAAAATGACTCCTAGGCATTTACTCATTGAACAGAACAGCATTAGACAGGCCCATTACTTAAAATGACTCCTAGGCATTTACTTATTGAACAGAACAGCATTAAACAGGCTCTCTCTTCCCACAAGTATAGTATGGAACTGAAGTCAGCTATTGGCTAGACTTCAGGTATCAAGGTAAATTCAGATTGGCTTCTGTCATTTGCAACATTGTGTTTCAATCTACATGATAGATGGTGGTGCTTTGTCGCAAATGGTGTCACTGGATTAGGATGCTAGCTGCTAGCTGGTTCAAATTCTGATTATATTTTTAATGTAGAACTAAAAGTATATTCTAATACTATATATGGTATATGGCATTATTTATTGTCCCAAACCATATATCCCAACTTATAATATTGTCCAATGTTTCAAAAATATCAACAGTTAACTACTGAGCCCTTACACGGAAGTCTGGCAGATTGATTGTTCTTGTCCATCAGCTCTTCTCTCTAAAAACTTCATAAAAGTATCAATAAGGATAAAAGACAACACATAAGGACAAAGAGAACATAGACAATAGTGGATGAAGGATTTCAAAAAAAAGTTGAAAAAGAGCAAACTAATGAAGAAGATATTATGGACTTAGCAGCCTGGAAGCAATAGGAATTCAAACAAATGCCTGCTGGAGATGGGATACCTATAAGAATTGATCTAATTTGCCTTGCTGAATGCTTGGAACATGGGGTGAGGTCTGTGATTACAATATGATTGGCTGAAAATCTATATACAAAGTGGTTGAACTTTCCTAGTCCCCACGACCTCCCTGAGCAGTCAGAAAGCTACCCCACCCACATCTATCAGAGGAAATAGCAGGTTTAGCCTAGTGAAACTAAGACAGAGAGACTCTGGATTCAGAGACTACAGGCATCGCATAAAGTAGGGCAGAGTTCAAGGACTAAGAACAGTAGGATTATGCAAAAATCTACATATTTAAATACAAGACTAATAGACTGTTTCTCCTGCTTCCTCCTAGAATCCTGGATAGTAAAGTTTATACCCTCCCCTTACCAACACACACCAATGCTCATCTTCCAATCAATTTCTCATTTTCACATATGAACAAATCTTTGACAATTAGTAGACATTTGAGGAATGACACTTAGGTGACAGACAAAAATAAACAAAAAAAAAACCTGGACAAAAACAAAGACAGTCAATGGAATAAAAGAAGCAAACTAAAAAGCCATAGTTAATATCCTCAGGGAGATAAGAGAAGAAAATCTTTCTTTAAAACAGAAATGGGTCTTATGTAAAAAGGACAGAGAACAAGAAAGAGCTTTTGGAAACTAAAAATACAATGAACAAGAAGAAATTTGCTTCAGCTCCTGTTGGCAATGGCATGGCCTACAGCTGCCAGGAAAACCAGTAGTATGGAAGAGAAGGTACTGCAAGTGGGAGTGTGGGTATAGGCAATTGCACAAAGTTGGAACTTTGAACCCGAGGAGGATATGGCAATGGCTGTGGAGGGTTGGATGCCTGAGCTGGCAGGTCCCTGGCACAGGAAAGAGTCTGTCATATTCCTCTGCACCCAATCCTCTCTTGGTGGGACATCACATCTCCCACCTGGTGAAGAATTTGGGGTCATAGGTCTTGGTAGTCTGGAATGGGTTCCATTATCTGAACTGGTGAAACTCTACCTAAAACAGGAATAGAAATTCCAACTATGAGAACAAGAGCTGAGCTTGATAGAGCAACTCTTGAGAATGATAACATTTTGTACTGAATATAAAAAACATTGAGATCTAAGAGATTTAACTAACTTTTTTTGAGTCTTCTGCAGAAACTCATATTGTGGCTGCCAATATTTTGGACAGGTCCTTGGCTTTTCTGAAGGTAGAACCTAAAATTCATCTTTCACTGGAGTCTATTGTTTATGCTGGTTACCAGAATAGTTGAAAAAGAATGCAGTGTTTTATCTACTCACAAAGTAATCTTGATCCGTCAATGTAAATGCACTGCTTCTTCTGACAGAAAACTAATGGTAAAATAATTTCAGAAAAAAATTCAGAACTATGAATTGGAACCTACTGTACCTTAAACTTCTTTTGCTTCTGTAAGACTATCATATTTCTTTATATTTGAGAAAGGAAAGAAATATTAGGCCTTATAAACTGGAAGCTCAACTGAAAACTTTCAATCTTTTGCTAATCTTTTCAAAAGCAAAATCATCTGTATTAGTTTTGCATCTTCTTAATCTGGAAGTAGAAATGCAATTTAGTGAGTTATTGAAAAATTTCCTGCTTCTTATAAGGCATTCAAAGATTAGTGAAACCGAATTCTTTTAGTGGAGGGAAGTAGTTTCTAAATGGCTAGCTGAATGTTTTCTCTAAGTGTCGGAAGAAATTGCTTTGCATTGTTTCTAGATGCACAGCCCAGACCCTCCAAGACAGTTACTATGGTGTTTCCAAATTGTCAACAATATTAGAGGACAACTGTACTGATGAAAGTGAAAGTGAGGACTCTGAAGATGTGAGTTGTGGGGAATGAAGTCTCAGCAGCTCTCCATCGCAGTGATCAAAGATGTACGTCTTCTTCAACTTGAAAGTGACAGTCTCTGTGCTTTCCATTTTAGAAATCTAATTGTATTATGTCAAAATTTAAAGAATGTGTATGGTTTATAAGCAGTCAATGGGGAAGTAGTTAGTTTTCTTATCCAGTTCTCATGAAGGCAGAAAGATCATAGATTAGAACACCAACCATCTATTATTATTCAGACCAAATCTGGTCTATTTTTATATTCTAAGCCATCGTCTTAGGATAAGGACTCTCAAACAATTGAAAATAATTTAAATATTAGCACTTTGTTTTTCTGTTTGAATAAAAGTGATCTTTAGCTACTTGTGGGAATAGGAAAAGGGATAATACATTTAATTTATTACTTATCAAGAGAATTTATCAAATGAATACTGTAGCTTATCTGAAACTTTTTGTATAACATCTTCAGGCATCTTTATTTAAACAGACTGAAACAGACTGAGAGTGTGCAAATGCTTTGGTACCACAGACAGCGGTAATCCTTTTAATGATTTATCTTTGATCCCCTTAGCTGACCTCCTACATCTCATTTCTCAGAACAGAGAATATACTATTGAATGTCAAGAATTCCTCCTCCTTTAATTTAATGCTCAGTGTTCTTTCTGGTTCAGGGCCTATAAACTTAGGAGTTATAGTATTGACATTTCTGTGAATTTTATTCTGTAATGTTTTAATGGAGGTTTCAGCTAGGGCACAATCAAACGACAGGCTAATGCTGTTAGACTGTTGTGTTCCCAGTGGCTGTGTCTTGTCTGACAATCCACTAGTTTTGCATGCACATGCATACAGCTATGTAAGAAGTTGAACAGAAATAGATAACTCTGTAAATGATAAATATTGTTCAAGTGATTAATTTTATTTAATTTTCTCACATTAAATACCATGTTTGCATTATGGCGTTTTTTTGCTTTGAAATTGATATTTCAAAATTAATTATATGGATGCTAAGATAAAATACAATTTTAAAAAATGTTTGCTATAATATAGTTTAAGCATATTTCCTAAATATGATGGTAGAGTCATAAGAGTGCTGACACTTAAACTATACACATGAAGTTTTATGTAGAGAAATGTGTGCTTTTTACAAAACTTTAGAAAATGTTTATAAAATATGAATCCTACAAATGAACTTAAAATACAGGTTTTTAACATCATGTATGCAATAGTCTAGTCATTAAACATAGACATTAATAATTATATTTCTGTATCACAAATTATACATTGATGGCTTTTTTACTGGTAAGTCAACATTTATTGGTTATTTTCCATTTTTAAGTCAATATAGTTTGAGAGTTTCTATGCTTTTAAAAAATCAAGATAAAATTAATAAAACAAAATTTACCATTGTAATGTGTACAATTCAGTGGCTTTTAGGTTTTTTTTTTTATGTTGTGCAACCCTCACCACTAATTCCAGAACATTTCCAATATCATTCCAAGAAGAAACCCTATATCCACTAGCAATCAGTCCCAGTCCCTCACCCCAATTTTGTGCCAACCACGAATCTACTTTTTGTCTTAATGAATTTGTCTACTCTGGACATTTTATATAAATGGAATATAATACTTATCTAGCTTTAAAAATATGTCCTTTTGTGTCTGATTTCTTTCACGAAGCATAATATTTCCAAGGTTCACATTGGATGTTTCTCTTTTTGAAATGGCAACAGATTATAACTTAAAAATATGAACAAAGCATAAAATAGATGATTAAATAAAATAAAGGAATGGAATTTTTAGAAGATTATAAATAAAAACAAAAAAGAAAAAGTTTAATATAGGAGATCCAACACGGGATTAATCCCAATCTTGTTACAGGAAAAGAAAATAGAAGAAATGGGGTGGGAGAGACGCAGAATTATAAAAGAAAAAATACAATACAATTTCTCATAATTGATGGATATGACCCCAGTTTGAAGGGCCATCCCCTACACACAGCAGAATGAATGAAAAGTATGCAATAGATCTATTCTAGTTCCTTGAGAAAATTACCGATGAAAATATAGAATGATAACAGAAGGAAGACACAGATTATTATATTAAGAAAATGCCAAGCGTGGTATACTAAAAGAAATACACTTCTAATAGACTAGTTGGCTCAGTGTAAACAAATTTTACATGGAATTATAGTGTAAACACTTTTAATGTAACTAAAGAGTCTTTTATAACTATATTAGGAGGATGTGCAGCTGAGAAAAAATTGGAGAAGATGGTGATTTAGATGATAAGCCCTCAACAACCAGAAGTATTCAGTAGGTGATGGGTTGATAATTGAGACATTGGAGTATAAACATATTATCTAGAAACACTGAGCTAAATGCTAGGAAAACAGTGAAAGTTGTTGAAAGCAGCTGCCTCTGAGGAGTGAGACTAGTGTTAGAAACAGGTGGTACAGAAAATCGTTGCTTTTGATATAGCTTTTGGGTTCTATATGATTTTCACCTATAATAAAAATTAATAGGATGGGCATGGTGGTTCATATGTGTAATCCCAACACTTTCGAAGCCCAAGGTGGGAGCATGACTTGAGTTCAGGAGTTCAAGACCAACCTGGGCAATATAGTGAGATCCTATCTCTACAAAACATAAATACAATTAGCCAAGCATGGTAGTGTACACCTGTAGTCCCAGTTACTTAGGAAGCTGAGGTAGGAGGACTGCTTGAGCCCCAGAGGTCAAAGCTGCAGTGAGCTGTAATTCACGCTAACCAGGTTACAAAGCAAGATCCTGTCTCAAAAAAAAGTTAATAAAAATGTAAATGTCAAATATTTCAAGATTTCTTAAGCCACCTGTATGTAACTTTTGTATTTTACTCATTTTATTAGTATAATATAACTTTGTTAGATATTTTTTATCTAATAAATCCAAGATTTATTAGTGTTAACTTTACTTCCTTTTGTTTTTCTTCAATAGAAATTTACCTCTTCCATATGTTCCTTTTTTTTTTTCCATATGTTCCTTAAAGGAATACTTATTATGTATTCATGTTTATAAGAGAAAAATTACATATTTAAATAAATATATGGAATCATTTGGCACAAAATATTTTTAATCAGATGACATTCTTACATGATACTGGGAAATTATAACAAGATATCAAAATTGGAGGAGCCAGCAGTCAATAGAACGTAGTAAATTTTTGCTAGTAGCACTTTGGGCTGGTTCCATGCTTTGGTTTATGACCACTTGTGGGTACTGTAATTTGGGTACTGATGGATGATTCACTAAGTTCCATGCC
>NW_012121821.1:11820722-11852055 GCF_000951035.1 Colobus angolensis palliatus | reverse complement strand
TCTGCACAGGCCTCTGATGCTTCCCCTGTTATTTTTTTCGCTGAGCCCTGTCCCCAGAGGCGGAGTCTCAGTTGAAAATGCAGAAATAACCAGTCTTCTGTGTCCTTCCTGCTGGGAGTTGGAGACTGGAGCTGTTCCTATTCGGCCATCTTGCTCCGCCCCCCATGCCACGGTTCTTAATAAAATATCAAATTTTAAAAATTAAAAAATGTCAAAGTATCAAAAATATTAAAATTTATGCATTAAAGTGGCTGTTTAAGAAAAATTAAAATCTCGTTGAAATTTTATTAAATTTATTTCATCACTTAATTATATACCTATTTTGATATCCATATTGGGTAAGAGAAGCAGCACCATTACAATTTCAGTGTTTATCAACTCCAAATATGGGCAGTTTTCCCGGTTTTTGTCTCTTCTAATTAATGACAGAGAGTAGTTGTGCCATTCCTCTACCATGACCTGCTTGCTCATGGCCCAAACCGCTAAATGGTGGTTTGTAAGTAACAGTGGTTTGTAACTAATGGTGGTTTTTAGTCAGTAATATGGTTTGGATGATTGTCCCCTCCAAATCTCACACTGAGATGTGATTCCCAACACTGTAGGTAGGGCCTGGGGGGAGGTGATTCGATCATGGAAATGGATCCTTTTTGAATTATTTAGCACCATGCCCTTGGTGATAAGTGAGTTCCTGCTCAGTTAGTTCACAGATCTGGTTGTTCAAAAGTCTGGGACCTTTTGCCTTGCTCTCTTTATCTCCCATCATGTGACATGCTGACTCCCCCACACCTTCCACCATGATTGTAAGCTTCCTGAGGCCTTACCTGATGCAGATGCCAGCATCATGCTTCCTGTACAGCCTGCAGAATCATATGCCAAAATAAACCTCTTTTCTTTACAAATTACTCAGTCTCAGGTATTTCTTTATATTAACAGTAATGCAAATGGATTAATACTGTCAGTCTATATTAATGCAGCAAAGTTTAGTAATGTTAGAAATGGTTGTACAGAAAAAACTTTAGAATGAAGTCATTGTATTTCAGGACTTCTACGGAGGATGGAAACTGCAGTTGTGATCTCTTTATTGCACAAAGAACAATGCAAAGAAAGCAAGAGGATTCAATTTTGGCAGCCAGTTCAATTCTGGTTTTGCAGATTCCAAACTAGTCTGGATCAGATCAATCAAGGCCATAGAAAATATTTTGGAGTGTTGTATATTTATAGACTATAAATTCTCTACTGGGAGTTTTTACGGGACCACCTTCTGGTCCTCTGGACTTTCAGAGTAGAGATAATAAGGCAAAGAGATGAAGAAGTCCTTAGAGAAAGGATAGTACTTAAGGTAGTCTATAATGAACAGAAAAGGGTCCTGCATGGCAGTGGACATGGTAGGGGGTTTGGGTTGTTGATAGAGAGAAGGACCAGCATGAGAAGTCTAAAACAATAGTGGTACAGGTGGCCAGAAAAAGAAAACAGAGTGTGGGGTGTTGAAAATTTTCAGTGACTAAGAAAAGTAGAAATGTGAGTTGTTCACAGGTGACTCCCCTCAGATATGTTCTATTTTAAATTCTACACGAGTCATTTTTGTGCAGGAAGTGCTGTACCTTGTCTGTAACAGGGAGGTGATGAGGACTATGTGTGAAGACTTGTCAGCGGGTATCAAGAGTTCTGATATATTCGGGGCTTTGGAATAGGGTTAGATGTCATGATGAGTCACTGGGTATTTTTTTTTATTTTTATTTTTTATTTTTGAGGCGGAGTTGCACACTGTCACCCTGGCTGGAGTGCAGTGGCCTGATATCAGCTGACTGCAACCTCCGCCTCCCAGGTTCAAACAATTCTCCTTGCCTCAGCCTCCCAAGTAGCTGGGATTACAAGCACGTGTCACCACGCCAGGATAATTTTTTTTTTTGTATTTTTAGTAGAGATAGGGTTTCACTATGTTGGCCAGACTGGCCTCGAACTGCTGACCTCGTGATCTGCCCACCATGGCCTCTCAAAGTGCTTGGATTACAGGAGTGAGCCACGGTGCCCGGCTGAGTCATTAGTTTAAGTCCCTTCCTTATAACCCTCCATGTCTTATAATTAACTTAAATGGTGATAAGATGACTTCTTTCAGCTCAGTAACCCTATCTTGCCAGGTCAGATACAAGTCCCCAAACAGGATATTTGCTTTGTATGATGCCTACCTCCTCAACCTCATTAGGACAGTTAAATGCATGTAAACTGCTGAATAACACCATGTGAATTGGCAAACTTGACTTTAGGTCTCCAAATACCACATCTCTTGGTCTTCTCACCATGTCTTAAATCCTGGTTCTTTTGTTGGAATTATTTATTTTTATCAACAATTACAGGCCGGGCGCGGTGGCTCACGCCTGTAATCCCAGCACTTTGGGAGGTGGAGGCGGGCGGATCACGAGGTCAGGAGATCGAGACCATCCTGGCTAACACGGTGAAACCCCGTCTCTACTAAAAATGTAAAAAAAAAATTAGTCGGGCGTGGCGGCGGGCACCTGTAGTCCTAGCTACTTGGGAAGCTGAGGCAGGAGAATGGCGTGAACCCAGAAGGCGGAGCTTGCAGTGAGCCAGATCATGCCACTGCACTCCAGCCTGGGCACAGAGTGAGACTCCGTCTCAAAAAAAAAAAAAAAAAAAACAATTACGGCAACACTCTGTTCCCTTCCCCCCATATAAGTGCTATTTCTTTCTCAAGAGAGAGCTCTAAAAATGTTGCATCAGAGTAGACAGCTCAGAACCCTTAAAGCTCTTTTTCTTTGTTGCCAAAGTAATTCTGCAATTTTAAAATTATATCTCATTTTTCATCTGGAAAGCTTTGTGAAGAAATGCTTCTTTCTCCAAGGAAGTTATTAGATACTGAATTATAGTCCCTGTTCTTCCTGTTGATGAAAAAGTGTTCACATTATCTTTAGATAAACTTATTTCATGATTTATTAATGGACATATAGCAGTAATTTGACTCAGCAAAGCTAAAAGGATGAAATAAAGGAAAACTTTTGTGAGAAATTCTGAAAATTAAAGAACTGTATTTTTGATCTGGCTTGAAAGAGTTGCAGTCATATCTAGAAGGATGAAGGCAACCATTGAAAAAGAGATTGGAAATGTGAGGCCATTGACAAAGGGAAATTTTTCTAAAAAGGCAGGCAGTTACCTCAGGAAAGGAGACTTGCTAAAAGTACTGAGTAAGGGCAGGGTATAATTTAATTGCCAAATGGGTTTTGGATGATATCAGGATAAGACTTAATCTGGAATTAATGAGTTTAAGTCTAACAAGAAAGGACAGAGTGACACCTGGGATTGTTATCAGTGTTTTGCTAGCCTAAGGGGATAATAAAAATTGTAATGCTAACCTTAGGATGAATTGTTTGATTTTCACCTTTAAGCCATACTGGTTTTTTTTTTATTATTATTATTATACTTTAAGTTCTAGGGTACATGTGCATAACGTGCAGGTTTGTTACATATGTATACTTGTGCCATGTTGGTGTGCTGCACCCATCAACTCGTCAGCACCCATCAACTCATCATTTACATCAGGTATAACTCCCAATGCAATCCCTCCCCCCTCCCGCTTCCCCATAATAGGCCCCTGTGTGTGATGTTCCCCTTCCCGAGTCCAAGTGATCTCATTGTTCAGTTCCCACCTATGAGTGAGATCATGCGGTGTTTGGTTTTCTGTTCTTGTGATAGTTTGCTGAGAATGATGGTTTCCAGGTGCATCCATGTCCCTATAAAGGACACAAACTCATCCTTTTTTATGACTGCATAGTATTCCATGGTGTATATGTGCCACATTTTGTTAATCCAGTCTGTCACTGATGGACATTTGGGTTGATTCCAAGTCTTTGCTATTGTGAATAGTGACACAATGAATATACGTGTGCATGTGTCTTTATAGCAGCATGATTTATAATCCTTTGGGTATATACCCAGTAATGGGATGGCTGGGTCATATGGTACTTCTAGTTCTAGATCCTTGAGAAATCACCACACTGTTTTCCATAATGGTTGAACTAGTTTACAATCCCACCAACAGTGTAAAAGTGTTCTATTTCTCCACAACCTCTCCAGCACCTGTTGTTTCCTGACATTTTAATGATTGCCATTCTAACTGGTGTGAGATGATATCTCATTGTGGTTTTGATTTGCATTTCTCTGATGGCCAGTGATGAACCAGGAAGAAGTTGAATCCCTGAACAGACCAATAGCAAGCTCTGAAATTGAGGCAATAATTAATAGCCTACCAACCAAAACAAGTCCAGGACCAGATGGATTCACATCCGAATTCTACCAGAGGTACAAGGAGGAGCTGGTACCATTCCTTCTGAAACTATTCCAATCAATAGAAAAAGAGGGAATCCTCCCTAACTCATTTTATGAGGCCAACATCATCCTGATACCAAAGCCTGGCAGAGACACAACAAACAAAGAGAATTTTAGACCAATATCCCTGATGAACATCGATGCAAAAATCCTCAATAAACTACTGGTAAACTGAATCCAGCAGCATATCAAAAAGCTTATCCACCATGATCAAGTGGGCTTCATCCCTGGGATGCAAGTCTGTATCAACATATGCAAATCAATGAACGTAATCCAGCATATAAACAGAGCCATACTGATTTTTACCTATGTACCATAAAGCACAGCTGACACTTATTAAACACAACCCCATCTTATTCAATTATTTAAGCATCAAATGATTTACCAAATGTTCAAAAATACAACTTAAAATTTCACAACTGTTCTGAGAGAAGGTAGAGATTGTGGTGGATATTTAGAAATAATGTGACCATTTGAAAAGGAAGAATATTCATGATATAGGGCTGAGATGAAGAAAGGCAAGAGCTAAAATTAGAGAACAATAGAAACCATACTATAGTAAATATTAGAAAGATATTTGAGTGGTAGATTGATTGAGGGTCTTTATCTGAAGGGTCACAGAAAAACACTATACTTTCTTAAGTAAAAAATAGCATTGATTTAGGAGTTTTAATTGATGATGTCATGTTGGATAGGGAGGCGCTGGATCATAGAGTAGTGGTGGTGGCAATTGCACTTAGCAAATTATTAAGTGAACTCCCCCACTCTGGGCTAGTTTTGTAGTTGTACGAAAGTAAAAATGGAATAGGTATGAGGCTGTGGGCACACTTGATTTCATTTAAACCAAACTTGATTAGATTCAGATAGATCTGGCACATGTAATACTGGTTAGGTCTACCAGAAGTCTATTTAAATAAGAAGCTAAAGAGCTCTCTGGTTGAAAATTTAATAGAAGAGAAGATGGAGTCAACTGGGAGATATTATAGCAAAAAAACATACATTTGTCATCCTTGGGGAATAGTGATGCTGAATACACATTATTTTTGTCACTTAGATTTGTCTTCTATATTAACCTATGTTTAAAAGTAATACCTAAATTTATTTAAAAGTCTCTAGGCAAACAATTCTGCTTTGCTATCCTTTAGTAGGACTTAACACAAAATGTGGAAAGAAGCACTTTCCTCCAATTCAAGATTTGATGCCTCAGGGATTCCCATGTCACTGCTGCAGTAGCAGCAGAAATGGCACAGCAAGGCTGAGAAGATAGCTCTGTAGAGGCTTCATCAGTACCTGAGGGACACACTTGTGCAGCACTCAAGGGAAAGGCCTGAAGAAGAAAAGAGAGATATTAGCACAGCTTAAGAAACATGACTGTTCTGAGTACATGTAAGACATCTGTTAGGGACCCCAGATGTGCCTGGGGGTCAAAGGATTTTGCAGAGAATTCATTTTAAATTGTGAAGAAAGAAAAACAGTAAATAAGACATGGGTGATATTTGAATTGAAATGAACTGGTTATTGTGGTAGGTGGAATAGTGGCTCCCCAAAGATATTCAAACCCTAATATCATATGAATATGTTATGTTACATAGCAAGGGAGAATTAAGGCTGAAGATGGAATTATGTTGCTCATCAATTAGCCCAGGAATTTTTTTTTTTTTTTTGATTATCCAGGTGAGATCAATATAACCACAAGGGTTCTTAAATAGAAAAAGAACAGCCAGAGAGATGGCAGCATTAAAAGTCTCAACTAATCATTGCAGGTTTTGAAGATGGGAGGGGGCCAGAAGCCTACAAATGCAGGCGGCCTCTAGAATCTGTAAATGCAAGAAAATGAATTTTTCCCTAGAACCTTCAGAAGGGAATGTAGCCCTGTTGGCATCTTGCTTTTAGCCTGGTAAGACATATTTCGTACTTCTGTTCTCCAGAACTGCAGGATAATAAATTTGTGTTGGTTTAAACCACTAAATTTGTGTTAATTTGTTGCAACAGCAATGGAAACTAATACAGTTGTGAATTAATGGGAATTGATGTGATTGATAAAGGAAAGAAAAGAGTAAAACAAATATGTAATTTAAAAAAATCATATGTGGTCAATTGGGATAGCAATGTATCCACAGAATCAAATGGGAATTAGCAATGGGAGCTATTTGGAGGGAGAAGGTAATGAGATTCAATTGATTTATGTTGAGTTTGAGACAGTAGAATAATATGAAAGCATAACTATCCAGATTAAAAAAACACAAATTTGGATATGGAAGTTGAAAACATAGAACATCTATGAGAATGGGGGATTAATCTGAAGAGTATTTTACAACAAAAAAGATTGAGTTTGGAGATTTTCAGATTTAGGGGTAAAGTTCTGAAAAATAAAATGCAGCAGTCAGAGATATTGAAAGGAAATAAGTAAAGGATAGGGATACATTCTCAGAGTTTGTGATATGCAGCTGAAGTTCAGTGGACATCTGTTGAATGAAGAGCTTAGAAACTCAATAAAGAGTAAGACCAGTATTTTTTAAAGTCTCCTCGCTAGTCCAAGTAATGAGGTCTGCTCTTATACATGATTATAGGCTTGGGAATTGACTGGTTTGTCTTACATTTCAAAAAACATAAGTAAAATATTTAAGTTTGGAGTTTATGTCCTGGTAAAGTGTTATCTAACACGAGTATATGTAAGTGGTTATTCTACTCATGCCCTTGCCCACACCGAAAGTGATCATTTGAAAAGGAGGATTTCAGGGGCACCCAACTAAATTAAGGTATATTCCTTAGTATATTATCAATGTATGACACACGTTTTATTTCCTTTTATGCGTTTCAGCTCCCAGCATGATCCCATTCCCTTATACTTCCCTTCTCTTTTGTGCTTAATTTACATTCTGCCAATCCACCTCTCATAAATTTATTTATGTGTGTGTTCATGTAAAATATATGGCATTGTTTCTTATAATGTATATACATTCTTATAAAGGTAGATATGAATAGTGTAAATTTCATACATAATTACCTAAGTTGTATTATATTTCTTACTTTTCTTACTCTTTCCATATAAAACTATAATTTTTTTGGTAAATATATTGGACTTACCCTTTTAGTGCCCACGTTCTAGTCTTTTATTGGCTTCTATCTACATTGCTTCCAAATTTTTACTCCTACTGTACTTCAGTGAATATTTTTATGCATGTCTATTTGTGTACCTGAGCAAAGTCTTCGACAGAATTTTTTGGATTGTGGGATATATACATATCCTTATTTCATTAAATAATAGATTTTATTTCCAAAACGAATGCCACTGATTCCATCCAACAATAGTGCCTGAGGATTTCCTTTTCTTGGCACCTGCACCAACACTTGATATTATTAGAGTTTCTGCAAACATGAAATACATGCAATGTATCTCATTGTGATTTTTATTTGCACTTCTTTGATTACTACTGTGGTTGATCTTTTTCTTTATAATTTATAGTGTTTGCTTCTACAGATTGCCCATTCATATCCTTTCCCTATCTTTCTTTCCGGTTTTCATATTTCTTCATAATTTGTAAGAATTCCTTATATATTCTACCTTGTTATCCAAAGTCTGATGCCTCATCCATTAGGCCATGCGGTCTCCTTCTTCCTGATATATTCTAGATCTTAATCTAGCAATCCTTGTGCCTCAAGCAATCCTTGTGCCTCAGCCTCCCAAGTAGCTGAGAATACAGATGCATGCCACCACACCCAGCTAGTTTTTGTAATTTTTGTAGAGTCGAAGTTTTGCCATGTTTCCCAGGCTGGTCTCGAACTCCTGGCCTCAAGTGACCCACCAACCTCGGCCTCCCAAAGTGCTGGGATTATAGGCATGAACCACTGCTCCCGGTCTGTACTATTAACTTTAAATAAGGGACCATGTTTGAGGAAATCTTTCCTTTCCATATAGTACTGCTATATATGGTTTTCTCTTACATTATAAATGCCTTTTGTTCTTATTTAAAAATCATTCTCTATGGAATAAGAGATAGAATATATTTTCTACTAATTTGGTTGTTTTGGTTTTCACAAGATATGCTCAAATCTTGAAGCTTATTTTTGTGAAATTTGATAATTTTATTGTGATTTCCGTATAGCAAACCAATTATTGATATTATTTACAAAAGAATTCACCCTTTACTAGATGCTATATTAGTCTTTTGTGTTTTTTTACATCTAATGTTGCTGTTTGGAAACCTCAGGCCAACGATTTAAATTTAAGGCTTTACTTTTTCATTCTAGAAACTTTGAGAACTTCTCATGGCATTCTGTGTTTTCAGATATTTAGATTTACATATATAAATATGCATTGTATTGTCTTTTCTGCTCTGCTGTGTACTTCATGAGGCTTCTCAACTGAGACCATGTATCTTTCTTTAGTTACAAAAAATTATGAGTGTTATATCTTCAGTTATTTCCTCCCCTCATTTTCTTATTTATTATTCACTTTCTAGGATTTCTATCTGATAGAAATTGATACTTCTATCTTTAGTCCCTGCATCTCTCTTTTTTTTTTGTTTTGTTTTAACTAATCTTCTAATTTAAAGAACATGAAATTTTCCAAATGCAGCTGTTTTTGCAAAAACAAAATTCCAGATACATTCTGAGGCTTAAAGAATGTTTGATGCTGCCCTTTTCTTAAAGGAACAATTTACAGTTATCCAAAAAGTCAGCCTTTCATCTGTTATTAAATTCAAAACACTATTTTTTGTATGGCCAAAGAATGGATACAACAGACATCTCTGGTCTTTATGCCATCCTCTACCCCATTTGTTGGTGTGGATTATCATGCTTAATAATGTAAAGGCATCCCATAGTCATATCAGCTGGAAAATCTTTTTAAAAAGTCTCTGTATCTCTTAATTTCCATTTATAGAGTTAGGGTTAAGATTTGTACAAGCATATAAAAGCGTACCTCACTTTAAAAAATAGCTGTGTAACACAATATAAAAATAATTTATTAATAGAGATTTAGGTTTCCAATTTTTAGCTCTACAAAAAAGAAATCATTTTACCATGTACAATTTGGTACTCAGTTGGGAATATTTCTTTATAATTGTTTCTTAGAAGTGCAACTGCTGAGTCATCAGAGATGCACAGTTTTATTCTGATAGACTGTCAACTTGTATTTCAGAAGGTTTCTCCAATTTATACTCCCACTAGGAGCACATGAAAGTAGTATTCTTTGTAAACTTGCCAAGGCTTGATATTATTACTGTTTATAATTCTTGCCAATATTATAAAAAATAATTCCTTTTAATTTGTATTTTTATTATTAATAGGTTGAGCATCTTTATATATATTTATTAGGCATTTGTGATTTTTCTTTGTGAATTGCCTGTTTATATCTTGTTCCTTATTTCCATTGAGTTGTTTTTCATATTGACTTTTAAGAACTCTGTAAATATATTCTGGCTAGTAATTTTTGTCTGTTACATACGTTGCAAATTGTTCCCCAGAACTTTGCTGATATTTTAACTTTAATTATTCTGTATTTTGTTTTAGGAAGGCTTTTAGTTTGTATGAAATAAAATTTGTCAGTTTTTTCTTTTGACTTTCGTGTTTTAATTAGAAAATACCACCATTAATATTAACTTATGTTTTACTACTTTTTATTACATAGCATGGAATTTACATACTAATATTCTATTTTTCTTCAATGTGTAAATCCAATTGCTCAAATATTATTCATTTCATTTCACTTTGCAATGTTGTCTTCATCACAAACCAAATTAAAATATATACATGGATCTGCTTATGGATTCTTTATGAATTCTTTGTAATATATTTTGACTTCTGTTAATGAATCTTTTCTCATTACTTTTATTTTTAAAAATGTCATAGCTCTATTTTCCTTAGCATCCTTAGTTTACACTTTTAATTAACTTTAGAAATAGTTTTTGTTATCTTGTCATTGATTAAGATAGAATTTAAACATAGATTTAATTGTTTTGCGATTGCTCATGATATATCTCTCCCTTTTCTAGCTCTTTTTTACATCTTTGTAAACCTTAATAGTGTATTTTTGCTTCTCACTTTTTTTCTTAGTTTTTCCTTATATCTTTATTATTTTTGCATTTTGAAGTTTCGTAATTTTTCTTTGGAAAAATTTAATTACTAAAAGAAAATTATTTTTCTTTTCAAATTTGTTAGCATAAAATTCTGTATGCTATACTCCTCATAATTTATAATTTCCTTGATATATTATTTATTACCTTTACTATTTTATTTATGCTTGTTTCACTTATTCTTGATAATATTGATCATTGCTTTTAATTTTATTGTTATTGCTTCCAAAAATTAGCTCTTGATAGTAAATAATTCTATTTTTTCCTTAAATTAGTCAACTTATTCCTAAATTTTGTGTTTAATTTTATTTTTCTTTGTTAAAATTTATTTTATCATAATTTTGGAACAGACTATAAATATGTTAACTTATTTTAATTCTCTAATCATGTAATTTTAAGTAATGGAAGCTATAAAATTTACTATTGCATCTTTAATTTCCTTCCATATAATTAGATATATGTTTTATTGTTATTATCCTTAAGATCCACTCATTTTCTTTAAATTATAAATATATAATTTACAATTTTAATAATATTTACTTTAAAACATATTAATCCATTCTTGCACTGCTATAAAGAAATATCTGAGATTGGGTAATTTATAAAGAGAAAAGGTTTAATTGGCTCACAGTTCCATAGGCTGTACAGGAAGCATCATTCTGGTATCGGCTCAGCCTCTAGAGGGTACTCAGGAAATTTACAATCATGGTGGAAAGCGAAGGGGAAGCAAAGCACAGCTTACATGACCAGAGCAGGAGCAAAAGAGAGAGGGGGAACGTGGAACATGCTATACTTTTAAACAACCAGATCTGGTGAGAATTCTATCATGAGAACAGCAGGAAAGCAGTAAATCTGCCCCCATGATCCAATCACCTCCCACCGGGCCTCAACTTCAGCACTAGGGATTACAACTCAACATGAGATTAGGAACTGGCCCCATGACTCGTGCCTGTAATCTCAGCATTTTGGGAGCCTGAGGAGGGTGGATCACTTGAGGTCGGGAGTTTGAGACCAGCCTGGCCAACATGGTGAAACCCCGACTGTACTAAAAATACAAAAATTAGCTAGGCATGGTAGTGCGCACCTGTAATCCCAGCTACTCGGGAGGCTGAGGTAGGAGAATCGTTTGAGCCCAGGAGGCAGAGGTTGCAGTGAGCTGAGATGATGCAACTGTACTCCAGCCTGGGCCACAGAGTGAGACTCCATCTCAAAAACAAAAACAAACAAATCCCCCAAAAAACTCCATGAGATTAGGGTGGGGTCACAGATCCAAGCCATATCAAACATGGACTATTTAAATTAGCCAAGCATTAGTTTATTCACCCATTGACTATTTGAAGGTCTACTATATAAAAATATTAAAATATAAAATTATATGACATAATAAATGAACATGCGGAAGGCAAAAAATTATATATAAATCATTATGCTTTAAAATTATGTTTCTCTAATTACTAAAGGAATTAAAAATTTTTCATGTATTTTAATGCCATTTTAATTAATTTTTGTAAAATATTTGTATTTATGGTTTTCTACTAATTTTCTACTAGGATGGAGTATTGATTACTAAAATTTTGCTAGATATTTAACATTTAAATTTCCCAGGTTTATGCACTGCATTTTTTTAAAAAAATACTTTTTCTTTTTAGTGCAGCTATTTTATCGCAGCATTTTAAATTAAACTATAATTTATATACAGTGAAATGCACAGATCTTAAGAATACTTTATGATAAATTTTGACGAATGTATAAACCCATGGGGCACACATCCCCATCACTGCATAGTTCAATTGCAGTACCGAAGAAAATCCTTTTCTATTACCTCCCAGGTGATCACCTTCTCCTGCTTCCTGTCAGTCTCCATTGCTCTGATTTCTATCACCATAGATTAGTTTTCCATGTTCTAAAAATGTATGTAAATAGAATCATACTGACTCTACTCTTTGGCATATGACTCCATTCACGCAACATGATATCTGTGAAACTCACCCATGTTTTTGAGTATATCAGGAGTTTGTTCCCTTTTATTACTGAATAGTAATGTATTTAATACATTTACCAAAATTGTTGAAAACCAGTATTTAAAAAAAAAAAAATCTCAAAAGCCCTCCTGGGAAATAAGATGCTCTGGTAGAATTTAGATGAATGTAATATTTGTGATTAGTAAGATTTCACTGACTGTATACTTTAAATATAATTATAATAAAAGTATAAAATGTTAATCTTTCTCACTTTTTCATTCCTCTACCATTCATCTCTCATAAAACATCATTAAATTACTAAGATAGTATAATAACAGTGAAAAATATGTATCAATAGTAAAAATTAGAAAAGCGTATGAATTGTGCTTTAAAGACTTGAATCTAAAGACTGTACCAGAGGGAGAAAGTATACTGGGAAACCATGTCATACCACAACTCACTGTGTATAAAATATAGCCAAACTCAGAGAACATTGAAAGAACTACTACAACTCCCTAATTTTGAAAGGCAAGAGCTAGATAAAAGTATGTTTTATAGAGAAGTAACCTTTTATCCTAATTAAGCCATCAAAATTTTCTAGATACTAGGATTTATGTAGGGCAGGGAGCCTGCTGTAGATATTATTCTCATATTGCATTTTTAACTAAATTACAGAGATAGCTGAAGGTAGTTCCCAGAACTGTCAAGCTAGTGAGAATAGTTTATAGCAATAATTGGGACTACTCCACAATTACAGAGGAGAAAATTTGCAGCAACAAAGAAAAATCCATGCTGTGATTGCATCCATGTATAATGTCCTTTTTCACTAATACTGCAAAGTAAAATTACAATAAACATAAGTTTTTCCCTTCTTGCTTTTATGATTTGAACTGGGCCTCAAACACACAATTTCTCAAAATTTATCTCAGCCCAATATTATTCAAATATTTGAACTCTCTCTCTAAGATTAAGTAAACCAGAAAGTTTACCAACATATTGAAAACTGCACAATTTTAAATACGATTAGTCTGAGGCAGTAAAACAAACTCCCCCCTATGAAACAGATTTACTATAAGAAGTTAGGGAAGCCTTTTAAAAATTCATAATCTGTAAATGTATTATGATTTGAGAAAAACTAGAGTAGAGGTAATGAAATATCCAAGAAAATATCTGGGAATTAAAAACATGATAGCTGAATTTTGAAAATGCAAAAAGCTGTATATTGGATTATACAAAATACTAGGTAAATGAATTGGTATTTTTATTCTGTCAAATAAAAGAGAAAAGAGTGAAATGATAAATAGAACAAAAAGATTTCATGAGAACAGAGTTGACTAAGTTTACACTGTTGATTCTCTGCTAAGTATGTGCTGCACCAAAGATATGTTAAAATAATGTATCAGGTTTTTTTTTTTTTTTGGACAGAGTCTCGCTCTGTCGCCCAGGCTGGAGTGCAGTGGCCGGATCTCAGGTCACTGCAAGCTCCGCCTCCCGGGTTTACGCCATTCTCCTGCCTCAGCCTCCCGGGTAGCTGGGACTACAGGCGCCTGCCACCTCGCCCGGCTAGTTTTTTTGGTTTTTTTTTTTTTTTGTATTTTTTAGTAGAGACGGGGTTTCACCGTATTAGCCAAGATGGTCTCGATCTCCTGACCTCGTGATCCACCCGTCTCGGCCTCCCAAAGTGCTGGGATTACAGGCTTGAGCCACCGCGCCCGGCCTGTATCAGTTTTTCATGATGTTAGTGATGAGAGGTACATAGAAACTTTCTAAAATGAAATGCAAAAGAAAAAGAATGAATAAAAGGAGATCAGAACATTCAAGACTGTGAGACAACTTAAAAAGATATAACATATCTATAATTGGAATTCCAGAAGGAGAAGAAAGAGAGAATATAGCAGAAAAAATATTTAAAGTAGCAATATTTGGGAACTTTCCAAAACTTATGACAGATACCAAAGCACAAATTCAAGAAGCTCATAGAACATAAATATAATAAATAACCCAAACATACACCTATCTATATTATAGCTAAACTCCACCAAGACTAAGAGATAATCTTGAAAATAGCCTGAGGAGATAGGGTAAGGAAATCCTACTACAGAGTGTAGTAAGTATAAGAAGTACAGCTCTTTCCTTGCCTAACGCAGCCATGGCTCGTGGTCCCAAGAAGCATCTGAAGTGGGTAGCAGCTCCAAAGCATTGGATGCTGGATAAATTGACCGGTGTGTTTGATCCTCGTCCATCCACCGGTCCCCACAAGTTGAGAGAGTGTCTCCCCCTCATCATTTTCCTAAGGAACAGACTTAAGTATGCCCTGACAGGAGATGAAGTAAAGAAGATTTGCATGCAGAGGTTCATTAAGATCGATGGCAAGGTCCAAACTGATGTAACCTACCCTGCTGGATTCATGGATGTCATCAGCATTGACAAGACGGGAGAGAATTTCCGTCTGATCTATGACACCAAGGGTCGCTTTGCTGTACATCGTATTACACCTGAGGAGGCCAAGTACAAGTTATGCAAAGTGAGAAAGATCTTTGTGGGCACAAAAGGAATCCCTCATCTGGTGACTCATGATGCCTGCACCATCTGCTACCCCGATCCCCTCATCAAGGTGAATGATACCATTCAGATTGATTTGGAGACTGGTAAGATTACTGATTTCATCAAGTTCGACACTGGTAACCTGTGTATGGTGACTGGAGGTGCTAACCTGGGAAGAATTGGTGTGATCACCAACAGAGAGAGGCATCCTGGATCTTTTGATGTGGTTCATGTGAAAGATGCCAATGGCAACAGCTTTGCCACTCGACTTTCCAACATTTTTGTTATTGGCAAGGGCAACAAACCATGGATTTCTCTTCCCCGAGGAAAGGGTATCTGCCTCACCATTGCTGAAGAGAGAGACAAAAGACTGGCGGCCAAACAGAGCAGTGGGTGAAATGGGTCCCTGGGTGCCATGTCAGACCTTTGTACGTAATTAAAAATATTGTGGCAAAAAAAAAAAAAAAAGAATTACAGCTGACTTTTTGTCAGAAACCATGCAGGCAAGAAGAGAGCGGAATAAAATGTTTAAGATGTTGAAAGACAAAACCCAACATCTAAAATTTTATATCCAGCAAATGTATCCTTCAATGTGAAGGGAAAAATTAAGATTTTTTTTGAATAAACAATAAATCAGAGATTCATTGCTAGGAGACCTGCTCTGCAAGAAAAATAAAATCTTTACCTTTTTAAGTTCTTAATGGATCTAAAATTTATCTATTTAAAGTAATGATTGTAACAGTGCATTGAATAATAACAGCATATGGTTAAGTTAAATAAATGACATTAATGTCACAGAAACAGAAAAGAGGGAATAAAAATGCTCTTGTTAAAGTACCTGCATTACATATGAAGTGGTATAGTATTACATAAAGGTGGACTTAGATTAGTTAAAAATACCTACATTAGTTCAAAACACATGTTGTAAACTCTAACACAACCACTGAGAACTTTAAAAATAACTATAATTCTAAGGAAAGAAAATGGCATTCTATAAAAAGCTCAATTAAACCAGAGAAAGTTGAAGAATGAGGAGGAAACAAAGAATAAATTTCACAAATGGAAAATAGTTACAAATATCAATCCAATTGTATATATAATCACTTTAAATATGAGTAGTCTAAATAAACTACTTGAAAGATAGGGATTTTCAGAGTGAATTACAAAACTAGACCCAAATATATAACGTGCAAGAAAACTACTTTAAAAATAGAGTGAGACAGGTTAAATGCAAAGAGATGAAGACAGGCATACCACACCAATACTAATCACAAGAAAATAGAAGTAACTTACATTAATTTGAGACCAAGCAGACTTCAGAGTAATGAAGATTATGAGGTTAGAAAAGGGTGTTCCCTAATAATAATAGGGATAATTCTCCTAGGATATATAGCGATCCTAAGTGTGTGTATACCTAATAACATGTGCTGGAACAACAACAGAAAGTCCAAAAATTGAACACAGACACAGACCTAAACCTTTTCACAAAAATTAACTCAAGCTGGATCATAGATCTAAATGTAAAATGCAAAACTATAAAGCTCCGAGAAAAAAACACAGAAGAAAAATCTACATGACCTTGGGTTTGGTGATTAGTTTTTCAATACAACACTCAAAGCACAATGCAAGAAGGGAAAAACTGGTAAACTTTAGTAAATTAAAACTTTCTTCTCTATGAAGGACACTGTTAAGCAAATGAAAAGGTAAGCCAAAGACTAAAAGAAAATATTTTCACAATACAAGTCTAATAAAAGACTTGTAGCTGGGCATGGTGGCCCATGACTATAATCCCAGGTACTCAGGACACTGAGGCAGGAGAATTGCTTGAACCCTGGGGGTGGAGGCTGTAATGAGCTGAGGCTGTAATGAGCTGAGATTGTACTACTGCATTCCAGCCTGGGCAACAGAGTGAGACTTCATCTCAAAAAAAGGAATAAACACATAAAATAAAATAAAATAAAACAAAACAAATAACTTGTTAGAATTCAATAACAACAAAATCAGCAACCAATTAAAAATGGGCAAAAAATATGAACAGACATATTATCAAAGGAAATGGCAACAAGCATATGAAAAATTTGCTCAGTATCATTTGTCATTAAGGAAACACAAATTAAAATAACAATGAGATACCACTTAAAATCTATTAGGAGGATAAAAAATTCAGGAAACTGACAACACCTTACTCTGGCAAAGATGCTTGTGGGGAAAAGAAAGAAAGATCAGACTGTTACTGAGTCTATATAGAAAGAAGTGGACATAAGAGACTCCATTTTGTTCTGTATTTGAGATGCTGTTAATCTGTGACCCTACCCCCAGCCTTGTCCTTGCAAGAGACATGTGCTGTGGTGACTCAAGGTTTAATGGATTTTGGGCTGTGCAGGATGTGCCTTGTTAAACAAGTGCCTGAAGGCAGCTTGCTGGTTAAAAGTCATCACCATTCTGTTAATCTCAAGTACCCAGGGACACGTACACTGCCAAAGGTCGCAGGGACCTCTGCCTAGGAAAGCTAGGTATTGTCCAAGGTTTCTCCCCGAGTGATAGTCTGAAATATGGCCTCGTGGGAAGGGAAAGACCTGATCGTCCCCCAATCTGACACCCGTGAAGGGTCTGTGCTGAGGAGGACCAGTACAAGAGGAAAGAAGGCCTTTTGGTGGTTGCTGGCAGTTGAGATAGAGAAAAGCATCTGTCTCCTGCCCGTCCCTGGGCAATGGAACATCTCGGTGTGAAACCCGATTATATGCTCTGTTTACTGAGAAAGGAGAAAACCACCTTAGGGCAAAAGGTGGGACTTGCAGGTGCAATGCTGCTAAAAGGTTTATGGAGATGTTTGCATATGCATATCTAGGCACAGAATTTTCCTTTAAACTTATTCATGTCACAGAGATCTTTATTCATGTGTCTTACTGCTGATTTTCTCCCTACAATGATCCTATTAGCCTGTCACTCCCTTATCTTTAAGATGGTAAAGATAATTATCAGTAAATACTAGGGAACTCAGAGACCAGTGCCGCGTGGGTCCTCTGTATGCTGAGTGCCGGTCCCCTGGGCCCACTTTTTCTTTCTCTATTCTCTGTGTCTCATTTCTTTTCTCAAGTCTCTCGTTCCACCTAACGAGAAACGCCCACAGGTGTGGAGGGGCAGGCCACCCCTTCAGATGCTGAGCAACTTATTTATTGCTAGTGAATATACAAAATGGTACAGCTATTTTATAAGACTGGCAGCTCTTTAAAAAGCTAAACATGGCCATACTGTATGATCTAGCAATTGTGCTCCTAGATATTGACCCATCTTAGTAGAAAAAATTATGGCCACAAAAACACTTGCACATGAATGGTTACAGCAGCCTTATTCATAAACCACCAAAATTGGAAGTAATCAAGATATCCTTCAATAAATGAACAGATAAACAAACCTTGGTACACTCATACAATGGAATACTATTTGGTGATTAAAAAGAGTGAGATATATAGTCAGGTGAAGACACAGATGAATCTTGAGGGCCTATGGCTAAGTGAAAGAAGCCAGTCTGAAAATGCTCCATATTTTATGATTCAAATTATATAACATTCTGAGAAAGACACAGCTAGAGGGATGGCAAACAGATCCAAACAGATCAATGGTTTCCAAAGGTTTTTGGGGAAGGGAAAAGTTAAATAAAAACAAGAGATTCTTTTAGAACAAGGAAATTATTATGTGTGATGCTGCAATGGTAAATACATAACACTATGTATCTGTCAAACCCAAAACCTAAGATAAAGATTAAAGATTATTGCATACAAAAACATTTAGGAGTATAAAGGATCCCAGAATGGAATGCAGAATGTGACCCCCCTCCAAAATCTATCTGTATTACCAATGTATGAGGCAATCTCACCGAAGAGCACGTGAGAAAAACCTGTTGACCTCAGTAACTTTGGAAGAGTGGAGTCTATAGGACGAAAGACAACATGGACTTTACATAAGCATTATGCTGTGATGTAGGGATAATATTGCTTCCCAGGTGTATTAATGAACAATTCTGAAAAAATCGTACATGTATACTGGAATTGAACAAGGAACTTAAGTAATTGGAATGGTGAATAGTGGGAGCCAGGTTTCTTTCAGATGGATTTTGAGGTAATCAAGGAAAAGGGGCTAGAATGATCCACATGAATTAGAGTTGGAGACCTCAGTAGGAACTCATGTTTGGCTTAATATAGATACAGATGGTTACATACAGGAATGATTATACTATGTGTATATATATGGGTTAGTATATATACATCTATGTCCTCGTTCTGTCAGTCGAGGGAGCCTGAAAACAATGACACTAAAGTCACAATGAGCATACCCAGATCTTGGTTTTGAATACCATTCTTGAATAAAAGAAGCCAGGCCTCCATGAGAGGGAATGACTGATTCCAGCACAAGGCAGGAAATATTCAAGATGAGCCTGGAGCATCACGTAGTAGCAGAAAGTAAAGAAGTACTTAAAAAAAATCCAAAAAACGAACAAACAAAAAACCCATAATGATGCATGTAGCTCATAATTACCAAAGCTGGAGCAATGTGAACAACAGAGTAAAAAGACAGTATTAGATTATAACCCAAGCTACGAAATAAATACCCATGAGTAAATAGGGACATAAATAAATATTTGAATAAATAAATAAATGGAGATCATAGACAAATCTTCCAAGCAGAATAATTTCAAGTAATTTATGTAGGTACTCTGCCTTTAAGAAATTGGAGAATAATTCCCCACTTTTTGAGTGTGAGCTGTGCATAGTGATTTCCAAAGAACATAGTATAAGGCAGTGGGGAATAAGTTTACACTGATAAAACTCTGACAAACTCCACCTCAGCTGTGTGACCAAAATTAACAGAGACAAGACATGCTGATTGTATGTACCATTGTTATCATGGAATGGAAATAGCAAATTATCTCTGTGTTCTTCTTTCTCAAATTATATAACTCAAACCCAATTATGAGGAAAAAATTAGAAAAATTTCAATTGAGAGACATTTTACAAAATACCTAACCAATACTCCTCAAAACCATCAGTCATTAAAAATAAGGAAAGCCTGAAGACAGAAGCAGTCAAGAGGAACCTAAGTGGACATGACAACTAAATATTATTAATATATGGTTTCCTGGGTGAGATCCCAGAACAGAAGAAGGATATTAGGAAAAAACTAAGGAATACAAATAAAATATGGACTTCAATGAAAAATAATAATCAATATCAGTTAATTAATTGTGACAGATGCACCATAATAATGCATGATGTTACTAATAGTGGTAACTGGGTATGGGTATATGAAAACTATTTATACTACTTTCTCCATATTTCTATATATTTAAAACTATTCTAAACTAAAAAAAAAGCTTATTTAGAACACATTTGTGGAAGTAAATTTTTCCCCCACAGTAAAATGTTTTATTTGATCTGTAAATCTATCTTATATGTCATTTATAACCTAAAATAGGAAGTCTACCAAGACGGACTCTTATTAATTTAGTTGGTAACTGAATATGCCTAAGGGAAAAAGATCAATGGGAGAGAGAATGTCCTTATGACATTACAGTGAGAAATCCTGCAGAAAACCACAAAATTCTTGGAAAGTTTCCCTATGGAGAGAGTACAGAGAACCACCTGAACCCAAACAATTGAGAATGAGGCCTTGACTTTTACCTTTTTTGGCAAGTATAAAAGTCATACTTGCCTGGAGCATCTTGTAGTACCAGAAAGTCAGGAAGTGCTTAAAACTACTCATAAGAATACTTTCTTATTTATATTGTTGTTCAAATTGTACCAGCTTTGGCCAAAGAAAATAAATCACTGCTTTATCATGTGAAGTGACAGTTAGCATATAACATGCACTGTCTCCAGACTATTTGATCTCTATCTCTTGAATATCGTCATTTAATCCAAGGTTGCTATTCAACTTAACTGAACCCATAACCAATTTATATTTCTCTAGCTTTTCTTAAATTTTATATTTCTCTAGTTTATCTATAAAAGAGATGGCCTACACTCAAAAACTGCCCTAAAAGAGTTTATGACCAAAATTTCCCTGACCTGGAGTCAGAGAAATTTTGGTTTAAGAGAGTGTCAATCAAGAGAGTGAGAACATTACAGGCAGACAGAAGAGTATGTGCAGAGGCCCTGTGTGGAAAACTCCACTGGAGGATGTCACATCAGAGAAAATTGAGTAATCTGTTCAACAAAATTTACTGCATTTCTATTACAGATTGAGAATTCCTAATCTGAAAATTCTAAATTTTAAATGCTCCAAAATCTGAAACTTTTTGAACGTCAACATGATGCCACAAATAGAAAATACCACACCTGACCTCATGTGATGGATCACAGTCAAAATGCAGTCAAAAATTTGTTTAATGCACAAAATTATTATTAAAAATATTGCATTGTTACCTTAAAACTAGTGGACAAGGTGCGTATGAAACATAAATGAATTCTTGTGTTTAGACTTGGGTCCGATCACATGATATCTCATTATATATATGCAAATATTCCAAAATCTGAAAATTTTCTGTCTCCAAGTATCTTGGATAAGGGATACCCAGCCTATATACCAGGTTTTTCGATGTAAGGGAGATCTCTGTGGTTGGAGCATCGAAAGCAATGAGACAAGGAAAAATTCATTAGAATATGTAACTTGCCATTAGTAAATGTACTATTTCCTAATAAAAACAGCTTCATTTTGTGAAGTTCATAAACTATACCATTATAATCAGTTCTGAAAGTGTTATTCAGATAAGAACGGTCTTCAGGATTTTTCACTTTGTTCTCTGCTCTTTTGAATATTAGAAAGACATTAGATTCTCTCTAGGCTTTCACCAGCTCATCTCTACTCACTAGGATTTCTGAAAGATGAATGCCCATAACATATTCTTCAGCAAATTCATTTGCAAGTTATTTT
The DNA here is from genome assembly GCF_000951035.1 of Colobus angolensis palliatus. Taxonomy (NCBI): domain Eukaryota; kingdom Metazoa; phylum Chordata; class Mammalia; order Primates; family Cercopithecidae; genus Colobus; species Colobus angolensis. The sequence continues at coordinate 11,830,202 of NW_012121821.1, read as the reverse complement.
AACACTCCAGGGGTAATTCACCTGATCTAAGAAAATTGGCCTCATTTTGAGATGTTACTGTGTCTCTTTAAATATCTTAGGATCTGGCTTTCAACTCCTATCTGGTCAGGCTATTCTACGCTGTAATCATTCATCTTGTAGGATAATGCAAAATAGTTCAGTTTCATTTTTTTCTCATAATCCATTAATATTCCCTCAAGCTGCTCCTTCTTTGGTAGTTTTTTCTTTTTGCTCCAAAAATGAGCAAAATTTGTTTTAGACGTCTTTAATACTTTTGTAAGTTTGAATGCATTATGAACCAGACTTCTTGAAAACATTCTTAGGTGTCATTAATTTATAATTGTTACTAGCTTGTCTTTTTAAGTCAAGGGTATTACTTGATTTAAAAGCATCCTTTGTGGCTATATTAGCCTTTTATTTCCCCCTATGTCCTGTATCATCAAAGTTCCTTCCATAATGATGTAAGCAGAATTATATTTTGTGGAACATTCTGAAACACTTGCGATCTTCCTTCTTAGTTTCTAACGTCCTGAGTCCATTTTCACTTTGTTTTTAAATTAATAAAAATCATTTTCTTCAAAGACTTAACGACTGTCTAAATGTGTTCAGGATTTTCTTTTGTTGTGATTTCAAATTCTAAAGAAGTATTATTTCCTGTCCCCATGGTTCTTATCACTTTTACTTTTCCAACCAAGTTTTCCCTTTTGTTTGTTGTTAAGTTCAGAGTAGCAATTTCCCCAGTTGCTTCCACTACTCTCTAAGAGGTAAAATTGTCAGTAGAAATAATCTAGTTATGAAGTGTTTTGACAGTATAGGGCACTCCTACCAGTTTAGTGGGCTGACAGCATTTTTTTTTGTAAGAATATAGGAAGAAATATTATGGCAGCTAACTCACCTATAATACAGCACCATAACTCATATGATCTTCTATTTTAAAAAGTTATGGAACAAAGCTGAGTTGTTCTTACTATAGATTACAAGGTTCTACATGATCCAGACTCTGTGCTCCTCTCCAACTTCAAATTATACTACTCCCTTGCTCACACATCATAGTTTAGCCATGGTCTGCTAATATAGCAAGCTCTTTTTCTTCCTCAGGGTGTTTGTTTATCTAGTTACCTATGCCTGGACACCATTTTCCCACCACTCTGCACAAGGTATTCTCTTTAATGTTTAAGTTTTATATTGCAATTTACTTTTCTATAACAATTCACGGTTTATTCTCTTCATATCATTTATGATAATCTGAAGTTATATAGTTTCTTATTGATTTGTTTTTTATATTACACCAGTAACTAAGTGCTAAGAGGTAAGAAGCTTGTGTGTCTTTTCATTACCGTATGCTCATGATTTGAAGCAGTACTTCATGCATAGTAAGCCCTCAATAAATAATTGTTAAGTAGATCATAGAAAGTATCCTAAAATAAGTTCTTTGCAAAAATGAGTTAAATAAAATTGTTCAGCCACTGTTTCTGTTTGTCTTATGTAATTACTAAATTAAAACAGGCAAAGCATACTTCTTTTGAGTAACCTTTAGCAAATGGTAATAGAGAAAAGCTTCTAGAAATAGCAGCCAAAAAAAATGCAGATCATCTGGAATGTCTAGAAAAACAGACAAAACATAAACACAAAATTGCTTGAAAGCACATAGAGTCAGAGGTAGTGAGGAATTATGAAGTCAGATTCAGGGATAGATAAAAACTCAGAGAAGTGAGCCTGACACTCGGGGTAGTATTTCAACAAGAGATACCTGTCAATTCTAGAAAAAAAGGGTTAGAGGGAAATAACTGAGCAGAACCTAGATAGACTTGTAGGACTATGGAAAAATATTGGTATGTAGAATTTATCAAGAAGGGATAGCACTAGTAAATTTCCCACCTTTGGATTGGAATTTGAAAGCCTACACCATTAGAAATGAGATTGAACAATAAGTAGAAAAACCCTTCAAAAAACCTTAGCCCAGATCAAGTCATCCTTATTTCTGTAAAAGGATCTAAGTAATCTATGATTACTAGCTCTCCTAGCTGCATAGATTTTAAAAGATTTTACAATATATAGTTATTAAACAGATCAATAAAGAATACCCTTAAATGTCAAATTTTAATTTGCAAGATTAACTAAGTTAGTCAAGCACTTATTTGTCCTGGATAATTGCTAAATTAGAACAGCCAATTGCTAATCTTTTTGAGTAACCCTTAGTAAAGGATTATACAGCAGTAAAAGAAATGCTTGCAGAAGGTACATCCTTTCTAGAAGGAGTTAATGTCATTACATTTTCATAGTGTTTAATTTATAATGTCAATAAAAAATGAAATAATTCATGGAGGCAGTCCACAAGATTAAAAACCAAGAGAATATAGAAGTAACTGGTAAGAAATAGAGATAATGAAATAAATAGACACAAACTTTAAAATAACCGTGGTGTGCCTGTTTAATGAATTAAAAGAAAAAAAATTAAAAAATGTTACAGAAAAACTGAAACTATAAATAATAACAAATGAAAGAGTGATATCAGGAAAACAGTGAAATAGGAGGTGCATCACTGATGTCCCACCACAGCAACAATATTTATCCATGGACAAAATTGCTTTTGGGGGAGCTTTGACATCCAGGTAGAAGGTTGTGAAATCCTGATGGAGCCCAACACTGAGTAGTGCCATTTTGAAAAGACAGATATGTACCCATCTGTCAGGCTTACTGACCATGGTTCTGGCTTTAAACCTAAAAACAGCTATGTACCCCTGTGAATTCAGCTACAACTTCATTTGGCCTTAATTCTAACACCAGAATCATCTGCTAAGAAACACAGGAAAAGCCAAAAGCACCTGGGACTTAGGTAGCAGGTTTGCCAACTTCAGTTCAGGCTATGGACCCTGAAGTGGTGCATGATCCAACTCCAGCCCCTGCAAGCATGGTCCAGGAGCAGTCTTGCCTGTGGCATCATTTGGGAGACATGACTGTCTGTGACTTCAGAGGTAGAACTGCTGACACTGGTCTGACCATGGGTTATGAAGCAGCTTTGTGTCTTGCCTCTGATCCCTCCCAGCTGCTATCTGGGAGCAGTCCTGTTCACCCAGGGACCCAGCAGAGACATCTGGTAACAGTTCCACTATCTAGAGATCCAACAGCAGACCATGAAATAGACTCTTGTCCCAACATCAGCCCTATTGACTAAGGTCCTGGAGGAAATTTTATCCACCCAGGTATTAGACAGGATTCATGTATGTCTACCTGAACTACTAATAACAGGCCTGGTGATCATGGATTACACTGTGGATCCAGCAGCAGCCATATGACCTGGCTCCAACACCACTCAACTGTGATTCTGGAGGCAATCTCCTAAGTCTGAGGGACCTAACAATAGAAGATCTTTACCTGCCAAAACCAGTCTGTAAAAACTGAAGAGCTGTTTGTTTTTTCCTTCAAATACACAGACATCCATGTAAAGCTATGCAGATCATGAAGAATCAGGCAATATAACACCACCAAAGGAAATCAATACAGCCCCAGTAACTATCCCCCAAAGAAATGGAGATCTATGAATTACCTGCCAAAGAATTCAAAACAATCATCTTAAAGATGCTGAATGAGATGCAAGAGAACACAGAAAATTAAACACAATTAGGAAAAAAAAAAAGAAAGAACAAAATAGGAAGTTTAATAAAGAATTAGAAACCATAAAAAGCTAGAATGCTAGAGATAAAAAATACAATAATAGAATTGAAAACATTCAATTAAGAACTTCAACAGCACACTCAATCATGCAGAAGGAAGATTCAGTTAACTAAAAGGTCACTTGAAGTTAACCAGTTAGAGAAAAAAAAAAGAAAAATAAATGAAAAAGAGTGAAGAAAGCATACAGGACATATGAAAAGTCTATAACAAACAAACATATATATTAAGTCCCTGAAGGAGGAGAGAGAGAAAATGCCAGAAAGCTTATTTAAAGAAATAATAACTGAGAAGCTTCTACATTTTAAAAGGAATATGGACATCTGGATTTATGAATCTAAAACATACCTAAGGAAGATAAATCCAAAAAAGAGTACTTTGTGGTAAATCATAATAAAATTGTCAAGCATCAAATACCAAAATACTTTTGAAAGCAGCAAGAGAAAAGTGACTTATCACATACAATGGTACCTGAAAAAGTTATGAGTAGATATTTTTCAGCATAAATCTTGCAGACCAAGAGGAAGTAGGATAATATACTCAAAGTGTTGAAAGAAAAAAAAACCCTGAGAGCCAGTAATACTATACCTGGCAAAACAATCGTGCAGAAATGGAGATATAAAGACATTCCCAGACCAACAAAAGCCAAAGGAGTTCATCACCACTAAACATGCCTTATAAAAAATGCTAGAGGGTGCTGTACAAGTTAAAACAAAAGAATATTAAGTAACAACACGAAAACCTGTTGTTTAACAACATGTAAAAGCATAAAGCTTATAAATAAAGCTAAATATATATTCAAGTTCAGAATACTGTAATAGAGTAATGGTGATGCAGAAATCACATTTAACTCTAGTATAAGAGTAAAAATACAAAAGGATTAAAAATAACTATAGCTACATTAATTTATTAATAGATATGCAATATAAAAAGGTATAAAGTATGACACAAATAGCATGAAATGTGTGTGAGGAGAGAAACAAAAGTATGAAGTTTTGTATGTGATTGAACTTACATTGTTATCAGCTAAAATAGACTGCTATTACAGCTAATATTTTATATTGTCCTCCTGGTAATCACAAAGAAAAACCCTCTGGTACTCAGAGCAGAGAAATGAATCAAAGCATACCACTAAAAACATAAGGAAGTCATAAAGTAAGACCACACAAGAGAAATATTAGAACAAAGAAACCACAAAATGGTCAGAAAACAAAATGTCAGCAGTAAGTTCTTTAATTAATGACTTCAAATGTAAATAGGTAAATTATCCAATCAAAAGGCACAGGATAGCTGAATATATTTTTAAAAAGTTGAACAATGTGCTTCCTACAAGATATTCAATTTAGCTTTCAGGACATTTACAGGCTGAAAGTTAAAAGACAGAAAAAACACTTTCTGAAAGAGGTAACTAAAAAAGAGCAAGGTGGCTATATTTATATTAGAAAAAATAGGAATTCAATCAAAATCTGCCACAAAAAACAAAAATGTTATTATATAATGATAAAGTGGTGATTCAGGAAGTGCATATATATATATATGCACCCAACATTGTAGCACCTAAATATGTAAAGTAAATATTAACAGGCTTAAAGGGAAAAATAGGCAGCAATGTAAAAATAGTGGAGTACTTCAACACCCCACTTTCAACATCCAAACAGAAAATCAATAAAGAAACAGTGGACTTGCATAGCAATATTGATCAAAATGTCCTGGCAGATACATACAGAACATTCCATCCAAAGTAGCAGAATACAGGTTCTGGTTCTTCTCAGGCCTACCCAGAATATTGTCAAGGATAGATCCTATGTTGTGCTATAAAAAAGTCTTAAATTTAAGAAGACTGAAATCATGTTAAATATCTCTTCTGATCACACGGGTGTGAAACTAAAATTAATAATGGGAGAAAAACTGGAGAATCCACAAACATGTGGAAATTTAACAACACACTCTTGAACAACAAATAGATAAAAGAAAAAACCAAATGGGAAATTTAAAAAATTTTTGATACAAAGGAATGCAAAAGCATAACATACCAGAACTTATGAGATGCAGCAAAAGCAATTCTAAGAGGGAAGTTTATAGCAATAAATGCCTACACTAAGAAAAAAGAAATACTTCAAACAACCCAAATTTACACCTCAAGGAACTTTAAAAGGAAGAACAAATCGAGCCCAAAGCTAGTAGAATTAAGGAAATAATAATGATTAGAACCAAAAGAGATGAAATAGAGACTAGAAAGACAATTGAAAAGATGAACAAAACTAAGGCTCAGATTTTTGAAAAGAAATAAAATGGATAAAACTTTATCTAGACACACCATATTAAGAGCATGAAAAATAAAAAAAAAGTTTATTAAAATGGATGCAGAAAAAGAATTTGACAAAATTCAACCTTTCCTTCCTTCCTTCCTTCCTTCCTTCCTTCCTTCCTTCCTTCCTTCCTTTCCTTCTTTCTTTTGAGAAGAGATTTATATAAAAAATTACTTTGTAAAACTCTTATAGTTCTGATAAAGCTAGTTTGTTTATTGATGTTTTCTAAATGATACCTTGCCAAATGTGTGTGAATCAAGGAACAGCTATTCAAGAATAGATTGAATAACTTGTGTATTTGTTGAAGTTATTCCTTTCAATTAAATTTATTAAACATGAAGGGCTTTATTTTAGCATGTTAATTTATCTAAAGGCTTCAATTTATCCTCTCTGAAGAACAATACTTGTGGGATGACAAAGTACTTTTTTTTTTCTGATGGTTTCCTCCTTTAGGGAACCAATAATGACAAGTGATTTCAACACTTATGAAGGAGATCAAACACATTTTATATTTGAATATGACACACTTCTCAGCATTCTCTTATGTATGTGATTTCATTTCATTTATTTTAAAAGAAATTCTGAAAAGTAGGCAAAGTTAGTCTTCTTAAAATTATTTTTAAAAGTTGAACATACTAAGGACCACCAAAGCTAAATGACATGTCCAGTGAATAAAGATTTTTTTTTTTTTGCCACGATTAAACACTAGTAAGACCAGGACTAGAATTCAATTTTTCAAACCTCTCGTTCAATAAAGCCATCTAATTTTTTAGGCAATTGTTGTACACAGCTGGAAAAAAACAGACTTACTAGGGTATTGTATCATCTTTCTACTCACCAAGAAGTGAAAAAGATGGGATTAAAACAAGTATAAATTGGTCAATAACACGTTTTAATCACTAGGCTAATTTTTCTCTAATACTTTAAAAATCGTTTTTCTTTTCCACCTGCTGTTTGTTTCTTTTTACCACTAGCTTCTTTTGGATTAATCGAGTATTTCTGTTTTATTTTTCCCATTTTCTTTCTATTAAATTTTAGTTAAAAATCGCATTACTGTACTATTATTTATTGTTTACCTTGGACATTACAATATTATATGCATGTTTAACTTGTTTAAGCAGTATAATATAATTAACACTTTTTGCCACATGTCAGACAACCAAAAGACATTAGAACATATAAAATTCTATCTATCCCCAGGCTGTGTGGTATTTTTATTATGTTTTAAATTCTGAATACATTTTAGGCAGTACCTATTATTGTCATTATAAAATCAACATCCATTTGGATTTAGAACTTACTGACCATTCCCATTGCTCTTCATTAATTTTCCTTTGTTCCTTGCTTTCGTCTGTGATTTATTTATGACTGAACAACTTCCTTTATTATTATTTATTAGGTGAATCTGTTGTTGAAAAATTTTCTCAAGCATGTGTGTGAAAATATTTGGTTTCTTCTTCATTTTTGAAGAATATTTCTGTTGTGTATAGAATTCTAGGTTGATAGTTATTTTCTTTCAATACGTGGAAGGCAGTATTTTATTCTTCTAGCATCCGCTGTTGGTTTATAATTCAGCTGTTTGTCTTACTATGACTCATTCTAAGGGAATGTGTCTTTTTGGCTAAGTTTAGATATTTTCTTTGCCTCTGCTCTTTAGAAGTTTTACTCTGGTATACCTATTATTTTACTAAACTGGCTTCGAATATAGGAGTATTTCTTGAACCTGTGACTTAGTGACTTTTTAGTTTTGGAATACTGTCAACCATTAGTCAATTATTATTTATGTCCAAGTATTTGTCTCCTTTTCCTCAGGGTTTTCACACTCATATTAGACCTTTTACAGTGTCCTAAGTATCTCCTGCATTGTTTTCTTCATATTTCATTCCTTTTCCTTATATGTGTTTCTGTCCTGATATTTCTACTTATCGACTGATCTTCTGCTTCGCTAATCTTTTCATCATTTGTGTCTAATGTCCTGTTAAACTCATGTATTAGTTTCTTAATTTCAGCAACTTTTTTTTACTTCTAGAATATCCCATGTTGCAATAACTAATAAAATAATCAAGTAGGACAAAGATTATCAATGAATGCTAAAACAAATGAAATGCTGGAAAAATCATGTTCATGTGATTTTTTAAAGAGCTGTATCATAGGTTACTTACTAATTACAATGGTCAAAATGTACCCATACATGAAAAGATTTGGCAGTCACTTGATTACCAAGTGACCAACTTAAAAGTGTCAGTAGTAATATATCTGGATATCATAAGTCCTCAAATGTGATGCAATAAAAAAGTACATTATCATCTATGTAGTATTCTTTCCAAAATTGTTTAATTGAATCTAAAAATAAAGGAACAATCAGGCAAATTCAGAATGTGGGACACCCTGCAAGACAAAGGGCCTCACTTCTTCAAAAGCATCATAAGAAACAAATGGTAAAAAGTTCCAAATGAGAAGATATTAAGGAGACATAATGAACACATGCAAATGTGTGAGCATTGATTAATTCCTGGATTGGGGAAAATAACAGCTCTAAAAGACATGTTGGGGAAAATTTCAAAATTCAATATGAAATATTTATTAAATATTATTGAGTTATTGTCAATTTTCTTAGGTGCTATGGATATTTGGAAGAATATCTTAATTCATAGGAAATATGTACTGAAATATTCAGAGGTGAAGTGTCAAGTTATTTATAACTTATTTTCAATTGACTAGGCAAAATATAAACACATGTTTGTGTGTGTATATATATATAAACATGTACATACAAGTGTAATTATGCATATTTAAATATACATTTATATTAAGCTCATCAATAATAAAATAAATACAATGTGATAAAACAATAATATAACCTTCTTCTATTTGTATAGAGTATAAATTATGCTTCTCACACATTTCTTACACATCTTACACTAAGTTAGAAGTGTGAAATATATTCTAGATAACTTTTCTTAAAATACTGAAAAATAAATATTTGAAATATAAAGGGATAATGCCACATATCTTAAAATCCAGGACATTTCTCAGCTATTCCATATATTAGAAATGAAATCCCACTTGTATTACATGTTTATATAGGACTGTTACCTTTTTCTTGAAGTAAAATGTCCAATCTTGTGGAGTCTCATGTCTCTTTCAGAGCAGCGTAACATATGTGTAGTGGATATGTTATGATATCATTCAGCAAATTGTATTTCCAGTTGCCCTTTATGGCCAGAGTTCCTTCATTCAGTTTTCACTGAAAATATTTTTGTTCCAATAAAGTAATTTAATCTCCACTGGAAGAGATTCAAGTTTTTTATTTTGCTAGTCTGAGAATAGGGTTTCCAGGTACACTTTCTTAATGGGTTTTGCAAGTTACTTGCCTCACCTATGCTTTTATAGTTAAGTAATGGCACAAGGATATTTCTGTATTGCTTTTTTCACTGTGTAATCGATTCTAGTATGATTCCCACGAGTTAGATACTATGGAAACATCTTCCATACTAAA
>NW_012121821.1:11808053-11820672 GCF_000951035.1 Colobus angolensis palliatus | reverse complement strand
TTCAGACCTCTTAGGTTCTTCAAAGGCTATGTCAACTTCCAAAAAAAAAAAAAAAAAAAAAAAAGCATGTGAAATTAACTTGCTGCTTCTAACTCTTGGTGAAAGTGGTGAAATTTGATGTTTAATGATATTCCTTTGCAATTTACAGTGCACATTTTTAAGACTGAGACAAGGCTACAATTAAATTCGTAGTCTCTTCTATTGCCCAGAGGAAGAGTTCATCCAAGCCAATCTAAGAACTGCTATCTAATAATATTCTTAGCATCTGCTATGACAACACAACACATTTCACCTTCTTGTAACCATTTAGCACAGAACTTTCTAACACAAATTCCTAAACTGGCATTTCATTTAGTGTTCTAATGCTCAGTGAGAAATAGAGTTTACACGATAGTTTTGAATGAATAAAAAGCATACGTATTTGTTTTATGGTGGACATTTTCTCCATCTGCTATATACTACTGCTGTTGCTCTGGGCATTGGAGTAAAACATAATGAGAAGGCTGGGTGCAGTGGCTTGCGCCTGTAATCCCAGCACTTAGGGAGGCCAAGGCGAGTGGATCACCTGAGGTCAGGAGTTTGAGACCAGCCTGGCCAACATGGTGAAACCCCGTTTCTACTAAAAATATAAAAATTAGCCGGGGCGGGGGGTGCATGCCTGTAGTCCCAGTTACTCAAGAGGCTGAGGCAGGAAAATCGCTTGAACCCGGGAGGCAGAAGTTGCAGTTAGCAGAGATCGCACCACTGCAGTCCAGCCTGGGCGGCAGAGTGAGATTCTGTCTCAAAAACAAACAAACAAACAAAAAACAAAATGATAATGAGAAGACAATTTATGTGTGATTGCTACATCTGGTGGGAAGAGGGTTGAGGAGCTTTTGGGTTGGTGACTCTACCTTCTAGTCCCAACTGTTTTTAGCCTGGATCCTAATTTATTCATTTCTTCACTTTGTAACTACACATTCTTCCAACCTCTAGGTAATGGAAAAGAAGAAAAGAGGCAAATGATTAAATTGTGAATACCTTTGCATTATCATAAGACCACCAAGATTCAAGGAGGAAAAGAATATATCAGGAAAACAACAAAGTCATAAATAGTTTTAGTTTCTTGCTTCTGCAAAATAGGTTCTCTTTTTCCTATTGACCTCTTATGAAACACATTTTATTACCAGAAGTGACATTTCTCTCAGTTTGCAGGTGGCTGATTCAGAAGGTGGCTCTGTCAGGACAGCCACTACGTGACATTAAGTCTCAGTTGAGACTTACATGATGTAAAGGGCAATCCAGGAAAAGATCCATGAGAAAAGAAATCCAGGCAGAGGAAACAGCTAATGAAATGGTCCCAAAGCAAGAACCTTAAGGAATAGAACCTTAAGGAACATGAAGTAAACTACTAGTACTAACAGTTAAGCTTATGTTTGAAATATCATAGGAATCCTTATATTTTCCACTGTGCTTTACCAGATCTATTGCTTTTGAAGTCCTGGGATTCCATGTAAAGCATTTGATTGCCTGGGCTGCCATACTGGAGAAACAATGTGGAGACATTCCACAGAAAAACCTTAAGATCATGTATCAGACAGATTCTTAGCTAGGCCCAGCTGATCCAGCCCACAGCCATTTTGTCATCCTATCTGTATTAGTCCCTTCTAGTGCTGCTATAAAGATGGGTAATTTATAAAGGAAAAAGATTTAATTGACTCAAAGTTCTGCATGGCTGGGGAGGCCTCAGGAAATCTACAATCATGGCAGAAGGGGAAGCAGACATGTCCTTCTGCACATTGCAGCAGGAGAGAGAAGTGCCAAGCAGAGGGGGGAATAGCTGCTTAGAAAACCATCAGATTTCATGAGAACTCACTCACTATCACAAGAACAGCATGGGGGAACTGCCCTCATGATCTAATCACCTCCCATGAGATCCCTCCCCCAACATGTGGGGATTACAATTCAGATTACAATTAAAGATTAATTTAATTAATTTGGGGTGAGGACACAGCCAAACCATGTCACCATCTGAGGTCACAGATATCATGGGTGATCTTCACCATACTCTGCTTAAGTTCCTGACTATAGAACCATTAGAGACTATAACAATATGGTTTTTGTTTCAAACTTTAAAACTTTATAGTAACTTGTTATGCAGTTATAATCAGAAGAGAAGTTTTGGATATATGAAAGTATGATGTTGCTGTAATAAAAACTGAAAGCATTTGCTGTTGACTTTGGGACTTCATACTAGACCAAAGCTGAAAGTACATCAAGGAGCCTCTTAGTTGAATTTGGAAAGATCTTAGGCTTGAAGAAGAGTGAGAAAAATGTTATTAGGTATCAAAAAAAAGAGGAACCCTTGTTATGCAGTGGCAAAAAGTTTGACAATACTGCTGCCTACAGTAATGTGGAAAATAGAAAGAGAACCTAATACACTCATGGATCTGCCAGCGGAGATTTTCAGGCAGAATGTGGAATGTGACAACTGGTTTCTCTTTGCTGCTTGTGATAAAATATAAGAAGAGATGCACCAAAGAAGAAATTGCTAGGTTTTTGAGCAGAATTTAGAGAAATTATATGAGCCAGAACCTGCTGAATTTAAAAATAAAACTATTTCTTTTTTCAATCTTTCCTAGTAAGAATATCAAAAAGGGCTGTAAGATTATTTGCTAAAATCCCAGAAAGGTAGAAGTTAGTGTTTTACAGACATTTTCATTAGACAAAAGCCATCTAAAAAAATTAAAGAAGGATCCTTCCCTTGGTGCTGGGCTACCATGGGGTCCTGCCCCTCAGGCTACTCCCCTATGCCTGGTTCTGGAGAGGAGGTTGCCTGGTAATGGATATCTGCCTGTCATTCCTGATTCAACACTGTCCCCAGGTGTATCATTCCTGCCCTCTCCTCAGTTGCAGTTGAAGGCTTTAACTACACACCTTGGGATCACAGTTGCATCATTGTGTATTAAATAATTGGATTCAATTAAACAAAAGAATTAAAGGATGCACCTGAAGACCTCAAGTTAAAACAATATAACTCCTAAGATTTAATAAGTATTTTTTTTTTATCACAGCATCCTCATGAATGGACACTAGGTTTAGACAGAGTTTAGAAAAACATTTATGAATGTTTAATGGAGTGGATTACAATTTGGTATACAAAGATTTAAGGGAATTATTCAGCTTCGATTAAAAGGAGCAGGCAAAGTACAATATGAGGAGGTTTTTGGACTCCAATCCACTTCAGGTAAAAAGGAGGCTGAGAAGATTTCTTATATTTAGGAAGTCTTTTTTTCTCTTTTTAAAAGATAGTGATGGCTAATATTAGAGCAGACTATTAACTGAAAAATAGTGTCATCAAATTAATAAAAAAATTAGGACATTTTTCTCATAAACTTAAATATTTATTATTTCTTTTGTTGATCCGTAAATCTCTAAATATTTGTTAAAAACATTTTAACTCTGTAAGTTTATTATATATTGTGGACTTTATAATTATCTAAAAAAATACTTAATTTGGAATACTGAAGAGAATGAAGCAGAGCTGAAAGTAGAAACATTACATCGTGAATGAATTGAAGGAAGAATCAATATCGTGAAAATGGCCATACTGCCCAAGGTAAATTTATAGATTAAATGCCATCCCCATCAAGCTACCAATGACTTTCTTCACAGAATTAGAAAAAACTACTTTAAAGTTCATATGGAACCAAAAAAGAGCCCACATTGCCAAGACAATCCTAAGCCAAAAGAACAAAGCTGGAGGCATCACGCTACCTGACTTCAAACTATACTACAAGGCTAAAGTAACCAAAACAGCATGGTACTGGTACCAAAACAGATATATAGACCTATGGAACAGAACAGAGGCCTCAGAAATAACACCACACATCTACAACCATCTGATCTTTGACAACCCTGATAAAAACAAGAAATGGGGAAAGGATTCCCTGTTTAATAAATGGTGCTGGCAAAACTGGCTAGCCATATGTAGAAAACTGAAACTGGATCCCTTCCTTACATCTTATACAAAAATTAATTCAAGATGGATTAAAGACTTAAATGTTAGACCTAAAACCATAAAAACCCTAGAAGAAAACCTAGGCAATACCATCCAGGACATAGTCATGGGCAAAGACTTCATAACTAAAACACCAAAAGCAATGGCAACAGAAGCCAAAATAGACAAATGGGATCTAATTTTTGCAATCTACTCATCTGACAAAGGGCTAATATTTAGAATCTGTGAAGAACTTAAACAACTTTACAAAAACAAAAGCAAAACCAAACAAACAGAAAACAACCCCATCAGCAAAGGATATGAACAGACACTTCTCAAAAGAAGATGTTGATGCAGCCAACAGACACATGAAAAAGTGCTCATCATCACTGGTCATCAGAGAAATGCAAATCAAAACCACAATGAGATACCATCTCACACCAGTTAGAATGGCAATCATTAAAAAGCCAGGAAACAACAGATGCTGGAGAGGATGTGGAGAAATAGGAACGCTTTTACACTGTTGATGGGAGTGTAAACTAGTTTAACCATTGTGGAAGACAGTGTGGTGATTCCTCAAGGATTTAGAACTAGAAATACCATTTGACCCAGCCATCCCATTACTGGGTATATACCCAAAGGATTATAAATCATGCTACTATAAAGACACATGCACATGTATGGTTAATGCAGCACTATTCACAATAGCAAAGACTTGGAACCAACCCAAATGTCCTCCAGTGATAGACTGGATTAGGAAAATGTGGCACGTATACACCATGGAATACCATGCAGCCATAAAAAAGGATTAGTTCAAGTCCTTTGCAGGGACATGGATGCAGCTGGAAGCCATCATTCTCAGCAAACTATCACAAGGACAGAAAATGAAACACCACATGTTGTCACTCATAGGTGGGAACTGAATAATGAGAACACTTGGACACAGGGCAGGGAACATCACACCCCGAGTCCTGTCATGGGGTGGGGGGCAGGGGGAGGGATAGCATTAGGAGAAATACCTAATGTAAATGATGAGTGAATGGGTGCAGCAAACCAACATGGCACATGTATACCTGTGTAACAAACCTGCACATTGTGCACATGTACCCTAGAACTTAAAGTATAATAAAAAAAAGAAACATCAGAAGTGTAGTAGAATAGGAACCCAATATCTAAAATTCTTAGTTATAGGGACTCAAACTCATACAGAGCAATTTCCCCTACATTGCCTACAACAGTCAACAAAACAACACAAATATTCAAGAAGACAAACTTTGTAGGCCAAACATCTGGATTCCAGCCTTATTTTCTCCAATTACTAGACAATTCAAGTAATCTTTCTATATCTACATTTCAGTAACCTTTTTATACCTACATGTTCTTATCTATATAATGGGAATAATCATAGTTCATATACTATAGCATTATGGGAGTTAAATGGAAGAATAGATGTAAATCATTTAGTGCAGAACCTGGAAGATGGCAGGTATACAATAGTGATAACTATGATCTTTACTTGCAAAATAATCAGCATTGCAGTTATTTCATCATCATCATTATCATCTTCCTTATCAAAATCACTGATCATTGCAAACCAGGCACTAAACTGGACATTGGGTATATAATTGTGACTAAGACACACTTGATTCCGGCACTTACAATCTAGCATGTGAGACAAACAGTTACATAAGTAATTGCAATTCTGGCTTCTAGTTGTCTTGATAGGAGAAATAAAGGGTGCTAGAGCATATGCACAATATCCAGTGATAGAGTACAACATATTTTAGAATATCAAGGAAGCCTTGCAGGTAAAACTATTTAAACTGAGATTTGAAGGATGAGTAGAAGGCAAAATCACTTCCTCAAGCCTTTTTATAAGGGTCCTAATTCCATCCATGAAGGCGGCACACTTATGACTTAATCACCTCTTTAATGTACCACCTCTTAACTCTATCATACTGGTGATTACCTTATATGAAATTTGAGGACACATTCAGACCATAGCATCAACTAAAAACGTTCTTTAATTTATTTAACTCAATGTCCAGATGTAATTATAGCAATAAAAAGATTTAGATCATTTAGAGAATACTGGACTTTTTAAAGTTATATATCTAAATATAGTATTGAAATGGATTTTTTTCCAGCAGAAATTTGAAGTGTATTTTATATCTCTTGGAAACAATTCACTGTGTATTTTGGTGCATGGCTTAACATTTTCTTTGAGGGGTTGTTTTGTCATGCAAATCCATATTGGGGTTTTATACTCTTTTATGTCTGTTCCTCAAGTTGCATGACATTTTATACTATCTCATTGTTTGATTTATTTACAAAGTAAATACAAATAAAATTGAAAAACAAGTTTCCATGGCATGGCTAAAGGAAAAGGATTTCAATGTTTGCCTCAGTCTGGTTCTCTTTAGAACTGCTTCTTTGCCCTGATGTTATTTTTACCTCCTTCAATTCTGTTTGAAAACTGCATGTAGTAGCTTTTCAGAAGCCTGCTTTTCTACTTGGCTAGATATCTTTCTAAATAATGAAACTAAACTGATGTGCTTAGACCTGCTTCCATCTTATTGCAAGTCTCTTTCAGCATCCTCATTCCTTGAGCTTTTACTTTTATTTCCCGAGGAAATCAACCTGATTATTCTCAACATTTTTTCAGAAAAATATTTGTGACCTACGTTTTCCATTCTTCTCCTTTTGTATTAAACAAATTCAAACTCATTTTTTTCTTAAAAAATTCATTTTACTTGCCTATTTTGATTACTGGTTTTATCATATTCTATTTATTAAACAGAGGAAAGAGAGCTCTGAGATATTCTGGTGGTGGGTTTTCAATTCCCTAAACAATTGGGATACATTAAATTTGGTATTTATTTTTTATCATGTCTATTATCTTCTATTTTCTATGCAAATCATGGTTCTGCATATATTCAAATCACAGCTCTGCTATTTACTCTTTGACCAGGATACAGGCATTAGAATTAAACACCTGTGGGTTTGAATACTACCAGCTGTCTCTTATTAGCTATGTGAACTTGGGCAAGTTATTCTACAATTTCAGTGTCAGCCTCCTCTTTGGAAAACACCAGTAAAAATGATAGGTTGATGATTAAATGGGTTAAATCCGAAGCTCTTGGCATTTTATTTTGCACTTAAGTACTTAAGTTTTAACTGCTGCAATTATAATAATACTGTTCTCTTCATTTAATCTGATAATCCTTTGCCAAATATAAAAAAAATCGTATTTCAGTATTTTCTTGGTAGACCTATCATAATAAATAATGAAATAATACATGTAAGTATAGTGCCTGGAATTACAGTTTTTCCTTAATAAATGTTAGTTATCTTTTTACCCCACTCCTCCCTAACATTTTCTGCAGATGGTATGTTCAGGTAATGTCTTGTCATAGTTTATAAATATTTGCTTTAATGCAACTTCCTCTAGACAATGTTTTTTAAAATGTATGATGCTTTTTAAAAACACAGACTTATAATTTTTTGCACCAAACCAACTGAATCAGAATGTCAGTGTGAAGATTTTTGCATTTTAAAAACCTTCTCAGGGGGTGTGATGTATTTTCAAGCATAGAGCTTTCCCATGGCTGAGAGGTCAGAAGAAAATATCGATTGAGCAGATCTACAGAGTTTACAATGTGATAGAGTAAGCCATACACTTACTCTATAAATAATGAAATAATTATTGGTAGAAGGAAGTAAAGTACTAAAAGTATAAGTTATAAAATTATTCAAATATTCGAGTGTAATATTCGAGTGTTTAGTTATCATCCACGATCCGTAGAGGAGCAAGAACAATAAGAAAGCAGAGTACACTTTATTGATATCTGCCAATAATTTAACGCTTAGTATTATGACAATACCCCCGGGAAAATCTGCTCATATTGCCCCCTTTGTAAATTACAATGACCTCAGATAGTGTGATGTGAATAATGAGCTGCTCTATTTTCTAAAGTCTGTCTGTCTGTCTCTCTCTCTTTGCATCCATCCACCTACTATGTATGTATGTATGTATGTATGTATCTATCATATCTATCATCTTTTATCTATTTAAACGAATGACTGATGAAGAAGGCTATGACCAAGAATTGTTTTTCAAAACAAGGCTATTTTTTACTCTTATTTTTAATGCTTACCAATCAACGTCATCTTATATTTATGGAAATTTGTTTTTTGCTTTCTTTAAAATGTCTTTTTTCAGCACTCTTACATATCAATTCTACGAGTACACAGCAAGCTTAAATTGACTAAACACCTATGTTATTATACTAGATATTTATGCAGGGCCTCTGCAAATATGTATTTCTTACAAACCCAATGGTCAAGTTGTAAAACTAGTAATCCATGAATTCATCATATGTAGGTCTATTTTATTATAATCATCACAAAAATAGTTGATCCTTGAACAACATGGGTTTGAACTGTGCAGGCCCATTCATACGTGGATTTTCTGTCACCTTTGCCATCCCTGAGACAGTGAGACCAACTTTTTCTCTTGCCCCTTCTCCCCAGCCCACTTAATATTAAGATGGTTAAGATGAATACCTTTATGATGATTCATTTAAATTTAATAAACAGTAAATATATTTTTTATTCCCTATGATTTTATTGATAACATTTTTTCTCTAACTTACTTTATTGCAAGAATATAATACATAATGCAGATAACATTCAAAATATGTGTTAATTGACTGCCTTATTGGTAAGCCTTCTGGTCAACAGTAGGCTAGGAAAATTTTTAGAGGGTCAAAAGTCATACATAGATTTTCCACCGTGTGGGGATCAGTGCCCCTAATTTCTGTATTATTCAAGCGTCTACTGTAATTAGTTTGGGTAGGAAAAGAGTGTATTG
This sequence comes from Colobus angolensis palliatus, assembly GCF_000951035.1. Lineage (NCBI taxonomy): Eukaryota > Metazoa > Chordata > Mammalia > Primates > Cercopithecidae > Colobus > Colobus angolensis. The sequence goes on along the minus strand of NW_012121821.1, from coordinate 11,811,820 downwards.
TGTAAATGTCATGGTGTTAATGTGTCCCCTCAAATTCATGTGTTGGAAACTTGATCCCCAGTGTGGCAGTGTTGGGAGGTGAGACTTGGGATGTTCTTAGGTTATGAGTGCACCACCTTCATAAATAGAATAGTGCTGTTCTAAAAAATTTCAGGAGTGGGTTCTCTCTCTCTTCTGCAATGTGAAGACAAAGAATTTGTCCCTCTCTTGCCCTTCTGCCTTCCACCACCTGAGGATGCAATAAGAAGACCCATACCAGGTGTTGGCACTTTGATCTTGGTCTTCCTATCTTCCAGAGCTGTGAGGGAATGCATTTCTGTTTTTAAAAATTACACAGTCTCAATTATTTTGTTATAGTAGCACAAATTGACTAAGACAAGGTACTAGCTCATTTACAGATGGTTAGTACATAATTATATACACATAAATATAAACAAAAATATATATTATAATACATTATATATCAAATATAAAATAGATGTGTGTATATATACACACATATGTATATATATTTTTGAGACAGAGTCTCTACCTGTCATCCAGCCTGGAGTGCAATGGCATGATCTCGGCTCACTGCAACCTCCACCTATTGGGTTAAAACAATTCTCCTGCCTCAGCCTCCCGAGTAACTGGGATTACAGGTGCCTGCCACCACGCCCAGCTATTTTTTTTTATTTTTAGTAGAGACAGGGTTTCACCATGTTGTCCAGCCTGGTCTCAGACTCCTGACCTCATGATCAGCCCGCCTAGGCCTCCCAAAGTGCTGAGATTACAGGCGTGAGCCACCATGCCCTGCCCATATATTTTTAAGTAAAAATAATTTGAGAAGAATGGAGATTCATTACAAGGATTAGAACATTGCACTTTTACTACATTTATAAGGAATATCAAGTATTTGAGCTAGTTTTGACCTCTACGCAAGGCAATATGGTATGACAGAAGTTAGGATGGTCATCAGAGGGTATGGAACATGGTCCCGTTTCTGCCAATTATTAACTACTTGAGTTGAGGCTGAGACTTTTTTCTCATTTGACAATAAAAACTACCAATTAGTAGATGCCTAAAATGTGCCAGAAATATTTCTAAGGTCTTATAGGCCTTTTTTCATTTAATATTCATTGCTAGTATAGTGTCATCAAAAACTAAGGCTGAAGGAGTTGTGCAACTTTCTTCAGATGAGACATCTAGCGAATGACACCCAGAAGATAAATTCTATTTTATTTGCCTCCAAGGCCTATGTAATTAACCACTGTAAAGAATGCTTAACAATAATGTATGAACTGAGAAAAATATATATTAGATACTGTTTTCCTTTTGAATTCACGATACATAATATAAATATTAGTTATTGTAAAGGGGGCAGGTATGTAGGTTCATATTATTATTTTTTGAACAAAGGAAATTTAGAGGATTAATCAATAATAACAAGCCATTCCAAAACTTTATAGCTTAACTATAGTCTTTTATTTAGCTCATGATTCTGTAGGTCAGTGCATTTGGGCTGGACAGTTCTAGACAGACGAATAAGAGGGAGTAAGAGTTTTCTACTTTTGGAAACCAGTTGGCTATCGTATGGGGGCAGAAATGAAAAGTTTAGCTGTTTTGAGAGACAGTGTATTTATTTTACGGATAATCCAGGTAATTCCCTATTATGTCCTCTGAGTTGGCTCCTAATACAATTACTTATTGTACTGAAGGTGTCTGTGTGTGTGTGTGTGTGTGTGCGTGCGCATGACTGGCATATATATCTCTCACTAGTTAATGTCAACTAGTTAAGACTTATTTTCATAGTATTAGGGTAGAGTTCCAAGAAAGAGAGAGGAAGGGAGAGAGAGAGAGAGAGAGAGAGCAAAAGCGAAGAAGCATACCAGACCATTTGAAGCCCGGATTTGGAACTGGTACATCATCACTTCCATTCCATTCTATTGGCCACAGTAAGTTACAAAGACAGCACAGATTCAAGAGCTGGAGAAACAGACTTGAAGGGAGAAGTTGCAAAGTCACATTATAAAGGTCCGAATCTGTAGGGAGCAATGAAAAATTGTGATCATTCTTTAATGTACTGCAGAAGAATTTTGTGTATGAATATATTACTTTTTGAGAGTGAAGAATATTTTAAAAATCCTCACATTAGACTTTAGAAGAATTAAGTTGTTCAAATGCTAAACTTTTGCAAGTATGTCATTCTGACAGTCACAGTGTGACTTCATGAGATCAATTTACATTTCTGATGGTGACGTAGTGCTTAGTTTCTGTAGCCTTTCTGTGATGCTGACTCAAGAATTATAAAGGAAGCAGCATTTCAGTTGCTTCCCTGCAAGGGGTAATGTCCGTACAGTTTTCTAAATTGTTGCTCCACACAGACCACAAAGGAAACCACAAATGTTTTCCTCCCTCAGTTTTCCATTGCCATTTTTCAAAGCTTTGCTTTCCTTTCACTTTTATCTGAGTTTTACAGCAGGATCAGTAAAGTTCGTTGGCTGGAGGGGTTTTCTGTTCTCTCCTGTCTTATATAATGGGGACTGGATATTTGTTTTAGGTTCTTCCCTTGTTCTATTGACCAGCAAAAAATAAAAGAGACTGTCTTTTATTCCTTGCTTTGTGTATCAATTCTCCATTGACATGCGCATCTCATCCTTTTATCTTCCCACATTCTTATTTTCAAACTTATCTGACATGTTCTCTAATTTCACATATAATTCTTTTTGAATCACAAGGAAAGTCGGAGTTCTTCGGAAAGATGATCCTCCTATCAGTGTGATTATTTCTAGATAGCTTATATAACCTTGCATCCAAATTGACTCATTAGATCTTTGTTGTTCCATTTTCCTCCCCATGAGTACTTTGCATTATCTTTTACTTTCTTTTTGTTTTCTCTGTAGTTCTCTCATAATGCAACTAATATTATGAGACCAAAGGTTTTCATTACTGATTCCTGTCATCTGTATCAGTTATCTTTTTACAGTCTTGCAATTTAATGTGAATATTTTCTCCATTTAAATTCAAAGGGGGTAATTTATGTGAAGCATTTTCAACATAATATGATCTCAGTAAATATCTATTATTATAAATGCTTCTGTTGCTATTACAGTTGTTAATTTATTCTAAAGCAAACCACATTCCCCTTTTTCCCTACTGAATTTACATTAGCCAATATAAGACATCATCTAGACAATGGAAGAATGACTGTTAGAAGGTGAGTATACTTTCTCTTTGTAATTTTTGTGGCAATTGAAATTTATTATCATTATCATTTTTGGAAATACCTCAGTGATTGATAATTGTAAAAAATTAAAGCCTTATACATTTTTGTGTGTGTTAGTAACTCACATGCTGGGTTCACATTGTCTTTACACATTTACTGTCAAATTATCAGTAATTTAAAAAATAAATGTATATATTACATTTTTTTGCATTTATTTTCTAGATATCAGTGACCTTCCAAAGACCTTTTAGTTCTCTACTTTTAATGTGTCATAACAGATAGATGTTATTTGGTGAATTCACATTTTACTACCCATCTTCCCACCCTCTATATTGCTAAAATTTTCTTATTAATAACTCATAAATCTTGCTCTTTCTAAGCCATAGTATCATATCAAGACTTGTTTATCAAAGAGATCTTCTTCCACAGAGGACCTGGTGTTTTCCCTACTGGGTGGGTGGACTTCAATTCTAACAAATTATGCCTGTAGAATAGTGTCTGCCTTCCTTCTCTTTCTTTCTTTCTTTCTTTCTTTCTTTCTTTCTTTCTTTCTTTCTTTCTT
>NW_012121821.1:11675013-11808003 GCF_000951035.1 Colobus angolensis palliatus | reverse complement strand
CCTTCCTTCCTTCTTTCTTTCTTTCTTTCTTTCTTTCTTTCTTTCTTTCTTTCTTTCTTTCTTTCTTTCTTTCTTTCTTTCTTCTTTATTTTACTTTCTTGGAATATGCACACAGATACACACATACACACACACGCGCGCGCACATGATCTGTTTGGTGATGAGGCCTGTTATAGGTTAAACAGTGTCCCTTCCCTTCATAAAAGTTGTATTGGAGTCCTAACCTTCAGTACCTCAGAATGTAACCTTACATGGATATAGAATCTTTATAGAGATAGTGAAGTTGAAATGGGATCATTTAGGGTGGGCCCCAATCTAACATAACTGATATCCTTATAAAAAGAGGATGTTTGGACACAGAGACAGGTATGCATGGAGAGAAAATAGTCAGAAGAGGCACAAGCAGAAGATGCCTATTTACAAGCCAAGGAGAGAGGGCTGGAACATATTCTTCCTCCAAAACCCTTAGAAGAAGCCAACCCTAACAACACTTTAATTTTGTATTTGAAACTGGCAGAACCATAAGACAATACATTTCTGTTGTTTAAGCCACCCAGTTTGTCATAGTTTCTTATGGCAGCCCTAGCAAACTAATACAAGGGGAAATGAAAACTTGAGAAAGGGTGAAATTGGCTTATTAGAGAATTACTTGGATACTTGGGTATCTGTGGCTTTTCTCTTCAGCTTCAGACAAAAAAACAAAATGAAACAAAACAAAACAAACAAACAAACAAAAAAACTGGAGCTTGTACTTTGTAAAGCACTATCTTCCTGGAATAAACTTCTAAAACTTGTTTTGCTTTAGATAACAGTGGTGTGGTGGCTAGAGACTGACATTTGATTTGAAAAAGCAAGCCAGAGGCATGCATAAGACATAAGAAACAATATTTACTGTCACCTGTAAGTAGACCTCTCTCTCCGGTCAGCTGTCATTGAGAAAAAAAAAATGCAATTGGTTTTAGATTCTCTCACTTGTTGGGAGGGGTGGGGCATGGCGAGGGGTGGGAGAGAGAGAGAGGGTGTGGAGAGTAGGGTGTAAATAAGGCAGGCAGAAGCTCCAGAGAGGGTGGAGACAGAGCTTCACAGAAGAAAAATATGTGAACCTGGTTGGTACAACATAGCTTCTCCAGACCCACCCACCCTTTCCCCAGCTCTGTGCTTTGGCTGGCAGCGGGAGGTTGACGGCGAGTGGTGCTGAAGGGACAGCTCCAGCAGCGGCTGATTTGGGGGAGAAAGGAAATCTGCAGATGGAATCGGAGCAGGGCGACTTCACGTTCAAGTGGTGAGCTCTCCTGACCTCCGGCCAGTCTCCGCTCCATTCACGGCCAGCCGATCTGCCCGCTCCTGGTGGGGTCGGGCAGTGCGGGCTGGACCCGCCCAGAGCTCCATGGTTTGCCCAACCCTGCGCGATGGTGACTCTGGGCGCGGAGGTTGGCGACTGGCAAATCCGCAGATCACAGAATGAAGGCGGGGAGCGCGGCCGGCGGCCGGCGGGGGCTTTGTCCCCCACCCCAGCGCCCAGAGAAGCGGCTCAACCACCTGAATCCGGAAAACGCCAACAAGTAGTTTCTCGTCGGAGAACGGCGGCTCAGCTGGGCGCCAAGACTCAGTCCCGCTGCCCAGAGAACCTCGTCCACTCGGAAACCAAAGCAGAACCACTTTTCTCTCGGTCTCCTTAAGGTATCTGGAAATGGGGGTGGGGATGGTGAAAGGGGCGATTTCCTGGAAAGGGCTTGTTGACCCTGCAGGCAGGCATCCCCCCTGCTCCGCATTTCCGCAATAGATATGTCGAGATGAAGCCCTGGGGAGAGGTGGCTGGGAGGCTGGAAACAGGGACACTGTCAGCGAGACTTCCACCTTAGGGACCCAGGGGGTGTGCCTCCAAGCAGCTTTTCCCCGAGCCTCGCCCCTCCTAGAAAGCAAATCCCTCACCCTCCACCCTCTAAAGGATTTGTTTTTCTTGGGAAGGGGGATGGGTGGGATGCACTGATCACTTCTATCCTTAAAGATGGATCCTAGTTAGTTGTTTCCTTTCCCAAGTAATAATAATATCAACAACAACAGTAACAGTAGTGTGAAAAGGAAATTGAATGAGGAAATAAGTCAGAGGTCTCCTAGGTGAAAAGCAACAGCAGAGATTTTTTTTTTTTCTCTGACTTTTGCGTGGTCTTTTTGCATGGTCTGTGAGCAAATGTAGAGGTGAACCTAGAACAGGTTTCGCACTGCCAGAGCGCTAGGGAGTAGCGAGGGCTCCGGGGTTGACCTAGGGTGGGTGTGGAATCGGGGCTCTTCACAGGGTGGGGAGAGGGTGTGCTCTCACCCAACACTGTCAAGTTGCCTGAGGAAAACCCCCTGCCTAAGGAAATTGCATCCAGGCTAGGGGAAGGGGAGAAAGAGGAGGGTTTTGGAGAATGGGAGTGAGAGGCCAACCAGGGGAGGAGGAGAGAATGGGGAAAAGGAGGGGGAGAAAGTAGGCTTAGAGGGAGGGAGAGGGTGTTTGGGGAGGCAGAGGGGGGTTAGGGGCTGGGAGCAGGTTGGACTTGAGAGGGAACAGAAAAGAGGAAGAGTGGAAGGTGAAAAGATGAAGGAGAAGAGATCAGAGCCAATAAAAGGAAAGCGGGAGGCAAGGGAAACCGTGTCATGAAAGGTCAAGAAAGACTTGGACTGCTGTCTCCGTAGTTCTCTGGAAACCTGGGAAAGGTGTGATGCAAGAGGCGGGGACAACGCTGGACGTTGATCCCCTCCGGGGGAGTGTCCCTTACCCCATGCCTGTCTGCCAACCCTGCATCCCGGGACTCGCTCTGGGTTGGTGATGGGGGTCTTGGTGTGTCTTTGACGGCCAAGATCTTTAACTCGGCGCTGTGTTTGCCTTCCCCTAGTCATGTCTGAGTCACAGAGATGGGCAAGATCGAGAACAACGAGAGGGTGATCCTCAATGTCGGGGGTACCCGGCACGAAACCTACCGCAGCACCCTCAAGACCCTGCCTGGAACACGCCTGGCCCTTCTTGCCTCCTCTGAGCCCCCGGGCGACTGCTTGACCACGGCGGGCGACAAGCTGCAGCCGTCACCACCTCCACTGTCGCCGCCGCCGAGAGCGCCCCCGCTGTCCCCCGGGCCAGGCGGCTGCTTCGAGGGCGGCGCTGGCAACTGCAGTTCCCGCGGCGGCAGGGCCAGCGACCACCCTGGGGGGGGCCGCGAGTTCTTCTTCGACCGGCACCCGGGCGTCTTCGCCTATGTGCTCAACTACTACCGCACCGGCAAGCTGCACTGCCCCGCAGACGTGTGCGGGCCGCTCTTCGAGGAGGAGCTGGCCTTCTGGGGCATCGACGAGACCGACGTGGAGCCCTGCTGCTGGATGACCTACCGGCAGCACCGCGACGCCGAGGAGGCGTTGGACATCTTCGAGACCCCCGACCTCATTGGCGGCGACCCCGGCGACGACGAGGACCTGGCGGCCAAGAGGCTAGGCATCGAGGACGCAGCGGGGCTCGGGGGCCCAGACGGCAAATCTGGCCGCTGGAGGAGGCTGCAGCCCCGCATGTGGGCCCTCTTCGAAGACCCTTACTCGTCCAGAGCCGCCAGGGTAAGGCCAGAATCGACCCCTTCCCTGCTGCTTCAACTTCTCCCAACTCCCTCCCCAACTTTCTGTTCTTTTCCACCCCAGGGCCTCAGGGATGGGGGTAGAAGAGACCCGGGGCTTCCTAGCGATGCGGTTAGAGGCTCATCCTTTGCAGGGTAAACCCAGGGACCCTGGCCACCATCCCCACCCAGTCCCATGTTTCTCCTCCTCTTCTCCCAACTCAAACGGATTTACTTTAGCAGATGGGACCTACAGGGCAAATGTCGACTTCTCTGTGCACGTCTTCTGGACCTTGTCCTGAAACCGGTATGAGGATTCATCTCGAATTTTTCCCTCACTCCTTTGTTCTAACTTTTCCTGTAGCTCAGATCTCTCTTCTGGCCTCCTGGTCATCCCTATTTGACATTTTCAGCTTGGCCCCTTCACATCTGACTCACCCAGAGCATTGCTCCAATTAGAGATTGATTCTGAGGACAGAGGAAGGGGAAATGGAATGTATCTATGTGACTGGGGAGATGGAGGGAGGAAAGATTTGCCAGGAGGTTTATTTTGTAAAGAGAATCTCCAGAACATTGTTTGGGCCTGTCACTTTCCAGGGGAGATGAATACTAGGATTGTTTCCATGAGTTGACCAGAGAGCCCACTTACACACGGAATTTTAAGCCTAGTCCCTTTCTCTTTGGGCTGTATCTCTGATCCTTACAGGTTGAACATACATTAACCCATTAATCACTTTGGTGATCCTAGTTCTCTAAATCTGAATAATTAACATAGGAACAAACTTTATTTTAATTTTAATATTGTGATTCCAGCCTCAGTGTTCTTTTTTGGGTTCCAGTATAAATGACAGCTCAACTTTAATCCTTGACACTCCCAATTAATTCTTCAAAATCTCATGAAGAGATTATAAAAGTAACCAATAATGGTTTCTCTGGTTGAAAGGAAATAAAGACATATAAATAACCACAAATTACACAGTATGTGAACGGTTTTTAATTATATGTGAGAGCAAAGTACTGTATTTGGTTAAATCTTTGCAACTGCATGTGTCTGGTTTGCTTCCGACACCCAGAAATGACACCCCATGGGCAGAATGGGAATTCTCCCAACTTTACTTTGGCTCTCTCTTCATTATTTTCTTCCTCTGTATGTCAGAAGTGTCTGCATCTGAGATGTTATGCAGCTATCTACTAATTTGTCAGAAGATGTGCTTCTGATAACACTTTGGAAGTCTGTGGATGTGTTTTGTTTTCAGTGTGAAATAGAATATGAAAGAGACAATTTAAAGCATTGCTACTCTTTTAGATTTGGTATTTAAATGCATACATAAATTCTAGCATGCCTGTATACACATATTTGAACACAGAATTAATAGCTTCAACTTGGAAATCTTTTTTTTTTTTTCCAGGCCATGCCATAAATTCAACAACACAGTTGGCATTCAGGAAAAAAAAAAAAAAAAACAAAAAAAAAAAACTAAACCAACCAAACAAAACCACAAGTGCATATTTATTTAAATTAAACCACAGGCTCATGACCATTACATCTGTGCATCTGTGTTTCTTGGATTCCAGCTGAGTGTTACAGAGCTCTTTCCATTTGGTGGCTAAAAAGATAATCTGAATTTGTTTTCAGGCCCATCGTGTGATTCCTTTTTCCAGATAATGTGCTACAAAAGGACAGAATGTTTTATTATTTTTCCTTATGGTAACATAATACATTTTATTGTAGGCCAGATTGCATAGCAAAAACTTTAAGAAGGTGTTCAACTTTTATCATTGCCATGAAATTTGATTCTATAGATTATTGGTCAAAAGGATAAAGCATTGACTTGAAAATTGTGTGTTTAAAGAATATTTATTATGATATTTCATTGTAATAATATTGAGGCTTTGATCTGCATCTGTTTTAGGTGAGAAAAGAATACACCAAAATTGAGACTGAAACAAGGTCAAAGGGCAAGTAGAAACAGAATCAGCTAAGAATCATAGACCTGAAAAATTTATTTGAGGTCACTTTTAGTCAAGACCCTTTATATTGTAGATGAAGAAAATGAAGACTGCAGATGCTAAGTGATGGCCAAGGTTATACATCAAGTTAATAGCAAAGCCAAAATTATCCCAGAGGTCTCATGACTCTCTCCTCAGGCCCTTTCTAACAAAACTACTGATTATAACTGGACTGGATTGTGAAATCTCTGCAGATCACATTGCTCTTGAGATTTAATGCGGCATGAGACATCTACTAGAATCCTAACTTTCAAAGGTCATCTATGAGTTTTAAAATATGCGTATTCCAGGACTTTTGCTCCTAGAATTTTTACCCTTTACCACCCAACAGTAGAATAAAAATATGGGACTTGAATTAACTTCTTAAAAAGAATCCTGTTTGAACTTTCCATTTTTATTGACCAGTCAGTGTTTAATGTTTGGCTTTCTTTTGTGGGTCTTGTCTTCAGGGAAATCTCTTTTCAAATTACTAGAGGTTGGCTAAATAAAAGTAATCGTAAGTCACTATTCTACTTAAAAGTGACTTAATATTTTTTCCTGAGCACTTTTAGTTAAGATGATAACCTGACAATGCTGTCTGACTTGTTTGAAAAATAGAGTTACATGTGGAGGCCACAAGCTGAAATTATATTTTGCATGGACACAATTTGAGGACACATAAAACAATTATCAAGTGGTTTGCTTCAGTTGTCTTATTATCATGAGTCTCATTCTTAATAGAAGTATTTGAAGTTTTATAAACACTCTTACTTTTTAACATTAGCTCATCTTTTATTGAAATATTTGACATGAAAAATTTTAACTCTCTGAATTCCCTTTTCAACTCATTATACTTGTTTCACAATTTTCTTTTTTCTCCAATATTGAAAAGATTAGATCAGTTACATAATAGATGTGCTTTGTTTGTAACTTTTATGATTTAAATGACAGACAAAAACAACGGTGATAGGAACTGAATAATTAATTGGATTTTGCTACCCTGCATTTTTGCCTTCTCTTTTGGTTGGCATGTCCCTCTCCTCTATGATTTTTAATTTATTAAGTAAATACATATTTGAGGGGTCTAAATTGTTCTATTTCAATTGGTAAATAAGTTTATATCTTATGCATTTAAGTTTTTATTCTTAAGAATAGTATTCAAAAATAGAAGTTTATAAAAATTCAAATGTAAGTTGTCATGGAAACCTGTTGTGGAGAAAATGAGATCAGGAAAATAATGAGAGGTTATTTTGTTGATACTAGTGAGTGATATTTACAAATAGTAAAAAGCAAGGATGCATACATATACTTGTAAAAATGTGATGCACTGTATATTTTCAATTTAATATGTAAGTGTTGGAAAAAGGTAAAGCTTCTATGTGCTTTCCTTTGAAGAATGTATCATATATAAGAGGACGGGCACCAGGCAGAAATTCCTTGATAGAGTTTCTAGATTTTTAGAAGTTTTTAAAAATGACATAAGGACAAAATACTAAAATAAAAGACAATTTTGAAGAATCTGTTTGGAATATTAAACAGCTGAGAGCAGGTTTAAGTTTCTCATTCTCTTCTTTCACTTACTTTTTAACAGGGTAGGGGAGATGATTGAATTTAGCTCTGTTTTAGAGTGTTGGCTCTTCCTTGGTGATTTATGCATATCTTTGATTACCTGATTATCTTCTGTTTTTTACTTTTAAAGCACATTTTAGAAAAGAAAAAACAAAATAATAACTGCCATGGAACCCCACTTAAGATGTTGGCTTTTTGGTGTGTTTCTAGCTCTTTCACGTACATTCCCCTGACCTTTATTTCGTTTACCATTGTTGAAATACAATATGGGTTGTATATCATACACAATCCTTCTGAATCATACATGGGTTATGACAGTGAATCTATACTTTTTTAAATCCTGAAAATAATTCACATTATTAGCATTGTAGATTATTTCTACAGCATTGCTAAAACATACTCCTTAGAAGCCATTAACATGGAAATTTTAATTTCTAGCATTAGACTCAAATTTGCAAATATTTCATTTACTTTGTATGGGCCACTTTTTCCTCTTACCCAAGCCACAAAACAAGACAAGAAAGAAATGATCTAAATAAATATTTGCTAGTATTAAATGTAGCACTTGATTTTTAAAAATTATAATAAGGTATAGGAACAATTTGAATGATATATTAAGATTAAAGGAAGAAAATGTATTAAGTCTTGTTTGGTAAGAGTGGCTCTAATTAAATAATGGCTAAATACAGCTTATTCATAAAATATTGTCAATTATTAAAATTTTAGAAAATTCATTTATTCAATGAATATTGATTATGTAGTCACTGTAGACTGGAAACTATGAAAAGTACTAGGAATGCATGGAGAAGATATAGTCCTTTGCCTTCAGTGAGCTCACCTCTCTATTTATAATAAAAAATTATAGGGCATTATCTATTAAATAAAAATAGCAAGATTATGGCAAATAAAATTCTAGAGGGGTTAAAAATGAATTTTCCTCAAAAAAAAAATATCTCACGTAGGAATATTGCTTGACACATGCAGTAAATTATTCCTTTTAGAAATGATGATGTTAAGGTATTATTGGTCTTTATTTTATTACAAAATATTAGGATCTTTAATTCTTCATTTTTCTGTTTTCACAATGACTTACAGGCTCTCACCTTACAATATAATGAAGACTGTACTTATATCAAACAACAATTGAACTATTTGGGTGTGTGGCCAAGTTTATTTTATTATTTCCATTTAATTACAAGTCATGACCAACCACATGACAATGCATACCCAAACTTCATATTCCTCAAAAGAGTCTGCTATAATAGTACAGTGTGTTTGCACTTTCCACCTAAGCATTTAAGTGTCTTTTCACCTTTTTAGGGCCACTAGTTAAAAGGTTTATAAATAAATTTAATTTTATGCTTGTATTCTGAGCATTGGATAGAATCAGAGAGTACCTGATTTAATTGATCACTAAAATAATCAAGTAAATTTAATTGCCAATTAAATATATATACTAGTAATATACACATGAGGTGACCTGATTTATGGCTGGACAGTAGGTGTGCAAAAAGTGAATGTACTTGGATAAATTAGGTGTGACCTTTTTCTGTAATATTTTGCTAAGAGCTCATTTGTAGAACTGAGTTGACAAAATTAAACAAAAGACAAGGAAAGTTTTTATCTTTGTCAGTAAGCTTATTTTCAAAATAACTGAAAAGGAAGGTATAGATCAACCTTTTTGTAGATTTCCTATTTGAAAATGTTTATCATTACCATCAATTTTTACTACAACAAACAAAGTAAATGTGATTTTCAAGTCTTGTATTCTTTGAACTTCTGAGTCATATATTCTTTTTATTGTGGGAACCTTTAGAAATGTGTCTAAATCGGCCGGGTGCGGTGGCTCAAGCCTGTAATCCCAGCACTTTGGGAGGCCGAGATGGGCGGATCACGAGGTCAGGAGATCGAGACCATCCTGGCTAACACGGTGAAACCCCGTCTCTACTAAAAAATACAAAAAACTAGCCGGGCGACGTGGCGGGCGCCTGTAGTCCCAGCTACTTGGGAGGCTGAGGCAGGAGAATGGCGTAAACCCAGGAGGCGGAGCTTGCAGTGAGCTGAGATCCGGCCACTGCACTCCAGCCTGGGCGGCAGAGCAAGACTCCGTCTCAAAAACAAAAAAAAAAAAAGAAATGTGTCTAAATAAAATAGTAAACAGCATTAAAGATAAACACAGATCTGTAGAAGAAAATATATACTGGCAAAATAGTCCAAAAAATTATCATCAATATATTCCATAAACTTAATTCAATTCTGGTTGAAATACGAAGGGCTTTTCTTTATATTCATAAGAGCAGTCAAGATATTCTTTTAAGACAGAAAAGCACTGCTTTTTTGCCTTCCGTGTAGGTTGAGGGATGGTAATAATCTTAACACTGTGTAGTCAATATTTTCATGGAAAGTGAATAGAATGTGAGTGTTGAGAGGAGAACAGAGCAGGACTGGATATTACCTGGAAAAAGAATTGAAAAACGAATGAGACCTATCAGACCTATGCTCCAGCACTAATGTGTGACCTTGGAGAATTTACTTCATCTTCCTGAATCTTGATTTTCTTTGCTTTATTCTGAAAAATAAAACACAAACATTGAGATGACACATTGGACTAGATAGTGTCTAAAGTTCTTTTCAGCTCTAAAATGTTGAGGTTTGTAGGATAGTTATTGCTAAAGATTCTGGGGGAAAGAGGAAGGGACAACATGTTCATGCCCATTCTGATTGCACTCCAAGGACCATCACACTAATAAGGTAAACCAGAATCTTTTTTTGTTTTGTTTTGTTTCAATTTTCATTTGTAACTTTCTGCCCTTTTTTTTTCCCCCTACAGCTGTTGGGTAGCTACTGCTGTGGTTACCATAGAAACAGGTTAGCTCCCAGCTTCCTGTTTCCATTGAAAACAGCTTTCTCTCAACCACATATTGATCTCAGGAAATCATTTTGCTGTAGCTCTGTCATGAAACCCATAAAGATGATCAGCTCTGTCATTTCTTAGGTCTAAGATGCAGTGCAGGTGTATATCCATCCACCTGCAAGGGTAACTGATTAGATAATCTCAGTCTTATTTTCACTTGAAAAGTATCTTGTCAACAACACCATGTCTTTCCCCTTTTCATATTTTATATAAAAGGGACAGTCTTATTCTCTTGAGGACTTACACTATGCCTAACACATTTAAGTGTTTACAAAATAGTGTCAAATTATTCAATTCTAATCTCTTTCATAACCCATTCTATCAGAATAGACATAGAAAATAGTGTGCTGTCTAGCACACTTCATAAGTTAAAATTATATTTTGTTCATAATGTTCATATGTTCATTAAGATATATTTTAATGTGCTGACTAGTGAAGAGTATTTAAAATGAATGTGCATGTATAGTGTATAGTGCTCCATATTTCTCTTTTGAGAAAATATTTTTTCTATTTTAGGGTATATGTATCTACATAAAAAGAATATATATTCACTGTTTGTTATAATACAGATACATACTCAGGGAATGTATTTGTAAAATTTGCATGTGAGTAAGATATGGAATCGACTTGTGAGAATATAATTTAAAGTTTTGATTGAGAAGTGCGTATGTGCATGTTATTATGTGTGTCCAAAATATATTTTATATTAGTGAAATTGGTGAAGAAATATGTGATAGACTTCTGGCGTTTATGCTGATTAGAACTGGAAGAAAATTGGCAATCATCTGGCACAATTGCCCCGATTCACAGAGGAGACAACTGACATGTTTCAGCCATGACAAGTTAGTGACAATGGCAGGGCTAGTATTTAGATCTTGTGATTGCTGATTAAGTGTTCATTCTATTCAATTTTGATTGCTTAGTTTATACTGTGTTTAACACTAAATACACAAATTTTAGCTGTTGGGAAGCAGCAAGACTGTTAGGAAGGATAGGCTCTGACCCCTTTGTCATTATTTTAAGGATTTGCCTTATTTTCAAGATTCCCTTCCAGTTGCAGTCTTCCATTGCCGCCTTCTCCACTAGTTTTACATGTTATTGTCTTACTTCCTTTAAAGCCTTAAAACTAACCTGCTTATGCACTTAACCCCCTTTTTCCCCTTCAGCTCGTAACACCTATGAGAAGACCTGCGGGAGCCTACCTCCCAAGCTGAGCCAGAAGATATAGATAATTAAGAAATAAGATACCTATTTTTCCTTTGACCCTTTTGTGTATATTTCTTTTATAATATGTTTTTCTACTCTTGTTCGATTTATTTATTTTTAATGCAACACTGGTTCAACCTATTGGCAATAGAACATCATCTTCTCAAATGTAAATAACCAGGTCATGGTGGGTTTTCCCGGGGATAACTGGTGAATTGAAGAGAAAAGCATTTAGAGCTATTGGAGAGCTGCAAACAAAGTTAAATGTTGTTGTAAGGTCAGTAAATACAATACAGAAAAAACAATTTCCCTGAACATTCTTTAATGAACAGTAAGCCAAATATGGTGTGATGGAAATGTAAAGCAATGTTATAATTTGGGAGTGTCCCAGAAAATACATTTTATAGAAATCAAAACAGAAGAACTTGGGGCAAAATGTTATGGATAACATTGGGCAAAAATACTCCATAATTACTGCAATTACTTGACTGGAAGTCAAGTAATTTCCTGAAAGTGGATAATAATACCAACATCTTGCTAAACTGACACTTCCTCAATGCTGTATGTGTCCAGAAAATCTCATGCAGACACTTAAGTAGTGTCTTCTTCATTCTTTGTTTGAAGCCCCCGGTTGGTGTGCTATCAAATCTTAGAGCTTTGCCATTCTTCAACAATATCTGACTGTGCTGTAGACATCTTTAAAAATTGGAGCAAAGGCAAAGATAGTCTTTCTCGACAGTTTTTTCTATAACTTAGTCTTAGCAGTGAAAGGTGTTTTCCTTTGAGTTATCTCTACGATGAAAGACCAAGATAGAAAAAATAATCAACTTTTGGTTGCATAAATTCTCTTATTTTATACCAATATTTTATCCAGGATTTTAAAATTGTTTAGTAAATAATAAAATGCAAAGACATCTTTTATAAAATGTAGTAATTTAAATAACATTGTCCATATATTCAAATAATATTAATTGACTCTGTAAGATTACATGTTTATAAATTATGTTTAAGCAAAAACTATTTGGATCAATGTAAATTCATTTTTTGAGTTTTTTTTTTTATCATTTTGGGCTCCTTGAAAGGGCCAGACATTATTCAGAATTTATGTAAAATTTGTGTCTATGCTTGCAAATTATAGAATAGAAATTCAGATATGGGGTTCTTGATTTTGGTGCTTTTAAGTTTATTGACTTAGGATTAAATGCTATTTGCTAAAAGTGAATATTGTATAATAATTGTACCTGAAATGATGGCATAATAATCATTGCAGTAACAAGCTTCCTTACTGATGTTGATGTATTAATTTTTAGATAAAAGTAGCAAAACTGATATTTAGGAAAGCATAACAATACAGTTATTACAGTTTGACTTATCATTTAAGTTGTTCTACTTCTCTCTTTTAGGCTTCTTTTGGGAGCAACGAGAGGAATATTATGAGTTACTAGAATGCTCTAATGCAACCAAGTAGACTGAGTAGGAAATGGGCAGAATAGAACATTAACTGGCCTTTGTCTATACAAACAGAATCTAAACCAGCAGTTATCTTTAATTTTTTAAATATATTATAACTTTATAATTAGGCCTGAATGAACCTATCACTATCATCTAAAATAATTAGTGGATGCATCAAAGTTGAGCAACTTTCATATTTGTATCATTTGCATGCTGTATACTTATGCTTAATTCCCAGGCACATAATGTTGACTGTAGTTTAATACTTAGAGTGCAATGCTAGAAATATAGAATTTAAGCAAACTAACAGGATCAAACATATTTTAATGTATTATTAGGCTTTAATGACATTCAAAAATGATTAGATCTGATGCAAAAACAGGGTTGTCTTTAATTAATTGCCTCATTTTTTCTGTAAATTTACTGTTTAATTCTTAATTGTAGTATGTACATGCTATCAGTTGTTAGATTTTTAAAAATTTAGTGAATGTTTTAAAAATTTTGATTCTTTTTCAATTTTTTCATCATTGATTCAATTTATCTCTGATTTATCTATCATAGGTGATTTCTTAGTAACACTTGTTTTTTAGATGTAAGTGCAGTTGCCAGAGTACGCGATGTTGTACTTCAGTGCTGGGTTTCTTTATCAATATAGTCTTTTGTGTTTCCTCTACATTGGCCTGCACTGATTGGATGATAAAGCAGCATGTTGTTGTCAGAGTTTGTACATTCTCCTTTAACTAAACAAACTGGGAGAGAAAAAAAGCGTCAAAGTTTCTAATGCTTTTGAATCTCTTAGTTGACAACTATTGAATTTCAACTGTTGGCCAGAACTAGGTTATGTTCTAAGAATGCAAAATGCAAAATGGATTAAAATTTAGCACTTGCCTTCACAACACTTGTATTCAGTAGGAAAAGAAGAACTATAAATTCACAGTTATAGTGCACTAAGTGATATAGTAGAGACATTCATATAGTGTAGACACACAGGTTAAGGAGGAAACAAGTCTCCTATACGAAGGAGATGAGTTTGGTTAACTCCCATAAGATAAGTAGGCATTTTCCAAAAATCAAGGGGAAGGTCAATGGAATAGTGAGCAAACATGAAGGCTTAACGGGGAATATCATGTCATGTAACACTGAATAATAAAAAAATCTGAAGGCATGAAACGTGGCAAAGACAGAAGAACAGGCTTGAGAGAACAGGGAGAGTGGAAATTGGGAAGGAGGGGACCGCTGGGCTTATACATAAGATATCCTGCTTAGATGTAAGACTCTCAGTCCAGGACAGCAATAGACACTGTTTTATCGGTTTACTTAAAATCTGCAGTTCACAAATTTGGATGTGCCTATGAATCACCTAAGATGATGACTAAAATTGTACAAATCAGGTCTCGCCCCAGAGATCCTAATTCAGTGGGATTTGGGTATGACTCAGATCAGGTGAATGTGTTTTGAGCACAGCTGGCTACTTGCTCACTATGTGCCAGTACTCTGCTACGACTGCAGAGAAAACAAATACAATTGAACAATGAATTAAGAGAAAAATCAAGCTTAGACCAGTATTAGAACTGGTTACCTGTAGTCCAGTAGGATGTTAACAGGTGTTGTCTCTCAAAAGAGTTTCCTGGATGGAAGAATTTGGAAAAAAGTTAAAAATAAAGTTATATAGTTGTTTTTTTAATTGCATGTCTTCTTAGAGTGAAGGGGTTAAGTAATTAACTGGCTGACTTCTGATAGTTGATTTTGAGATGGAAGCGAATTAGTGTATTAGTGTTAAGGACTTGACTGAATATGCTAAACGTGAATTCTGACTCAACAACTTGCTTGCTGTCTTTTCTTCAGGGAATTCTCTAAGCCTCCTTTTTTCTCATCTGGACCAGGAAGAAAATAATAGTGTCTGACTCAGTAGAGTGCTACGAGGAAAGACAGAGCACATTTATGTTAAGAATCCAGACCTGGTTCTAGAAATGTCGTTAGTATTATTGTTACTCTTAACGTTATTATTGCTATTATTCTTTTTTTTTTTTTTGAGACGGAGTCTTGCTCTGTCGCCCAGGCTGGAGTGCAGTGGTCGGATCTAGGCTCACTGCAAGCTCCGCCTCCCGGGTTCACGCCATTCTCCTGCCTCAGCCTCCCGAGTAGCTGGGACTACAGGCGCCTGCCACCTCGCCCGGCTAGTTTTTTTTTTGGTATTTTTTTTTAGTAGAGACGGGGTTTCACCGTGTTAGCCAGGATGGTCTCGATTTCCTGACCTCGTGATCCGCCTCTCTCGGCCTCCCAAAGTGCTGGGATTACAGACTTGAGCCACTGGGCCCGGGACGTTATTATTCTTTGAGGCAAGCATTGCTCATTTCTGGAGGTGAGGAGTTTATAGTAGCCTACTTTAAGAAGGCTTTCTGGTGTTTAGAATGTTCATGAAGAAATAAGTTGTCTTTCCCTGAGATTTTTCATGTGGATTCTAAATGACTATCTGTCCGGGCAGTTGTAGAAGTAATTATTTCATGTATGATTAAATGGTAATTAATTAAAATAATATTTAATATACATATTATAAATCAGGCATATTCCAAGCGGCAAGGTGAAGGCATATTCCCAGCCCTTAACACACTTGTAGTCTATTGTAAGAGAACAACCAAAGGATGATGATAGTGCAATGTCATAATATCTGCAGTAGAAGTGAGCACAGGGTGATTTGGAGGTTAACACAGCTTTGCTAGCATTGGAAAAATTTTCCAATCTGTTGGTACCACAGGATGAAGAGGAGATAGATTTTTCAGACAGTGGGAAGAGCCTAAATAGTTTCAACAGGAAAGGAAGGCATGGACTGTTTGTCCTGTTTGAGGTACTGTGAGTAATTAAATACCACTGGAGCTTTGAGCAAGGGGTGGGGAGGTACACAGGAGACAGACCCTGAGGTTGGCTGGGAATGCTTGATAAGTTCTCTTGAGAAGTTCTGGTCTTTCTCTGCTGGTAGTGGAGAGATTGTGAAGGATTTTAAGAGCACCAGCAAAGAGATTTGTAATTGAGAATATCTTTCTGAAACCTTTGTAGCTGAAGAGGGGATTGCGTTGGAGCGGGTGAGTGTTAAGTTTTTCAGGAGGGCCACAGTTTAGTGTGTTACTGAAGTAACACAGGTGGTAGGAGACAACATTGAACCTTGAAATAAGACAGTAGCAAGAGGAATGAAGTAAAATGGTAAAATGGACACAGTTGAAGAGGAGTTTTGACTAATTAGGTAGGAGTGAATGAGGCAACAAGAAAAGTCAAGAATGTTCCCTTGGTTTCTGTTTGTGTTATGGGACAAGAGAAACTTTATGACTTCTTCCTCATTCAAGATTCAATGGTTACGTTTTGGGTATCTGGCTCATGAATAGTTAGTTATTCTTTTACAAGATTTAACACTATAATATTTGGTATTATATTTTGTGATTTTTTCTTTTATATTTCTGTATAAATTACTTAATTATAGAAGGCTACTTCACAGGTTTTATGGCTGTGAAATTAGATGCTGAGTATGCCAGTTAAGGTTTTTGGTTATTGTAATTCACCATCATAACAAGTTAGTGAGATAAGCAATCCTCTGTACAAGAAATACAGGCTTTACATTGCTACTACTTTATTTAAAACCCCCCAAAATAATATTAGCTTTTGCATGGTTTCTATGAAACAGAACTGCCTGTCCCATGTAGAAGTTCATGTGGATTCCAAAACTAGAAATTTGAATTGAACTAGGATTAAAGGAAAATGATGATGTGGTTTTGAAGTTCAAAATACTCCTTGGAAAATTGCTTTCCATAAAACTCACTGTCAAAAAGTAGAGGAAAGAGCAAAGGTAGTGAGGAAGAAAAATGAAAATGAAAACAGGTATTAAACTGGGAAGGTGGTGACTTCAGAGACAAGGCAGTCATTCCTTCCAAGGCACAAACATACCACACCATTTTCTTGTTTTAAAAGAACTTTATCCATTTTCCTTGTCTACATATTAAGATTCCATAGAATGGCTCTTCAGAGCCTTGTTACTACCTATGCTTCTAGTCATTTTCCTTACAACTCCACTGCCAAAAGTGTAGTTATGCTCAAACCACAATTTTTTTTTTTTTTTTTTTTTTTTTTTTTTTGCCATTCCTGGATATAAGACATGTATTCTCTGGTTATCAAATATTTTTTAACACCTCTTCCCAAGCAGTTAATTTCTTTCTCTGAGTTTCCACGTAATTTTATAGACATTGTATTATAGCACTTAACTAACTGTATTAATTTCCTAGGGCTTCCATAACGAATCACCACAACCAAATGACTTCAAAGGGGTGACTTAAAACAACAGACACCTATCTTCTTACAGTTTTGGAGGCTAGTTTGGCAGACTTGGTTTCTTCTACTGGTTCTAAAAGATAATCTGTTTCATGACTCACTGCCTGCTTCTGGTGGTTGCAATTCTTGGAGTTTCTTTGTGTTTCTTGGCTATAGATGCATCTCCATCTTCACATGATGATCCCCTTCCCCTGGCCTCACCTTGCCCTCAGTGTATGAGTCTCTGTTTTCTCTTCTTATCAGGACAATAGTCAATTGGATTATGTCCTGATTATGTCCTGATCTAGCCCAGTATGGCTCCATTTTGATTTAACTAATTGTTAAGTTAGCTAAAATTTAATTCTGAGGTTTGGAGTAGACATGAATTTTGAGGGACGCTATTGAACCCAGTACCCTAATTTTTCCATTTTGACAACACATTTGCAATATTCAGGCAATCTTTCTTATTTTCTGGTTACTCTTTTTTCATATCTATGTATTGTAACTTAATGACTGTAATGTCTTTGTGAATCTTTCTGAAGATACTAGTTAGAAAATTCTTTAAATTCTATTTTATTTCTGGCATTAACTCTAGTCCCTCTGTGAAATTTCTTTTTCATTTGTTCGTCTTGTTTGTTGCATTTTATACTATTGATTCTCTTCAGATAACTTTTCCTCTGAAAGAGAGTTGGGTGAATATAGTGTGTTGTGGGTAGGTTGGCAGGATGGTGCAGAACAGAGGATTCCCTTCGGGGTGGGTGGATAGGAGCGGGTGGGCAAATTGGGGTACTGTGGAGGTCTAAAAAAGGAAGTTTTATTTGGAGATAGAACTTTGGAGCATTTCAGTCAATATGGGGTTATCTTTCATTTTTCTTTTTCTCCATGAACTTTGAGGAAATATGAAGGTACCTTAGAGTTTGCTCCACTTTTCTTTATCACACCAACATACCTAATTTAGAACTGTCTTCTC
This sequence comes from Colobus angolensis palliatus, assembly GCF_000951035.1. Classification (NCBI taxonomy): domain Eukaryota; kingdom Metazoa; phylum Chordata; class Mammalia; order Primates; family Cercopithecidae; genus Colobus; species Colobus angolensis. The sequence continues at coordinate 11,790,029 of NW_012121821.1, read as the reverse complement.
TTCTGTTGATTCCCTACTCTATTTATAGAGCTGTTCTTGCTAGCTATATTCTAAGGGCAAATTCTATAGCCAGACACTGAAAGAAATTCCAGACCTTCTAAGCAGTTGTCCCATAGCCAGTTCCCTCTCCTAGTACATGTTGCCTCTGAATTTGAGGTTCCTCCGGATTTCCTTGGGAAGAAAAGGACCAATCCCAAGAAATACTCTGTCCTGTACCTATATTGAATTACATTACTCCACTTCCAATCTGTATATTCTTTATTTTCATCCTGCTTGCTTTATATCTCAGTATTCTAGTCCAATAATAATAACTTTTCATCCCTGTGATTATTTTTCACCATTTTAAATAACATTTGGGTAAGAAGATAAATTTGCTATCTTCAGCTAGAGTTTGACTATATGTGTATAGGCCTCTTGTTCATAATAGTTTTAAACTTGTATATAGGAACACTATTTTGTTGTTGTTATTTTTACCCAGAGTTATTAACAGTGTCTGGTTATTTTCTTGCTAGGTTTTAAAAAAATTGTAGATATTTATAGGGTACAATGTGATACTTTGATATATATTTACAATGTAAAATAATTAAATGTGGCTAATGAATAAATTTCTCACCTTAATTTTTGTGGTGAAAATGCTTAAAATACACTCTTTTAGCAATTTTGAAATATATAATGCATTATTATTTATTATGGTCACCATTTTGTGCAATAGATTACTAAAGCTTAGGTTTTTATCACCATCTGAATAATTCTGTGATTTTCCTTGCCCACAATGATGTATTTCTCTATGATTCTTCCCCACAAAGGCAATGCTTCTTCTTTTCTTTGAGCTCACCTTCTTTTCCCACTTTTTAATGTATTCTGGTCCCCAAATACATACACAATCCTACTGAGAAAATTAGAAGCCTAGCGTAATGTGTGATTTTCTCATTGCCATAAGAAGCTTTTTAGACTAACAGTAAAAGAAAAATTCTTGAAAAGGATCACTCGGATAATGGTGACACTTAATTTGTTATATACCCACTGAGAATACATTTATAAGAATCGTGCACTTTAATGGCTTAACAAATGTCTCTGAGTCTCCATAGAAAGTACACCATTAAGTTGGAATAATATTTACATATTAGTGTACTTTAAATTTTTACACAGAAATATCGCCGGTGGGACCAAATGCTAAGTCCCCATTATGTAGAGAAGCTTCTGACTAACAATAATAGATGGCACTGATTGTCCTGCTAATTACAGGGAAATGAGGCCTTCACAGAAGGATGCTGTGTCTTAGGAAAAGATGCTGAAGAATGGATGTTGCGGCAGCAAGGAAATTAGACAAGGAGGGCAGGAAAAAAAGAATTCCTATTTATCACACGGTTGTTATTTTGTTTCATTTAATAAATTAGAAATATCCAAAGGTGAATTTTTCCACATTCTATCTAGAATATACTTCATCAAACAAATGCTGTAAAGACTATTACGTGTAAAACCAAATTATGCCCAGATAGTCCATCTGAGCTGTGGCAAATACCAGGACTGAGAAAGGTGTTTAAAGAAGCATAGGTACATTATAGCGGTCATGCAAATAGACAGAATGAAAAAAAAGTCTTCATTTATAATATTATAGAGATTAGGTAAATATATATTGTTTTAGGAAAAACCATTGTGAGATAGTAGACGAAATAAATTTATAAAATAGATTATAATATTAAAAACAGACTATTAGAATGAATTTGTGGTTTCAAGATGAGGGGTCTTTATAGTTAAATTATTTTTAAAACAAAAAGTTTTCTTAAATCATAAATTTAAGTATTCTTACAATGGAAAATTGAGAAAATATTGAATAACCTGAGGAAGAAAATAGTCTTTTTTCCCCAAAGACTATTAAAAATTTAGTTTAGTTATTTCATTTTCTCTAAGATAATTATATCCATGAGGGCATATAGGCTTTTTTTTTTTTTTAATTTAACCTTCACAGGCAAACATAGTACCTTTTCATTTGTTTAAATCTGGTTTTAGATCTCAAAAAGTAATTTCATAGTTTACTTTATATAGGTCCTACATGTTCATTTTAAATGTTATTTCTCAATATTTTATGCCTGGTGGTTATTGTGAATGGTATCTTGCAGTCCATTACACTTTAGCCATTGATGGCATATGAGTAAGCTACTACTTTTAGTACATTAATCATAGGTATAGTTATCTTGCTGAATTCTTATTGATTGAAATAGTATTTAAACTTACTGTTTTAGTTTACTTGTGCATATGCCATATATAAATGATAATTCAGTTTATAATTTATAATAGTTATTACTAGTCTATATCTTGTATCTTTTAATTTATAATATATAGATATAATTTGTAATTACTTTTGTGGTCATTATTTTCAGTCATATTTGTACCTGTTTAATTACTACTACTACTTTTCTGAAATTATTTTCTCTGGAGTCAATTTGGAAACATCTCTTTGTGATATGCTATATATTTTCCAGTTTCTTTATGGAACTAAGAAATAGTTTGAATATGATATATTTTTGTGTGTCTTCATATATCCAAGGATATCTTTCTGTTGCATTCACATATGAGAGTTAGCTTAGTACACAAGTTTTGGATGTACAATTTTGTTTATTAAAACCTGCTATCTAATATTTAGAAATAATAAATATAGGCAAACAAAGAGGATAGAAACATTTCTATGCTGTGAGCACAGACAAGACCCCAAAACAAAATCTTGGATCTGGAAAGGCCCCAAGGAGAGCATAACCTTTAATTGAGAGCATCACCTCCTGAACTCTCAAAACACTAAAATGTAAAGGAATAGAATTTAGCCAAAGGAGATAAGGGGTGTTTAAGAAATAATAATTAGTGGGATAGAGGTCTTAGAGATGAGAGCAAATAAAATTAAATGAACTCAAAGAAGATAGGCATGAGCAGAGCTTAAGGGCTACTGGGAGCTATTGAAAGAGGGCCTAGAGAGGTAGTTATGGGACAATCAAAGGATATGACCCTACAACATAGTAGTTGTATGACCATGGATGATTTAAGTTTCTTTTTCAGTTTTGTAATAAAACCTCCTCATCAATGGGTATTATGAGGATTAAATGAGATAACATATTTAATGTGCATAGCAGACTGCCTGACATAAAGTGAGCATTCTATAAATCATAGCTATTACTGTATCAAGCTTAATAGTAGGCTAATGTTCAAAATCTTTAGTCTAATACCTGGTGGTATTTATTAAGTGATTTTTGCATTGGCGAGAGGTGGGGACAGAAGAGCCTCTTTTTCATTGGCTCATAGGTAGAAAATCCACGAGGTTATAGAAGACAGTTTTGAAGATAATTGTATTTTTTGCCAATAGGTTGCAGAGCGCAGCTGACAACCCTCTATTGCTGCTTTGACTGTAATTGCATTAGATATGAACCCTGTGTAGAATGAAGATAGACAACATTCCTGATACCGTTGCCTACTTTTCTCTGAATGGGGTGTAGGGAATGAAAGATCAAGTGGTACAGAGGAGACAAGTAGTGAATTACCGAAGCCCGGCACAGGTTTAATGAATTCTGATGCTTAGCACAGGTTTAATTACTGATGCCTAGCACAGGTTTAATGAATTACTGATGCCTAGCACAGGTTTAATGAATTACTGATGCCTAGCACAGGTTGATACACAGTAGGTACTCACAGAAGTGTCTTCCTAACAGACTGGCGGATCGACTGCCTTTTAGGCGGAAAAGTACACTTTTCAGTAAGCCAGACACCAAAGTCTTCTACTGCTTCAACTTACAGATGCATCTCCAAGGGCAGCAACCGTAAGTCCCTTTCTTCCCTCAGTTCTGTGACTCCTTGGAATGGTTGTCAGATGATAAGGAATAATGCACAGGAATACCCCATGTCCTCTGTTATACTGCTGGTTTTAGAGAACGTAACCTGGTGGTAACTTTCTTCACCTTCTGAACTATCAAAACACTAATGACTGAGAAATAATTTTGTTGCAGAAGTAGGGTTCATCCCTCTTAGAAAGTAGCTCCCAGTCTTCAGAACATTATGGGTGGACTGATTCTTGGCTAATGTAATTTCCCTAGTTAGAGACAATGCCTGCACTAACTAACTTTCAAGCTGAAGGGAGTTTTAAAATTTCCCTAATCCTGTCAATATTCACTATTTTCATTTCAAGAGCTTGAGCACAAGTTACTATGATCATCGACTCTCAACTATTCTCCTCAACAGTTATTTTGACTAATACAAACCCTTCTGGATTTTGCCATGTTGTTTATTGTTGTCCTAAATTTCCTGGGCTATTATAGTGTGTCACCTTGTTATCTATCTATCATCTATCTATCTATCTATCTATCTATCTATCTATCTATCTATCTATCTATCTATCTATCTATCTATCTATCTATCGAGATGGAGTCTCTCTGTCACCAGGCTGGAGTGAGTGCAGTAGTGTTATCTCAGCTCACTGCATCCTCCGACTCCGGATTCAAGTGATTCTACTTCAGCCTCCCGAGTAGCTGGGATTACAGGCACGAGCCACCACACCCAGCTAATTTTTTGTGTTTTTAGTAGAGACAGGGTTTCACATGTTGACCAGGCTGGTCTTGATCTCCTGACCTCATGATCCGCCTGCTTCAGCCTCCCAAAGTGCTGGGATTACAGGCGTGAGCCAGCGTGCCCAGCCACCTTGTTATTTTTTTACAGATATATTGCCAGATGAAGTATGATACCAGATTAACTATCAATTTCAGATATATAGTAAATAAATATTTTTAATATAAAAATCTATACTAAATTTTGTTCAAATTTATGCTAAAAATTGTTTCTTACCTGAAATTCCCAATGTTCAATAAGGAAATTCTATTTTTATTTGCTAAATCCAAGAACTCTATATTGTGTTTTAAAGTGAATTCAGAAAGACACTTTTGGTGGTTTTACATTGCAGTCTTTCTCACTCTTTTAGCATTAGTCCTGTACACAAAATTTTCCAACTAGACATATTTATGGTGCTGTAGAGAGTCTACTGTAACTCTAATTCTAATTTTTGAAACAGTCAGTGCTCAAATAAAGATAGATAACTCCTCTGGCCATCCAGTAGCACACTGACAGAACAAAGCAGACATGGCTGGGTCCTTGCCAGAGGTGATTTCTGTGGTCCTAGGGCTAAGAAAGGGTGAAATTTCATAGCATTTTCATTAAAACATTATTGGACCAACATACTTCAAATGACCTTCTATTTCTATGTTTACTGTTGCTTATACAACTTCTATTGTTTGCATATTGATAGTCTGTTCCTAGTATATGTTCATGAAACAAGGTTTGACTATGACAAAAAGAGGGCTTTTAATTATTACTAAGTAATTGTGTACAAAGGCAAAACTCTGCGGAAAACTCAGTAACTACTTATGTGCTGTATAGAAATCCATCTTTTTGTTATAGGTGTATTTTTAAATACATTGTATATGCATTCTTAACTTCTAGCAATTTGAGTTCTCATAATTTTCATTTGTAGTCATCAGGTTATTACATTTATGGTGTGACTTGTGATATTTTCAGACAGGCAATAGCAAATGGGCAATTAAACTTAAATTACAGTCTGCTCGGTAATATACTCCAAGTAAGGTTGCTTCTGGCCACTACATTTAACTGGGTCCTACAGTCACTCTCTTTGGCCTTCACTGTATCTGTTCTGCAAATAATTCTCCTCCCTAGCAGTGCCAGCCTGCACTACTGTAAGCTCCCCATAATTCAGTAAGTGAGGAACAAACAGTTGAAGGAAGATATCTGAGAATGTTGGGACAAAGAAAAAGGTTGGAACAAAAGAGCATATCCTATAACTATAATTCAATGAGACTGATTTTCCAGTGTTTGGTAAATTGTCTTTTGAAGTCAGTTCCAATAGAGGACTTCCAAACATGTTTTAAATAATGGCAATGCCATCTTAAGGGTGTAGTCTCCTAAAGCAGAAATGTGTTCTTCAGTACACAAGGCCTTTGAGATATTGCTCATAAAAAACAAATTCCATTTCGGCACTGAGTCACACACACTACCTCCACTTGTAAATTTACAATGCACATTGTGTATTCAAGCCTCTTACAAATTTCATTTAAAACAAAAAGGGAAAGTGCTTATCTTACAAATTTGTCAGTTTCTGAAAACATCCAGTTTCATGGAATGTCTTTTGTAAAGTACTGTTCTTAGGGCGTTTTCTTTTAAGGAAGAGGTCATTTAATTGTTTATCTGAATTTTGATATGTGTATTTTTAATGTCATTACTTTAGAGTAATATATCGCAGTAACTGTGTTAAGATGGCTAATAAAGGGAAAATTATACTTGGATTTACTTTTCCATGTAAAACTGAAGGACTGAGATGTAAGATATCAATTTAGTGAATAAGGATTTAGCTCAACACTGTATGTTTTTGAGTTTGGACATTATTCAAGACAACATTTGAGGGCTTTAATTAAATGACATCCTAATGTACTAAGAGGTATCAATGACTAAAAAATAAAGTATCATGAAAATAAGAATGTCTTCATGAAAGTTAATGGCAGTTTTTCTTCCAGTCAAGGGGAAGTCTGCTAAAATGCTGTTGTCTTTGTAATTGGCAAAATCATTTCTCAATATAATAATCTTACTTTCAGGAAATAATTAAAAGAAAGTTTATTAAATATGAAGAAACTAATTGTTGCATAAAAGTATCCCTTGAATAATTGTTTCATAGTAGTGAACACTTTATAATAATATTAGTTTACAACAGAAGGAGATGGGATGTATGTAAACTATAACAATCCACATGATAGAATATTCTATTTTGAAAAATATTTATGAAAAGAATATTAGTAACATGGAAAAATGCATATTTTAAAATATTATCATAGAAATAAACAGAAATTTGTTCCTGTTAGAGGGCAATACTGGGAATGTCTTGAGTTTGTGCATGCTCCATGAGTCGATTATTTTGATTGGAGTGGTGTGCAGAGGCACAAGATGCATGGAAGGGAGAGCCCTCCGTATTTCTTCAAAATGCACCAGATGGTTCAAGAACTCTAAGAAGGCTTCTCAGAGGAGCCAGAAGAAAATTTCCCAAGGTGTATGATTTGTAGACTCTTTTGTATTATGTGACTTCGCCGGAATTATACCTCTATTCTCTTTATTTAATTACAATAAAATATTTATTTATTTATTTATTTGTTTATTTATTTTTGAGACAGAATTTCACTCTTGTCATCCAGGCTGGAGTACAATGGCGCAATCTCGGCTCACTGCAACCTCCACCTCCTGGGTTCAAGCGATTCTCCTGTCTCAGCTTCCCCAGTAGCTGGTATTACAGGTGACTGCCACCACGACCGGCTAATTTTTGTATTTTTAGTAGAGATGGGGTTTCATCATGTTGACCAGGCTAGTCTCGAACTCCTGACCTCAGGTGATCCACCTGCCTTGGCCTCCCAAAATGCTAGGATTACAGGCATGAACCACCACACCCAGCCTACAATAACATTTATAACTAAATGAACACATACAATAAATTATGATAGCATATTGTTTTCCAAAATACATAGAAATTGAATAGCTGAAACTAATCAATCACATAATCTTAGGAGCATGTGTTATCACTGTTATAGCCCAAAGATGTTCATAATTCCATACTCTATTAGCTGATTAAATATAGTATCTGTTACCATTTCTATTAAGGATTGCAAGTTAAGTTCTTTTTAAACTCTTGCTTATACTTCCTTCTATGAGAAAATACAACATATCTTAAATCTTTTCAGGTATAAAATCTATTATCATTCTAAATTTCATTCTGCATTTTCTTCCAGCTTTACGCTTCTGCTGCCTTCAGATAGAGCCTGCATTCATGTGTCCACAAATGCATACATACATACTTAAAATCTCTTATGAAGATATCAACTGTCACAATCATGCTTATCCCTGGTTCTGAATAGTGAGGAGTAGGCATGTAACCACCATAATTATTTAATCTTTGTTCTATCTCTGTGGATTCACAGATCATTTCACCAGCAGGCACTTAAGTACATAAGTGGCTCTTCAGTCAGTGCATCATACAGAACTGGATGAATATTTTGCACATAATCTTTCCCAGGTGCTATGAGATAATTAAAAGAGATCACTGTGCTTGGTGATCCCTACCTTTCCTTAATTCAGAAAAGAAATAAATGTGTGGCAGCATTTCTTATCAAGCAATGTAAGGTAGTAAAAAGAAAAAGTACCTGGGGGAAATTAGATCTGAGTTCACACACCAGCTCTATCAATTAAGTTAATGATTTCCAGGAAGTTCTCCCTTTCCTTGCTGAAAAGGGAGATGTAGTAAGGTTTAAGTGAAAAAAATATATAAATCAACTTCACGTAGAAGGCATAGAAGAACGTAATCCAGTGGTTGATGTTATTATTAGTGATGAAATTCAGTGCATTAGCTTAAGTTTACTTATCTAGCCAACCCACATCTATGGAGACTGAACTAGATGATTAACCTGGCAAAAATATGCATATGCTCTTGAATAGTACAAAAATATTCAGAGCCTATAAAAGCACATATAATTGTCAAAATTAATTTATTCTTTGAGTTTCTACAAAATGGAAGACTCTGTATTAGTTAATGATGCCACACAGAGACTACAAGACTTTATAAACTTGCATCTAGAAAAGCTGAGCTAAGCATTACTCTCAAATATAAGTGTTATAATAGGCAGTATACAGGAGACATGGAAAGTGAATCTAATCAAGCGAAGGAGATCAGGAAGTGAGGTTTATAGAGATTCTTGAAGATACAGTAGGGAATAGGATGGGGAAGTGGGTGGGGACGGGAATGTGTGTGAGCTGCGAGATGAAGGGTATTAAGTGGGCCAGTGGTATGGTACTCCTCGGGAAGTATATAAAGTTGATTAATGCTGGAACTCCAAGAATCTGAGAGGTGGAATGGAAAGAGGAGTGGCAAGTTTGCAAATGCAGGTGGAGATTGTGGAGGACCCGGTGAGCCACATTGAGGAATTTGGGCTTATCCTAAGAGCAATATTCTAAGACATGAATATTATTCAATTTTATTTTCATATTCTAGGGTAAAACAGATTTTTGTTGTTAAAGATGTGGGACCATTTCAGAGGAAACTGGCTCCATATTTTTATGTCCTTTTTATTGCGAGAAGACAGAGGCATGATTCAGTTGGACTTGAAAAGAGTCATAATGATTATGTTAAAATTTTTAACATATGTGGATCATATTTCAATGATGCATAAAATCTTACAAAAATGTTGAATGTGAAATTTGCTTTTGTTTCCAGGATATTGTCATTCCCAGGTCTTTCTGGGTACTGGTTATTTGACTCCTGAATATGACTGATAATTTTGGTTCATTAGGCACAGTGTTTTTCGTTTTGTTGTTGTTGTTGTGCTTGTACATTGAAAAGCAAGTTTAATGTTTTTATTATGGTGGTGATCTTCTATAATAGACTACAATTTGTTTTAGAAATGATCCTGGTTGTAGACACACCTATTCGCTCAACACAAAGGACTGGTCAAATTTCAGGTGCTTTCTGCATGGGTAGTCTCTTTGTGGAGAATATTTGAGCTTGAGGGACAACAAAATTTTCACACTGTGTTACTTTGCTACAATGCCAGGAAATTCTAGTAGTGGAGTGACTCCTTTCAACTAATGCACTATGATTTCCAAATCCCTCTATTAGCATACAAGTAAGTTTCCTGAAAAGGATAACCTTTTGAGCTCTTCTCAGCTATAAACACTACTATGAATAAGTGATCAGATTGCTAACCACTCCATCAGTTTGGGGACAGAAGGGCCAGATGATCATGTGTTCATCTGTCTTCCCTGTTCTGTTAGGCTCACTGTGCTTCATTAATTTCTTGTCTCCAGCACCATCGCAGTACACTGCATGGCATAAAAGTGCCCACAATCTCTTGTCCTCAATTCCAAAATTGAAAAAGCTCTAGGAACAGCAGAATTTTGGTAACTAATTTGCAGCAAAACTTGTCCTGAAGTGAGGTGAGACTATTTATAGTTTTCTTTATTTATCCCACTTAGTGTGAATGTTTTGATTGCTACAGAAATATTAATGTGCTTGATTATGGGGTGCGGCCCCAAACCCTGCTGTACTTGTTACATAACATGTGCACATGTTCAGGATACCATATTGCCTTTCTAAAAATCTAAAAAATTCAGAACTCTGAAATACATCTGGCCCTGAAGGTTCTGAATAAGAGACTGAAAACCTTAGAGAGTACCACGTAGTCAGTGCTTTCTAAGTGACAGGCGGTGTATGCACTTTATACACATTACCTTGTTGAAGCAGTCACGAAGAGGCAGCTGTCGTGGAGTGGACAGGGTAGGGCTTTGAAAGCCAGACTACCTGGGTTGAGATTCCAGCTCTGTCACTTAACCACCTATGTGCCTCTGGTCATGAACCTTTCTCTCTCTTTCCGTTAGTTCTCTCATCTAAAAATGGAAGATATTAATAGTAATAATGTTTCCCTAGTAGACTGGTAGTAATGATTAAATGATTCAAGAGATGTGAAGCACTTATACCTATGCTTTCACAGGCTTATTCTTGTTAATTATTGTGGTAAATCTGTGACATTGGCACAGTGATCCTCATTTTATAAATGAAGAAATTGAGATCTGTTGAGGTTAATTTAAGTACACATGTTCACACAGCTGGAAAATCATTGAGGAGAATTTGAGTTCACATTCGTGAGGTTGCCAAATCAGCAACTTTGGACATTATACTCTTAGTTTTCTATAGTAGAGCTTTAATGAACTAGTTTGAATAAAAAGGTTGAGAGGGTGGGAGGCTGTTGGAGGAAGGTCAGGCAATAGACACTGTCCATGAGGGAACTCTCAGCAGCCATGAAGGGGAAGGTGTGGTATATTTAGTAGTAGGAGGAAGAAATCAAAGGCAAAGCTAAAAGTGACAAGTATAACTTTTGCTACTCTGCAATATTGCTTAGAATTGATTCTGTCTTCATGGCTGTAGATATGCAGATATGTCTTATACAGATAGAAAGAAGTTTTAAAAAATGATGACTGAAGCATTGAAAAAAGCCAAAAGATAATATTAGAAGTTGGAAAGCAGTTTATTTTGTGACAAGAGTTAATTATTAAAATAAGAATGGAAAATTACTGTTTCTTTTCCCTTTAATTTCAACAAAGTTCTCAACCTTGTTGCTGGAATCCAACTCAGTTGCATTTTAAATAAATTGACCTTTTAGTTTTTTTCTTCCATTTCCATGAGAATCCTAGAAATTAGTTTGTCAAGCTTCTTCCATTTCTCTGCTTAGAGATTGAAGATTGTCCATTAAGACTCTCTTTTAGGTATTTATTTTGAACACTTTGATCAACATGTTAGAAGGACAAAAAGTTTGAGAACAATTCTACTTTCTACCATGTGTGAGTTTTCAAGAAAGTTGTGAAGAAATTGATTTTTTTTGAAAGGTATAAGTTATCTAAAATGCTAATTGCATTGTATGGAAGTGCATTGAAAGTTACCAAAATTACACCAAGAATTATTTTAACTTACTTAGTTTTATAGTGGGTTCTTTTAAATATCAAAGAAGGATAACTTTAAATATGTATCATTATTTCACACTGTAGGAAAAGATTCTTTCTAAAAGCTATTAAGTAAATTTTTTGAAAATCTACTTGTCTTGAATCTGACAGTAAAAATTATAGAGCAAACCCACTTATAAATATAGTATGCTATATTGCTAAATGGAATACTTGCAAATTTAATTCAAGAATTTATTAAAATATTGATCTACCAAAATCAAGTAGGATTTAACCTAGCTATTAGACATAATTTAATATTAGAAAATCTATTATTGAAACAAATAAAATCAATATACATCATAAGAAATACACAGTGTACACACCATGAAATTAAAAGAAAAAACAATTAAAACTTGATTGCAACTAAAAGTGTTTCACAATAAATTGTGCATATCAAATTCATTTGTTTTCCTTATATCAGAAGTAATTGGTGATAAAAAGACACACTTTTTACACAAATCTAATAGGAGGCTTCATATATTTAGAAACTAATGGCACCCATTCAACAAACATTTTTGAGGTCTTAGTATGTGATAACAATTTGATTTATACAGAATTAACAAAACCAGATGTAGTCTTCTTGTAAAATTTATAGTATTAAAAACAGAAAAGGTGCGATACTAACTATATGACATAATTATTGTTTAAAAATAGGATAGATATGTGCCAAATTATTAACATACAAAACTTTGAGCATTTAACACTTTGAAACATCTATATTTAAAATTACTATGTTGACAATATATTCTTTTGATAATAAAGAACAACATAGAAAAAAATAATAAATTTTGGTACTGTTAACTTATGGTTTTATGTAATTTTCCATTTTTCGTGGTTAGCACAGTCTACAAATAGATGATACTCAGTAAATGCTTTTTTAAATGTTTCAGATACAGTGCAATTTGTAGCTTTAGAATAGTATAGAATGCTAAGTTGAAGAGACTATGTGTCAGTGAAATAGTAGCAGAAATATCATTAGAAAAATCAATAGTTAATATATTTTTCCATGAAAGTAGTAATAAAAACTATCTTTTATAAAACACAGATAGATGCCTTCATTCTATAACATTGTTTTCATGAAAATATGGAGTCTAACATGCATAAATTAGCCAAAATACATCAGTAGATTTAGGAAATAAAAAAAATATTGACTTGACTTTTCTCATATAATTGAAATTGATATCCGATACATGCGATTTTTCAAAAGACTTTGTTCATTTCTTTTTTGTTGCCTGATTTAAGGCATACTTCTTTAAGTATCTATCAGACCCACTCCTTATAAATTTTTGCCAAAATGAAAAAAAAAAAAAAAGAAAATTGAGATTGATGAAGATGATAGTCTCTTTCCAAGGTGCAATTGATTTTCAGTTAAAAAAATTTTGCCCTCTGAGTGTTTATAGACAAATAAAATACTGTATCATTTCCTACAGAAAGCCTAATTTTTACTGGTGTTCTGGTTCAAGCTGTTTAATTACATAGTTGTATATGTATCAAATATTGTTGGAACATGTGGGTGAAACTTTTTAGAATCATGAGATTTAACTTTTATTTCATTATCTTTTTTCGTTTAGTATATTTCTATTTTTCCTATGAACCTTGAAATGAGGTTTCCTTCTACTTTTTTTTTGTTTATTTTCTATAAGGAAAAAACATTCAAGCTCAAAGATAGAATAGTCATCTACTGGGTAGTTATTACCTGATTTATTAGCTCATGGGCCCAAAACTTCCCCCACCTCTCTGAACAAGGAGGGCTTAAATACTAGCATCATTACAAAATGGCAATCTTAACGCTGAACTACTTGCTCCACACTGGCAAGTATGGATATTTCTGTATCAAAGGCAGAAGTATTTTTGTGCTAATCTATGTTTTGAATGTTTTCATGTGCATTATCTCATTTCTCTTCACTGCATTCCTGGGAATTTTTAAAAATTGGGGATGTACTTTTGTTATTGTTTTGATTTAATCCCCATTTGAGGGTTACAAGGATCTGAATAGTTGTAGTTTACACAGTTGATAAGCTACAAATCCAGTTTCCACATTTAGGGTTTTGACTCCAAATCTTGGGTACATTTCACTCTACAATGAAATCTTCGCAAAAAATGTTAATAGTAAATAAAACACAATTTTAAGAAACAAACTTTCCACACTGCCTTCAGCATCAACAGTGACTCTGATAAATGAATCTGAAGTCAATTGTAATAAGAACTTCAAAAATCATATTGCCATCTGTGTGAATCAATTTTCCAGCTTTCCAGTCTAATTCTTACCCACCACCTTATTTATATTATAAAAGGTCTATTTTCTAATGAGAACTAGTAAATCTATGCATCAGAGCTAATTTCATCACTGGTTGTGATGAAAGTAGAAGATTCTCTTGACTATTTCATTAGTATTTCATGCCTGGACATGCCTTCAGTATTTTCCTGGGGGTAAATTATGACGTGGAGGTTGAGAGGATTAACCAATATTCTCATTGGACATTCCAAATTCAAAAAGAGATAGGCATCAATGGTAGGCCTGGCCACTCAAATTCTTGGACAAGGTATTTAATGTCTCTAAATATCATCTTTTGGGTGTTAATAAGTAAAGTAAGGAAGATTGTTATTATTTTCCACTTTTCTTCTTTTTAAGAGAATCTCCAGCTTTGTTGAAGTATCCGCCATCCTTTTTACACAGATGTATGTCTTAAATAATGCTCATCCCAACCCACATACAATGGTAGGCCTGATTGGTCCAAGAAAAATCCCATTTGTCTTGTAGGTAAATTATTCAATTTAAACAATAAAATTTTAGGGCAAGATGCCATGAAAATGTTTGAAGAAGGCATTCTTCTGAAGTTCTCAAGAAGAGAACTTAATTTTCTTTCTGTGTATGACATTATATCTGGATGTAATAACTGAGACTATTGTCTGACTAAGGATGAAATAAACACAGTGTTAGAGCAGAACAATTGAATGAACTGGCCACTTGCTGACCAAGCTGAGCCAATAAGTTAATCAGTCTAACAACTCCTTTATCCTCTGGTTTTCATAAAATTTGAAAAAAAAATCATATTTTAACCTACTTTGACTCAGTAGTTCTTGTTTATTATAGCTGAAAGCATCTTACCTGACACAATTCCAAATGTTCCTTCCAATTCAGAAATTCCTAGAAAAATGTACCTTTTACTTAAGTAATTTAAAACTATTGGATTTCTACAGTAAGTTATATAGAATTATAGTCATATTTCCTGAACCCTGTGTTTGTTCATAAAATAGCATTACCTCTTCCTGGTGTTTCTTCATTGTGCTTTTTGCTGAGAAGTAGAGGGAATGGATCAAATTTTATTAAATTCATTATGTAAATCTTCCCATTAAGTTTAACTTTATTTCACTAATTCTCTAGTATTTTGTTATTGCAGCCTTAGCAAGCTAATACTCCCTAAAACAATTGCTTTTATTTCTTCCCATTTTCCAATATAGAGAGTTGAAGTACAGTGTATATATAAAACTTGCAGCATCACTTCACTTACCAGTTTCATGTTGATACAGTCTTCTTCTTTATACATTTTAACAAGACACAATAGTCCATTCATATATTTCTGTTTTTTTACTACTATAAATTAAATTATTGAGAACAATATTGAAATGTTGATGATAAGAATATATTTAAAAATACACATGTGCTCTCTTTTTGAGTTTTTTTTTGTTGGGCAAATTCCCAGAACCTGGATTACTGTTTCGAAGGTCACAGATATTTTAATCGTCTTTAATAATAATGCTATATTCAACACCAAAGAGATTACATAAATTACAATATCATTTGAAATTAATTATTCTATATGTTCTTAAGTGTAGGTGGCAGACATGTATTATTAACTGAAGTAGGGAAAAATGCGGTTCAATCATGGAAGACTAGGGGTAGAGAATTTTCAGGTGGAGAGAAGAACCACCACAAAATTTCCATGCTGGGAGAGTGTCTAGTTCATTTGAGGAACTGTGAGGCCATTTGACTGGTACAGGGTGAGCAGAGGGGAGGAGTAGTGAATTAAATCAGAAAATGTGTAGGGCACTAGATCTTACAGGGCTTGTAGTCCACTGCGAGAACTTCAACTTTTACTCTTATTTAGGCAGAAGCCACGGAAAAGTTTTGAGCAGAGGAATGGCATGATCTGGCTTCTGTTTTAAGATAGTAGCCCACACCAGGGAGGAGGTTGTGGAGGTGAGTTAAGCCCAAACTGCCTCTCTCATTCCCATTTCAGCTCAGGAGAGAAGAAGGACTGGAGTGGATGACAGTGCTTAGGGCAACATGTAGAGTAATGAGACTAATATACCAAGGATGGAACCATAGGAAATGGCTAAATGTACAAGTACCTGCCATTCCAGGTACACAGTGTTTCAGTTAAGTTACACTTGGTGATCTTTGAACATTCTTCTGTACTTTTTGGTCTTTGGTCCATTGTCTTAGCATTTGCTTGCCTTTTATATCTGTCAAATTCTGCTAATGATTTAAAATCTATCTCAGATACCACTGCAAACAAAAATATAGTACATCCAGTTAAATTTGAATTTCAGATAATAATTCTTTAGGATAAGTATGTTCCAAATATTGAATGTTATGCTATCATTTTCACTGTTTACCTGAAATTCAGGTTTAACTGGACATCCCATAATTATGTGGCAACCCTGTTCTTAAACTGTTATTGAATACTTGACTTTGATGTTATTTCAGTTAGGATAGGTTGTGTTATGCTGCAGTGAAATGAAACTCCAAAGTGTTAGTGACCTAAGATAAGGAAGTTTTATTTCCTGCTTATACTACATGTGTTTTGTGGGACAGCAAAGAAGGCCTATTAATTATAGCTCTTCAGAGACTACTGTTTCAAACTTAACTCCTTACTGTGCCAGAGGGAAAAAAGAGAGCTCTGCAAAGTCTCACTTTAGCAATTAAATGCTATAGCCTGAAAGTGACAGACATGACTGCTGCTTGCAATTAATTGACCAGAAATAGTCCCTTGGACCCATCAACTAAAACCAAATGTACAATTCTGTCATGTCTTGGGCAAGATGGGGATTGGAGCTATGTAGAGAATAGTACCAATGATGCAATCTTTAATGTAATTCCCCACAGATATAATCTCCACTTTCTTGAGCTCCCATAGGAATTTATTTGCAATTCCCTAATGATATTTATCTCATTTTAACTTACACATTTAACTATTTTCTACTTATTTAATCCATTTGGGATAATAAGCTTGAAAGGCATGTCCTAGAATTTGTTTTGGATAAAGCAGACCCACAATCACAGTTTGGGTTGGAGGCTAATGCCTCTTTCACCTCATTCAAATCCTGGACCAGTGTGACTGAGTGATTTTGTCTTAGGGGTGCTTTTGGAAGTTTACTGTTGTGGTCTGCATTGATCCTTTAGGCATAACGGCTGTCTTCTGCTTCTCTCTTGCCTAGCTGTCCCCTCCTGCTTTTTCTCTGGAAGTTCTATAGAGCAAGCAGGAAGCAGGTTCCTTGGCATCTGGACACTACAGTTTCTCTGTTCTCTGCACCTCTTTATTACTGCTATCGCCAGCCTGGAAGAATTCTTGTGGTATTAATTTCTTTTTCTTAGCCTTTTTGTTTTCTGCTATCCTTTCAACCATGTCAGATAAATAGATGTTTGCTCAGATAAGCACATGCATTAAAACCATGGTTAATTACATAGAACATATAATGAAATATGTTGGCAACTCTGATGGGAAACTTCTTTTGAGTCTATTTTGTATGAATAACATAATTTTGGGGGATTTCTACCAGAAATAGACTTCATTTCTTCTTACAACTCAGAAGACACATTTTAATAAGTACCCATAGTTGGGGAATGGAAGGACTTTTGAACTCCAAGTAAAGGCTGGATTAAATGACTACTTTGATATCTGAAAAGGAGTGGATGAGAGACAATATGTGCTCTATGTCAAATAAAATTCATGTGTAAATATGGAACATTTTTAGACGATATAATACGACTGCAACATTTCCGTCTCTCTCATAGTTGAAGAGAGGCAAGGTAAAACAGACATTTGCTACTGTTTTATATTCATAGGGGAATCTATGGGTCATAGAGAACACCAAGAGTGATTAAGATACCCATTCAATTACTATATCTAAGAACATTTGAAAATGAGATTTACATATCAGCATTCATCTTATGACATTTTAGCCACAAATTTAGTACATTCAAGAATTCTGATTAAGTTTAATTAATGATCCAGAATGTTCAAGTTTGTTATTGAAAAAAAACAAACTTGAATATTTTACAATCATGGTAAAAAATACACCGTGATTGTAAATTAAGGAGCCAGTTTGAAGAAAAAAGTTAGGACTGTGAAGAAGAAGAGCATTTAACTTCAATTAAATCAAAATTCATATGAAAGAAGTTACTCTCTTTAAAATGACTTTTTGTTGGTAAGGGGAAAGTATTATACTAAATAAAAAAAAAAATCAGAAGATGAAGAAATGATATGCCCTGAGATAGATTGTGTTGGATAAAAATCTTTTTAAACTGATTTTTACCTTGATGGTCAGTGAAAAGAAAGTACAAATGAAGTTTCATTGGTTAAGAAAACTATACAGTGTTTTAAGATCAAATCAAGGAGCAGATTTTTTTGCATACTTGAATTCCAAAGGTTTGGAAGTAATTTGCTGTTCAAATAACATGAAGAGTACTGCAATAATGACTTTGTGTTTTTTTTTGCATTCTGATTCAAATCTATTTTTGCATTTTATGAAGCTCCTTTATTATTATAAACTTTCTGTTGAAAATTAATTATAAATTTTACTCTCTAAATCCTAATTTAGAATGTTTATATTTCCAAAAGGATATGTAATTATATAGAGTTTTAATAAAGACGGCAATCATTGGCATGGGGTTCTCTGTTGAGGAAAGCTGAGTTTGTGACAATATGAAAAATAGGGAATGCTTTAGTGAAGAATATAATATTCTTTTTACCCACTTTTGTTTTTTCCTCTTGTTTGTGAGAAATGAGGAACTATAGAAAAGTGGAAAGTCTACTTTATAGGCCCAAATCTGGAAGAAGAAATGATTCATGTGTAGTTCTCTCTATTTTCCATATAAATTGTTGTAAGATAATTTCAATTGTATAATTAGATTAGCTCTCAGAACCATTCGACTCTGATGTGATTCTTCTATATCTCTATATCTGACATAGAAATGCAGAACCAAAGAATTTTAGAACTAGAATTGACTTGGATTTAACTAATCTAATACAATCTTGAAGAAAAATGCTTATTTCTAGTTTGACTTCTGAAATTTTTGCTATTGATATAGTGAAAGGGAGAAGATAAATGGTGATTATGGAGTAGAACTAGTAAATAATTTCATAGGCAAATATAAAAATTGTATCTATGCCAATATTCAAAGGGATGGTAGTTATTACCATGAGGGTATATAATAGTAATTATAGAGTATTTGAATTTGATCATAAAATGGATTTCTGTTTGATCTGGGATCTCTGAAGAGATTTTACAATTGCCAGATTTGCTTTTCTCAGAATTCTATCTGGCTCTCTGGTTGTAATAATTTTGCCTTGTTAAAGTTGGTTCACATCAGGAAGTTAGACAGCCCTGAATTGGTGCTTTGGGGGTTTAGAAGGAAACAACCAGCACATGGGGAATGAGGCCAAGTTGTGATCTTGTAGAACTGTAGCCTTGCGATTGTAGCCTATAAGAAAGGATGTAAAAGACTAGCTCTTTCTAAGCTCCCAGTTAGCAATAACTAGCATAGAATATTTTGATTAATTTTAAATTGAAAAGGTTTCCCCGTTGATGATCCTTGATGAACTGACTTATCAGTAGTTGTGAGAGATGCCCAGGCTGATTTAGAAATAGACTAAAGCTCTTTCTTAGCAGCTATAAGTACAGGGCACAGGTGGATGTACTTTTTTTTTTTTCCTTCAACTTTTAAGTTGAGGGTTACATGTGCAGGATGTGCAAATTTCTTAACAAAGGTAAATGTGTGCCATGGTGGTGGTTTGCTGCACAGATCATCCATCACCTAGGTTTTAAGCCCAGCATCCATTAGTTAGTCTTCCTGATGCTCTCCCTTCTCCAACACCCACCTCCAACATGCCCCAGTGTGTGTTGTTCCCCGCCATATTCCCATGTGTTCTCATCATTCAGCTCCCACTTATAAGTGAGAACATGCTGTCTTTGGTTTTCTGTTCCTGCATTGGTTTGCTGAGCATAATGGCTTCCAACTCCATTCATGTCAGGATGCCAAAGAATACAAATTTGAGTACCACAAGTTATGTATGAGCTCTGTAGATGGAAGTCTGAAACAGGCTTATTCTAGAAATTTGACATCCTTTCTTTGGGGGGTGAGGGTGGGTATGGTGATGACTATTTATTTATTTTAATTTTTCTTCAGCTTTTAAGTTCAGGGGTACATGTGCAGTATATTCAGGTTTGCAGATAGCATTCTTAATAGAAGAGAACAAATGATAAAGATAATTAAAAAAACTCTTTTTTAGTGTTTTATTATTTTTGTTGATACACAGCAGCTGTGACTATTTATGGGCTACATGTGATATTTTGATACTTGCACACAAAGTGTAATGACCAAATCAGGGTAATTGAGATATCCAACACTGAAGTATTTGTTATTTCTTTGTATTGGGAACATTCTAAATCTCTTGTAGCTATTTTTAAATATGCAATAAATTCTTGTTAACTATAGTAATTCTGCGCTATCAAACACTAGAACTTATTCCACCTAACTCAATTTTTGTACCAAACTTTCTTCATCCCTCCCTCCCCACTAGCCTCTGATAACCACCATTCTACTCACTACCTTCAAGATAGTAATTTTTTTAGCTTTCACATATGATATTTGTCATGCTTTGCCTGACTTATTTCACTTAACAGAATGTCCTTCAGTTTCATGCTTGTAGTTGCAAATGACATACATTTATTCTTATCCTGTAAATATGACTGAGAAAAGCATGATTTGCAATCACAAAGACTTGTGGTAGGCAGATTTCTAAGACAGCCTCAAGGTTTCCCAATCCTAGTGTACACAGGCTGTATAATTTCTTCCCAATCCTGGTGTACAAAGCTGATATAATCTCTTCCCCTTCAGCATGGTTGAGGGCCTGTCAATGGGAAGGGATATCATTTCTGTAATTAGGTTACATTACCTGGCAAAGGTGAAGGGATTTTGCTGATGCAACTAAGGCCCCTAATCAGTTGAGTTTAACTTAATAAAATAGGAAATTATCCAGGGTATACCTGTCCTAATTGGGTGGTCCGTTTAAAAAGGGTATAGAGGTCAGATACAGAAAATGTCAGAGACATTCAAATTTAGTAAGATCCTCCTGCTGGCTTTGAAGGAGTAAGCTGCCATATTGTGAGAGGCCCAGGTGGTTAAGACCCAAGAGTGGCCTCTAGGAACTGAGAGTGACATCCAGCTGATGGCCAGCAAGAATACAGGAACTTCAAGGAACAAAATTCTGACAACAATCTGAATAAGTTGGGAGGAGTACACCCACCCCCAAATGAGTATGCAACCCAGCCAGCCTCTTGATACAGCCTTGGGAGATTCTGAGCTACCCCATGCCAGAACTTTTAACCTACAGAAACTTTGAGATAACTACAGGGTGTTGCCCTGAAACATGAACAAGTTCAAATATGGAAGCTGTTGACAAAAGTTAACATCTCTTGGCTGAGAACTCTTCCTGGAAAGAAAAAATGTTCAACATCAACGGCACATTAAAGAAAGCAATTACATCACTGTGACATGCTAGCCTTATTGATTCACATAAGGTTAAGTAATGCCAACATTGGAGAAGAAAAACTAATATATGGACTCTAAATAAAGAACTTTTATTTTGTTTGTTCTAAGAAGTCAAACATATTCAGTTGAGTGAATACATTCAGGTTTTTCATCTGTAAATTGAGTGATCTGAATTAGATAACCTATCTGTATTCCTCTGTATCTAGAATTCCATGATTTTTGATTCTGAGGAGTCCTGAATCCCAAAGTTTTGAATGATAGGTTGAAACCAGGGACAGCTGTCTTCCTCCTGGTACATTTTAAAAAGCACCTGAAGGGCTAGATTTTTGTCTGGGTCACTCTGCTATCTCTGTGGCCCTGAGCAAATCACTTACTCCCTCTAAGCCTCCATTTTGCTACCTTACAGGATTACTGAAATCACATGTGAGAATGTATGAGGAAGAGCTGTGTAAAATCATAAAATGCTAATTATTTTTAAGCCATTATCATCTACCATTTTGTTATATTCTGAGGTTGGAATTCTAGTGACTTCACCTTGAGAAGAGAAAAAGGTAGTTACAATTTTAAAACATTGAAATTGTCTGGAACTTGTTTTTCTTTTACTTAGTCATAGATTAAAACAATATATGAAAAGATTAACATGAGCAATTTCCCATATTTTCACATTTTATTTCTAATGTTATGTTGCCTTTCTTTTGCAAGCCTAGGGAACAAGTGATCACAAGCAATCAGGTCCTTGGTTTAAAAATCTTCTGATTTTTCAACAACAGTTAATGACATTCTCATAACTTTGATACCCTTGAAAGGATAGACGATTCCAAGACACTGTAGCAGAGAAAAAGATGTAGATGCTCGTTTGCAAAGCATTCGCTTTATCTTTTATTAATAACTCTTGTTCTCTGAGTCTGTTTTCCCCCTATATTTGTCTAATTTCTCTAAGAAAAAAGAGAAGGAAAGAAAAGAAATAAAACAACAATCATAGTAATTATAATAATTACATTTTTGAAATAGATTTTTAAAATTATTTCGTTTTAAAATAGGACACATAGAACATTATACATTACCAAAAGTGAAAAAGTAAATTATGTTCCTTTTTGCTTTCATAGGAGCTAAAGATAATTTTCCCGAGAGACTGAGTAGTCTTCTTATACAATCATCTCCCTGTATCTCTTTTGATTTCATAAATTTTAAAAGAATAAATTATCATTTTACACCCTTAAATTACATTATCACTAATAATGGAACATCACTGAAGAGCTTATAAACTTTGAGTAACTTGTGCCATTTTGTTGAATATTGTTAATTCAACTAGTTTCAGAATTGCTGTAATTTTATATCTATTTTGTGTATTTTGTGATAGTCAATGATTCAAAAATGTTTCTGTTCAATGGTCACTATGTGCCAGGTACTGCTCTGTGTACTAAGATGGAAGTTTTACCTGGGAAAGAATATCAAGGCCTCAGACAAAGGCAATCTCAACTAGCTTTATGTTTGAAAGTGATTATTTAATTACTATGATCTAATGTTTGTATTCGTTTCTGGGCTTCAGAAAGGAAGGCTCCCTGTAATAGGTTACTTACTGGAGAGATGACTGACAAAAAATGTTTGTCCTTTCCTTTTGGCACCTGTCTAAACTGAAGACTGATGATTGAAAACATCATCTCCTGGCTTTCCAAAAGGTATATCTTTCTCTTAGTATTATCATTTGGATTGTACTTATGAGCAAAATTGTGTAAATAATCACAGCTACGGCCTAAACTAAGGAAGAGAGTCTTTAAAGATTGAGTAAACTTTGCTTCCAAAAATATTGAGGCAATTTTCTTTTTTTTTTGTTTTTTTCTTTCTTCTTCTTTTTTTTTTTAATTATACTTTAAGTTCTAGGGTACATGTGTACAACGTGCAAGTTTTTACATATGTATACATGTGCCATGTTGGTGTGCTGCACTCATCAACTCGTCAGCACCCATCAACTCGTCATTTACATCAGGTATAACTCCCAATGCAATCCCTCCTCTCTCCCCCCTCCCCATAATAGGCCCCAGTGTGTGATGTTCCCCTTCCCGAGTCCAAGTGATCTCATTGTTCAGTTCCCACCTATGAGTGAGAACATGCGAGTGTTTGGTTTTCTGTTCTTGCGATAGTTTGCTGAGAATGATGGTTTCCAGCTGCATCCATGTCCCTACAAAGGACACAAACTCATCCTTTTTTATGGCTGCATAGTATTCCATGATGTATATGTGCCACATTTTCTTAATGCAGTCTGTCACTGATGGACATTTGGGTTGATTCCAAGTCTTTGCTATTGTGAATAGTGTGAGGCAGATTTCTAATATTCATTTTGTTCAAATTAAATATACTTGACCAGATTCTAGTTTCTAACTCACTTTCATAGACTCATATATTATTTACAATCTCCATGGACAGCAAAATAATTTGGTGTTAAATTTGACAAAGAAATAACTTAAAAAACATATTTCAGCAATTCTCCCTCTGCCAGTTTTGGTTTAGTAAGAAATAGAATGCAGTTGTCAAAATATTTTTTTAAGTTGTTTTCACCATTTGTGGTTCTCAAAACTAGCGGACTTTGCTTAATTCTTACTTAATTATATTTTCCCTGGTAAATTTATGTGAAATTTATTGGCATATAGAAAATATGCAATTGATAATTTTAGCTTTTTAGTTAGGAGCTCAGTCTAGACACTAACTTTGAATCTGAAGCCTGGCAGCACTACTTTCCAGGTTCTTTATGGCCTTGGGCAATTAACTTCTCTGACTCTGTTCCCTATTTTGCAAAATGGGGCTGGGATAGATGTTTAGTAAAGAACTAAATACAATAACTAGCTTATAGACAAGTGTTTAATTAAATATTCCTTATTGTTATATTTTTATAGATTATTATGTATACCTACTAGATTGAAACATGGTAAATACTCATAAAAAAGGTATTTAAAAGTCATTGTAGAGTTTTTTCCAGGGCTTGATTGCTTTGCCCAACATAGTAATGTATTTCAGTTTTTCTCAAATCATTCATTTTTTAAAAAGTTGCATTTATTTTGTCAGTTATAGGAGGGCAAATGATAAATAGCAAGATGAGATCATATATTTAGAGACAGCAATTCCAAATTACTTGGATATTGAGCTCATTTTAGTCTCTGGCAATCTCATGTTATACATTTTAAGCAAAGAGTTGTCATTCAAATACAGAAGATAAAATGCAGAGATAGAGACAAAATTGGAAATGATTGAGGATTTAAGATAACTTTTAATGCATTATAGATCAAAGGCTATCAAGGAGTCAGAAAATCTTGAGACATTGTCATATATGCAACCATGATTCAATTTTATTATAAAATAGGGGTTATACGAAAACAAAAAAATGCAAATAATAAAAAAATTATTGGGTCAAATTAATATTTAATAACTCCATCTTTCTTAGCTGTACTTTTGAGAAAACACAAAAGCCATAAACACGGAGCTCTTCAAACACAATGGATCAGTTACAACTCAGATTGGTGGAAGAAAACCTTCCCTGCTAAGTCAACTCTTGTTATTAGCCTTTATTTATTTATTCTTAATTTTTGGATCTTTATAAATATTAAACTCCAAGTTGTTTTCTTTGTGCAGTTTTCTTTTTCTGTTATTATGTGTTTACCTATGATTTTCTTTTCATGCATTACATCTATAAGTGATTCCTACCTTGTAATTATTACTATTTCTAAAGAGAAAACTGTGATTCATAAGAAGCTTTTATTTTATATTTTTGAGAAAAATCCTAGATTATTTTTAATCCATCTATTTTCTCTTTGAAGTAATTACAAAGGGAATTTTATTTTACAAATGAAAAAATAAAGAAGTAATCCATACTTGTCATTAGATAGAAACCAAAATGACAAAATAAAATTACAGATAATGGAAAAGAAAGTAAAAGGTCATCCATATGTTTGCTTAAATCAGTTATGGTAATTTATCTGTTTCTGTGAAGTCATTTCATTTGTCAGTGTATAGTTGTTCATGGTATTCCCTTATAATTCATTTTGTTTGTTTGAGGTTGCTAGTGACACCCTCTCATTCCTAAGTTTAGTAATTTCAGTTTCCTTCCTTTATTTTCTTTTGGTAAGTTCAGATAGGTTTGTGTGTTTTGTTAATCTTTTAAAAAAACTAAATTTTGGTTTTGTTGATTTTCTCTTGTTTTAGAATTCTTTATTTCTATGCTAATATGTATTAATTTCTTTCTTCTGCTTGCTTTGGGCTTATTTGCTCTTCTTTTTCTAATTCTTAGGGTGAATTCTTAAAGAATTTCTAATTCTTCTTTTTCAATATATGTATTTAGAGCTATAAATTTTTCTTTGTGGAGTGCTGTAGCTTCATCTAAAAAGTTTTAGTGTATTTTTTTGTTTTCATTTGTTGCAAAGTATTTTCTAATTTATTTTATAACATCTTTTTTGATCCATTGGTTACTTAGGAATGTGTTGTTTAATTTCTGACTGTTTGTGAACTCTTCAAATTTGCCTCTATTATACACTTGTATGTTAATTGCTTGTGATCACAGAACATAGTTTGTATAATTTTAATACAGATTTATTGAGACTTATATTTCCTCTACCATATAATATAACCTGGAGAATGTTTCATGTGTATTTGACATAAATGTGTATTCTGCTGATGTTGGTGGAATGTTTTATAGACACCTGTTAGGTCTAACTTATTTTTTTTTTAGATAATTAGAATTTTCTCTTTCCATTTTGATCTTTTGCCTAGATGTTCTGTCCATTATTTAAGTGTTCTATCCATTATTTAAGTAGGATATTGAAGTCACTAACTGCCATTGTTGAATTATCTATTTCTTCCTTTAATTCTGTCAGTTTTTGCTTCTATATTCTAGGGTTCAGGTTCAGATGCATATATGTTTCTACCTATATTTTCCTGATGGATTGACTTTTAAAAATCCCTGCACTAGATATATAAAATTATATAAATTTATAAATCATTTTATTTGATACAGTTATAAAATATGTTTATTTCCCTCATAACAATTTTTGCCTTAAAGTCCATTTTGTCTGATATTCATAGAGCTCTCCAGCTGTCTTTTGGTTACTATTTGCATGGTATGTGGTATATATTTTTTCCATTCTTTACTTTCAACTTTTTTGCATCTGTGAATATGAATATCTTTTGTAGTTGAATTATGTCATTCTTTAAACTCATTCTGTCAATCTCTGTCTTTTGGTTGGAGTGTTCAATCAACTTATATTTAATATAGTTTTTATTTACAGACAAACCAAATCTTTATGTCAGTTTCCCCTCAAATAAGCAATGGTTAGCCTGTTGGGTTTATGTAGGGCTTCCAGATATCTGTTACTTAAAATATTAGTATGTTATTATAGATGAAACACTTAGGCAAATGTACATAGATATCAACATCGATACATAATTTACTATTAAGAAAAATAGGCTTAACTGAATAATCCACAATTAGAAATTTCAAGTACTCTATCTTTCCACCTTCTGTAGTATGTAATTTTGATGGGCCTAACACTTAACATTATCTTCAATCATTGTTCTCTATATTTAGAAGAGTTAGAATATATTTGAAAAATAAATATGTACATTTGAATTTACTAAAATAATATAAAAATAACATTAAATGAGAAACTAAATTTATTAATAAGAATCTATACACAATTACAATTCACTAATTTATCTTATTGTATATATTAGTTATTCATAACTCATGACTAACTGCAATTAATTGCCTAATACATACAGCAGTGACTCTGGGATAACATATGAAAATAGAATGTTTTGGATTAGTAAGAGTGGAGTCGAGGGACAGCATATTTCTTTAAGCGTATGATTAATAAGTCCACTCTATTTAGTCTATATAGTCTGTTTGTGATATCTAATTATTTAATGCTCTTTTGTGTATTTTATGTATTTACACAAATAATACACAAAAGAGCATTAAATAATTAGATGTTGTAAACACTTCCAATCATACTCAAAAATAAAAATTGCCTCTATCAGTTCTCCTTAGAATTTTTCATGGATACGTATGACGGATTTGTCAGACATTACTAAGGAACTGTAGGTGATCACTCTCTTGACATCAGCAAGTTGGAAGCACTAAGAAATAAAATAGGAATTGAAGTATGTACAGTAGCCATGTATTGACTTCCTAAACAATGGTTATAACTGGCATAGGTTGGTGGGCACTTTGGTGCTAATGTTAGGGAAGCACACACTTGGAAGATTGACAGATTTTGTTAAACAGGCTTTTGAAGTAATAATGAATATTCAATAAATATTAATTCTATTTTGAATAATTTAGGCAGATGCAGAAAGTTTTAGTTCAACAAGTTTTGATTTATGAATAATACGTAGAAAACTCCAGGTATCTTTCTATTAGCTATTCTCATAGATTAAATAGATTTGGAAAGAGAAATGAAATAGCAGTTGTTACAGGTTAGTGTTTAGGGGACTGGAATTTACTTACCCAGAGAACATTCATGTCCTCCTTGAAGGTGCCCAATGTGTTTGTTACCAGAATTCTACCTGGCAGAAGTTTAGTCCAGAGGAATGCACTCCAGCTGAGGATCGATACTTGTGCCCAAATGCATTAAGTGAAAGCCTGCAGGAACAGTGGCTACTGGCAAAGTATCAGAAATATGAATGCTTTCTAGAAATTGGAAATTTCCAGTTTATGTACATAGTAGAGTGTGTTAGACTGTGTATGGAGCTGAGGACACAAATTGACTTGTGACATCCTGGGATATTCATATGATAATGAAACCAGAGTCTTCAAAGTGGATGATGATTTATTGTGAACAAAATGCAGTTAATAAAATTCAGTTTTAGGTTAGGGTGTGTTAGGCTGGCAGAGTGAACAAGGGCAAAGCTGACACATACACTTGAGAATTGCATCAAATCCAAAACATTACTCCTACTGAAAATGTATAGGAAAAGATATAACAAAAAAAAGATATAAGAGGCTAATGATGCTCGGATCCTGAGCCTATATTCTTCTCAAATGACCAAAGTGAAGCTAGTCATGGAACAGGGAGCTTAAGTCATGTATTTATTAAAGGTTACTCTTTGAAAAGAGCTTTGAGAGCTCCTGAATCCAGGAACCGTTCTGGTTCTTTTCTTTCGTATTGTTCCCTGCAAGTTCCAAAAAAGGAGTGTGTAGGATTTTCCCCAAGGTAGTTTGAGAACACCTGGGGTTTGCTTCACAGTAACAGCAGCAAACTTTGCAGCAAGTCCCATGGCAGTTTTGAAATGGGTCACAGCCCCCATTTCAAGCCTACTTAACAGAAAGTTTAGCAATACTGTAAGTGTTTTAAGATAAACACTTAGCATTTCAAGTTCTTAGGTTTTAGGAAAGTCACTAATCTTCTCTTTTACATAATCTATATGTTTCAAAACATTGAAATCAGTCTCCAAGTATAGTGTTGAGATTTTCTACATTGTGTTGGAGATTACATCACCAGCTTCTTTAAAAAGAAACCCAAAAATGATTGGCATGAGTAAGTAGCAATAGGTATTTTTTAAGTTTTTCATATATCTGTCTTATAGTCTTGAAATTTAGCATTCTACAGGAATATGTGTGTGCTTAATGTTGTGTTTAATGCTTAGCAGTCTTTAACTGTAAGTGGCTGGTGTGAAAACAAATTATTAGCGTGCAGAAACTTAAGTGAATTTGTTCCAAATGAAAAGAGTTATTCACCATCTGGTTGACTTTAAGTTTAGGAATCCCATTTAAATAATAAGTTTCTCTCAACAATTTTATTTATTCTCCATAATGATTCCACAATAATATCTCTTTTACTGGAGAAAACCTAATCAATAATTTTCCCTCTGGAGTTTTTGGCCAAGGGAACTAGATATACAAAAAATGACAGAGATTAAGGAAATGAAATATCAGCGTTATTAATTAATGTAAAAACATGTGATAGCAGCAACACACCCTTTTATTCTTGCAACCATCTCCCCTCCCGGTCTCCCTCTCTCTCCCCTTACAAGGCTTTGCTGGGAAGCTGTATCACTGACCTTAGGCCTTGGAGCAAATAGAGCATGCCATCTTTCCCTGAACCAAATACTGACTCACATGGTCAGGCTTGTCTGCACGAGGAGAGACAGATCTGGATCTGCAGGTCCACTTCTACAATCGGCCAAATAGGTCTGCTTAGTGAGGGCAACTTATAAGAGGAAAGGGCATCCTACTTTAAAGTACAGGAAATAAAGAGGAAGCAGGTCATGGTCTAAGACTTTTAGATCTCTAGTCAATAGACTGACCATGTGAATGTCCCAGATAGATGCTGCTCAAAGGAGCTGAAAATATTCCCTTCCACTAACATGCAAGTAGGGAGAGGGGTTAAGTTACCTCTCTCAAAGAATGCAGCCACAAGTAAGGGAAAAATAGAGGTTTTTTTGAGGATGAGTAGGCAGCAAAGAGTCTGTTTTCTCTCTTCAAAATCTAATTCTTCACAGGGCAAGCCTCTTTTTATGTAGCTTTAGCAGACTTGGTTGTCTGATTTTAAATTTGCATGTGATTTAAGATGTGACATCAGTCAGGGCAAAAGGATGTCATGATGGTCCAAATACCAAGACACAGCCTCTGACAGTCTGACAGCAATAGAAGAAAGAAAACAACTACAGATGTAATCTATTAATCAGAAAGCCATATCTATCAGGTGCCATACTGTGTTGGCAAAGAGTCCCACAGACCTGAGGAGACCCTGAACTGATGACTCAGTATGTAATAGAATGAAGTTATGATTAGGTTGAAAGCAACAACCCTGCCCATTTAGAAACACTTAAAAAGCAGAATTGAAATCCATATAGCCTAACTCATTTACAAGTAAAGAAACTAAAACTTAATATTCCATCAAAGAAACTGGGTTTTCAATAAATTTTAGGAAGATGTTTATACTACATTTCAATTTAAAAAAATATATTTTGAGACAGTAAACTCCTGGCCCAAATGGAAGACTTGGCCATACAGAAATGCTCACTAAAGTTGAGAGGGATGAGAGGAAAGAGAGGAGGGAGAAAATGAGAATATGACTACAATGTCCTTGTTTATTTTTTATAATCCCAAATAGAACCTCACTTAACACTTGGCTCTTGGTGGGTCCAGGTAGTATTGGTTGATTGAAGGGTGGTATATATGTTGGGAGTATAAGCACACAATTCACAATCCTGAAGGAATTTAAGTTACTTTCAGTTATATTATGGATAGGATCTTTCTTCTTCAATGTGTTTTCCTATTTCTGCCTACTTATTATTTAATTGCTGTTGCCTTTTGTTACACTTTAAGATGTCACAGGAATTCTTCATGGATAAGAGAATAAGGCTATCTTTTTTCTTAGTGAGAAAATTTAGAGTAAATATATATTTCCTAGTTAAAAGCAGTGTTACATGACTCTGAAAGTGAGCAATTCACATTCCAGTATATGTGGATGACATTTTCTGTAAATGGGCAGTGGCAAAGCTGTGCTCTAGATTGTAAAACTTACTGGACCACAAATTTTACCAAGGCAATTAGAGTAATTCTTTTCTTAAGATTTATGTTGCTAGAGGAGAAGATGGCAATAAAGTTCTCTATTAAGGTGAAGCTGGGATGGTTTAATTTCATATTGTTAAAACTTATCTTGTAAAAACCCCTGGTGCTGGGTAAAGAGAATTCCTCATTTAAAAGATATCAGTCGGAGTGCAATATTTGACAGAGTATTTTTACATTTCTTTGAACTCTGCTTTTGGACTACAACTTGAAAGTAGCTCCCCATGCTGCTTTGAGTAAAATCAGTTTCTACTTGACTAGATATCATTTATATTTTAAAAGTGTGTTTGTAGGAATATAGCTACAGATGCTTACAAAAATATTTTAGATTTAATACTTTAGTTTACTTCTGAAACTCCTAAGTTCCATATAATAATTATTATTGCTTTCATGACACCTTTTGAAAGAAAGAACACTCCTGAGTTTACATATTAGGATATCTAAACATTCATTAATTTTTGCAACATGAGCCTAATTTATGAAAGTGCCTACAATCTTGAGTTATATGGGTTTATTAAAACCCACATATGTAGGTTTACACCTCACATAACCTAGTAATAAATGTGAATACAACGTTCTATTCTGGTTTATTTTTATTGTAGTTTCTCTTTAAGCATACAGGCAAAACACATAATATTTCCATTTGTTTTTGTCTAATTTGCTTTTCATAAGATTTTGAAAATTTAAGATCAATAATATGCTTGAAAATTATGTCTTAAAACTGTTTTTTTGGTCATTATGAACTACCATACATATTATTTGTGAAGCTGTGATAATGAACTTAACTGAGATGTTAAATACTTGTATTTCTCTTAGATCTTAATTGAGCCTTGAGTATATTTATCTCATGACGTAGCAAATGAGAATCTGAATACAGAGGATATCAATGCACATTCATAACATTGTTACCAGAAAAGCACATTGTTTTTAAACAAACCACCTCCATCTTTTTACATATGGGATCCTGTTTTAGAAGGCAAGTGTAATTCTGGATTTATTACTAGAAGGAACACATTTCAGTATTGTGGTCTAGAGAGTAATTTGTGGACAAATCATTTGAGTTATGTAACTAGTAAACCTGTGTTTCAACCCTGGGCTTGGAACTTACTGGCTGTGTGATGTTGGGCAAAATATTGATATCATTGGCTGTTTCTAGCAAATTCTAATACTTTTTTTCTAACTGTATTAGTTTGCTAGTGGTACCATAACAAAATAGACTTGGTAGATCAAATGACATAAATTAATTTTTTCACAGTTCTGGAGACTAGAAGTCCAAAATTAAGGTGTTGACAGGTCTGGTTTCTTGTGAGGCCTCTATATTTGGCTTGCAGATGGCCACCTTCTTGCAGTGTTCTCACAGGGTCTTTCCTCTGTACATGTCCATTTCTGGTGTCTGTGTCAAAATTTCTTCTTATAAGGATGACAATCATATGGGGTTAGGGTCTAGCCTTACAATTCTGTTTGAACTTAATTACCTCCTTAAAGGTTCTATCTCCAACTACAGTCACATTCTATGGTGGATGTGGGGGTTAGGGCTTCAACAAATGGATTTTGTGAGGACACAACTCAGCCTATAGTGGTAACTAAAAGTATTTATCATTTATTCATTCATTTATATATTTTTCAGTTAGCACTCACTTTTATAGAACCTACTCTGGGACAGACACTTGTGCCAGGTACAGGGGATTCAAAGATGGTCAATTACTGTCCTTATCCTCAATTAATTCATAGTATAGTTGCAGTGATATGCAAACTTGGCTGAATTACAGAATGACCTAAAGCACTTTACAATATACAGACTCTTGAGTGTGTCAGAATCTCTCAGAGTGAACTTGCAATATGTAGTTACAAAAAACTCCCTGAAGGAAATGGCGGTTTGATCACCTCTGATTAAGTGGAAAATACTAATCATATATGTAAGCTGCTTTTTAGATAGTCGAGCTCTTTTGTGTTTGTTAAACCTCCTAGTCGAGCGATGTTAGAATTGAGTTTAAGAGAGTTTCAAGTGCTTTATCCAAAATGAACACAGCTGATCTGAGTAAAAAGTGGGACTGAGCCTGCTTCCTGCTTTCCCCCACACTGATAAATATTTAATTATTTACTGATATAATCTTAAGTCACTTGACTTGAGTCCCTAGGGTTCTGAATGCAACAGCCAGTCATACACTGCTTCCAAAGCTGTCAGTAGAATATTTCCTAAGTTTTATCTTAACTTGAGGAACTTTTATTGGGGGAAAAGCAAAAACTGAAACAAGATCCACACTGTTTTGCGGCTTACAGCTCAGATATTTATTTTTAAACATTTTTAAAAATATAATTATATTTTATTTTTATTATACTTTAAATTCTTGGATACATGTGCAGAACGTGCAGGTTTGTTACATAGGTATAAAAGTGCCATGGTGGTTTGCTGTACCCGTCAACCCGTCATCTACATTATGTATTTCTCCCAACAGTATCCCTCCCCTTTCCCCCGCCACCCCCTCGACAGGGCCCTGGTGGATGATGTTTTCCTCCCTGTGTCCATGTATTCTCCTTGTTCAGCTCCCACTTACGAGTGAGAACATGCGGTGTTCTCAGATATTTCTTAACAGTGTTACACACCTATTTAGCTACTCCTTCTGCCCCTACCAAGGGCTTATATTTACCCCACACTTCCAGGCCTTTTGTAAAGACGTTTTTGTCATCCCTGTTGTATAACTTGAGCCTGATTAGGACAAGACCAAATTATATTTTGTTCAATATTGACTCTTTAACTTGATTATATTCAAAGTCTCAAGGGACTAAAATAAAATCTGTAGAAGATAACCCTGCTGTTAATAAAAAGCCTCTTAGATGGTCTTTCCCTTTGAAGTGTAACTACCCAGATCCATTTTCAGATAAAGCTTCTCAGAAGGTTTTTTGGGAAAAAAAAAATCAAAGTAACTTTGTTGGATGAAGCCTTGTTATGGTTTCCTCCTTTCACAAGACCCTGTTTCCAGTGCTTTAAAAGCCAGATTGATTTTTTTTTGAATAAATGTCATGGGAAATGTCATAACCATGAAAAAACCTTGCTTTTGATTTCAAAGAACCAGGCCCTCTTGGTAGGAAAAACCAAAATTACACCCAATGTAAAGGCAAGAGAATGTAGGCTATTACTTTGTTTTGGTTATTAACTAAAAATGTGCAGCTGTTTCCTTTTTTCTCTGAAATGTATCTAAAAATATGATCTCCAGTAATTTAATTAATGATTTCCAAATATATGTATAGTTTAATTCTTATTAAAGTTGCCCATAAAGCTGTGCAGATAACTCTTTTCCTCCCACTCATAGTCAGAAGTTAGATTCTATTGGTTCTGAAAATTAGAACAACATTTTTTGGCTTATGAGGTAATGATGCTGATTTTATTACTGTTATATTTCACAACTTGAGTTTGGTGGATGACAGCCTTATTCAGAAAACAAATTAATAAACTAAAAGATTGATAAAATTTATCAATACTAAATGCTATGAGACAACACAAATAAGCTTCCTACTGACCTCTATTGACTTCAAATGTAAATTGTGTAAATAAGGACTGTAAGATTAGATTAATGACAAAGTTTTGCCAAATACAAAAGCAACTAAATCAGTGACCTGCCTCAAATGACTTAAATGGCCTTGACATCAATAAAGACTCCCAGCCATTTAATTTAATCTTTCTAAGGGAAAATGTTTTCAGAGGCATATATGAACTAAATGTTTATAAAGTTTGAAGTTTCCATTTAAAATGTATTTAAGTGATAATGTCATTGTATTTTTCATTCACAGCATGGAGTTCAAGCTCCCAGATCAGAGATGCTGCTAATTAAGATAATCACTGTCAGTAGTCATTCAGAGTCTCATTCAGAGTTTAGCATCTTAAATTTCTTTTCTCTAAGGAATGACATGTCTTATTTTTAAAGCTTTTTCCATCACATGGGGACTTTTGATGGCCTTGCTCACATGAAAACCAGTTGATTATATGATGTTACTCAGGCACAAATGACTCAAACAAACTCATTAAAATTGCTGAACTGTGATCTTGATGTTTAAAGATGCCCGGGTCCAAGGAAGTATATGGATCAAATAACTTCTTGAGGATAAATATATTAGTTAGAGATTGAACTTTGTTACAAGAAACCAAAAGACAAAGCAAGGGCTTTATTTTGTCTGATTCATCAAGAAATTCTGAGGTAGATAATTGTGGTTAAGCAGCTCAGTGATGTCAAAGCTTAGGTTTCTGTGATTCTTTTAGCTTTTTCCTCATAACCACAACATGACTGCTAGAGCTCCAGCCATGATATACAGAGTTAAGCAAGAAGGAAGGGCAAGGACTAAGGACAAAAGGCAGAAGGGACAATCCAACAGAAAATGGAAAACTTGCCCACTGAATTTCATTTACTTTCTTATTAACCAAATCATCCCCAACTTTAAAGCAATTACAAAATGTAGAGTTTTGCTTTGTTTGAACTGTCCTTGACATTGTTGTTCCCAACAAAACTGACGTTCTGTCAGAGAGGAAGAAGGCAGAATGACTATTTGTAAGCAACACCAGGCTCTTCACAGAGGGAAACCAGAGCAGTACTTGGGATTGTTCCCAGATTACGGTGGGGTCTCTGTCAATATTTCTTGAAGTAAGTTGATTTATAGCACATAGTCAACACTTTACAGAGTGTTAGTTTTGTCAGTGCTACCGTCTGGCTCATAAATACACTAGCTTCTTTATAGGAAAAGGACACTACGATGAATTATTTGGGTGTGATATTATTTGGGTATGATAATGATATAAAGAAATTCTAAATGAATTTTTGGAGCCCAAAACATATTATAGAAATGGTAGGTTGCAAACTTAAATTGGGAGTTAGTTAGAGTTATCTGGGTAGAATATCTCTAGCTATATTAGAGTATTTATTGTGTGAAAGACACTAGATTAAGTGCTTTAGATGGTTTATAGTTTTGTCTTGCAACAAACCTTCAAAGGTAGGCATCATTTAAAAATAAGGACACTGAGGTTGAAGGAAATTGTCTTTCTTAAGAACACATAGCTAGAAAAAAAATCAAGATTTGAATTTAATATCTATTGACTTCGAAACAGGGTCAATAAACTTTTACTGTAACGGGCCAGATACTAAACATTTTAGGTTGTGAGAGGCATATGCAATTCTGCTAGCTTGAAAGTAGCCATAGGCATTATGTGAAAGAATGAGTGTGACTGCGAACCAATAAAACTTTATTTATGTGCACTGAAAATTCAATTTCAATGACATTTCCTATCCTTTTTCTGTGTCATAAAATATTTTTCTGACATTTTTTCAACCATGTAAAATGTATACATAATTCTTATCTATAAATCGTACCAAAAAAATGGTCAGAGAGTCAGATTTGGCCTGTGAGTCACAGTTTGCTGACTCCTGCTCTAAGTCGTGTGTGTTTGACCTTGGTGCTATAACTAGCAACTACAGACACATCAAGCTGACATTTCCAGGATGTCTGCACTCTGGGCTGTGATATCTCTACTCTCAAAAGCTCTGAGGTAGAAATAGACAACTTTCTCTCCTGGTGACCTGAAATCAGACTGTGGGAAAATTATTTCTAAACAATGAAGCCCAACTCCACTTCCTTTAAAGAAACTGTGCCTCATTGTAGGTACTTGTCTTCTGTTTATGCTTCTATGTGACAATGTTTTCTCTCTTTCATGTATAGTCCCATTTCTTTGGGAATTCAAATTGTCATCATCTGTAAATGATACCCACTTTGAAGCCTTATTATGAGACAAACTGATAAACTGTATCTAAAGCATTTAGTTCAGTATTTTGCACTTCCTTAACCTTGTCATTAGTGAACTGTGCTCTGCTGCTCTTCAGCTGCTTGACCAATGTCTAAGTCATTAATTCATCTTCTGTTCTTTCTCTTGCTAAGCACCCTCTCTAGTTAGGGCCACCTGTAGACTTAACAAGCCTTCTCATTTTCTGTTATCAGTGGGCAAATGCAGTACATGAACTCTAATAAAGGTTAGATTTAATTTTTGCCAACATAAAGTCAAATTATCTTCATTTTGTCCTACTCTTGACTCACAAACTGATTTTGAAGGAAATGTGCATTAATTGGCTGAAACTCAGTACAATCATGCTTGTATTATTGACTTCATTCTCTTGAATGACGGCAAGCTTATTTTTCTTCTTACTTTTTCCTGACATTTGTTTACAGCTTGTTTTAAGACTAACTTTTGGGGGAAGAAATTCCTATTCTCAGTTTTGCCTTGTTTCTGTTTTGTTTCACTGCCTCCAAGTTAGCTGTTAAATAGTCTCGTGCTTGAGAAAATTTTAATTCATTACAGACATCATAGAATACAATTTACTCAGTTTATAAAATCAGGCCCTAATCCAATTTGCACATCCAACTTATGCATTGATAGTTATATTGCAATATTTGAGCCACAAATTTGTGCAGGCATGATGAAGGGGGCATTTTTTTTCCCTTGGGAGAAAGGGTTGACAGACAAGATTGAATCTAGAATTTTTTATTTTCCCTGTATTTCTGTGAGCACCAAACTGTTTGCTGATAGTCTGGAAATTCTCTTTATACTAAGAAGGTAGCACAGTATATCAGTAAAAAAGTGTGTTGAAACTTGAAAAATACTTTTTTATAGGCTCAATAAAAACAGAACATTGACAGAAAAAATTAGTTTTTCAAAATGTCCAAATATGTAAAAGAACTCTTTCATGGCAGTTACTGTGTTGTAACTATTGTAGAAAGCCACACGACTTTTCTATTATCTATTTATATACTGTGTATTTAGTTTTACCGCACCAGTACCATATGATTTATAAAATGACATCAAATGAAAATAGCTCGGAATTATAAAAGCTTCATGTGATTTTCCTTTCCTACTTATTTGGGTGACCAGCTCACACATTTCATGACTCAAAACACTTCATTGCCAGTCAGATTTCTTTTTAAAAATATGATGGCATCTATGTATGCTGTAGCAGCACAGATGGTATTGGGGAATTTAGTCAGTCTGATTTATTGTAGCTTATCTTTTGCTTGCTACAAATGCCAGTGGGGATGAGTCCTAGATGCCTGACATTTGCCAAGGTGGAAAGACTGAATAGAACGAAATCTGCTGAACCTCCATGAGGGCATCAGACTGGGAGTCTAGAAATAGACAACTTCGAGGACAGGTGTGATGATCCCTGGAAAGGAGAACCCAACTAAGGTTTCCTAAATCTCAGCTGCTCACTCTATAAAGCCAGTTTTGTATCAAAAATATTGTTTGTTTGAGATGCCAGTATTTCAAAGGCTCTCATCCAAATCTTCCATAACCACTTCTCCTGATACAGCAAATGTGATAGTTGCATGCTTTGCTAAATAAATAAATATCAGAGACAAGAGGGACCCCCAAGGAGCCATCTACTTCAGCATGCTCTCTCTAGTCAGTCCTATCATGAAAGCACTCAATGGAATAGAAACATATTTACTTTTTAGAGTCCTGATAGTAAAATTTTATTGGGAGATATATTATACTAATAGAGTGTGTAAAATTATAGTTGACTCTTGAACAACGTGAGTTTGAACTGTGCAGGTCCACTTACACATAGTTTTTTTTTTTTCAATAAGTACGCTGAATGTGCCTGCCTCTCCTGCCTCCCCTTCCACCTCCTCCACCTCTTCTGCCTCTGCCATCCCTGAGACAAGACCAACCCCTCCTGTCTTCTGCCTCCTCCTCAGCCTACTCAATGTGAAGATAATGAGGCTGATGACCTTTGTGATGATCCCTTTCCACTTAGTGAATAATAAATATATTTTCTCTTCTTTACATTTTTCTTAACAGCATTTCTTTTCTCTGGCTTGCTTTATTGTAAGGATACAGTATATAATACATGTATAAAATATGTGTTAATTGTTATCAGTAAGGCTTCCAGTCAACAGTAGGCTATTCATTTGTTTTGCAAAAACATCTTTAAAAATTATTATTATTATAGATTTAGGGGATACAAAGTGAAGTTTTGTTAATGGATATATTGCATAGTGGTGAAGACCGGGTTTTTAGTGTAGCTATCACTAAGCATTATACATTGTACTTATGAAGCAAATTGTTATCTTTCAGCCCCTTCTCACCCTCCCACCCTTCCAAGTTTCCTATGTCTGCTAGTCCACTCTCTCTATCCATGTGTACACATTATTTAGCTCCCACTTATAAGTCAGAGCATGCAGTATTTGGGGGAGTCACATGTTACATGTAAATTTTCAACTGCATGGGGAATTGGCACCTATAACTCCTGGATTGTTCAAGGGTCTGCTGTATACACATACTTTAAGAAAAATGATAAAATAAACATCATTGCTACCTCCCTCAGTCTATGAAATAGAACATTACATGTACCTTAGGAGCACACCGTGTCTTCTTCCCAATCACATGTAGCCATCTCTTATTCTAAATGTCTATTATTCCAAACGGCAATCCTAAACAATATATGGTTTAGTGTTGACTTTTTGTGGACTTTACGTTAATTAAGTAATACAGTATCTTTTCTCTGAATTTACTTCACGATACCTAAAAATTCATCCATGTTTATTGTTGCCACTTTTCCCACTGTCTCCCCTTGTGCTTTTCACATTGCCCCCAGTCCCAGTCATTTTGGGTGAATTGAGTTTTTAAATTTATGTTGTCATTGTATATTTCGCCTCTAATTTTTGAATGTTGTATGTACTACAACTGTTTTTCTAGTGATTACCTTTGCACATATCATATGTATACCTTACTTGAGGCTTCCAAATTATTGATTCATAATTTATTGCCTTGAGTCTTCTCCCTGCAGCAAATCAAATACCTTAGAATTCTCCAACTCAATGACCTTTACAACAACTTATGTATTATTATTTTTGAGAACTGTAATTCTAACTGTTTACTTCCCACCCCAAATGAACATACAATTAGTCATTTTTACTGGTAATTTATACGATTAATGTTTGTTTAGATTTACCTACATATTTACCAATGTTCTTATTTTTTTTACACCTTCAATCCTATATATGAAATAGTTTTTCTTTGCCTTGAACGATATAAATAAAAATTTCCTTTAGTGAGAGTGTTTTTCATTAACTCTTAATAATTACTTGTGGAAAAATGACAAACATACAAATACTTCAAATATACGCATGGAATTTATGTTGACAATTATTTTCTCTCAGTAAACCAAAGGAACCATTGTTTTTTGGTTTCTATTATTATTTGGAAACCAGCTGGTTTAATCAACTGTTTTTGTTTTTGTGTGTGTGTGTGTATGTTTCCTTTTTTGTTTATTTTAAGAACTTTTTATTCATTTTGATACTCTTTTTTTTTTTTTACTATGATGTGTTTAAGTATGTATTTCTTTTTATCAGTTCTGCTGGAGATTCGTGAAACTTTCTCGATCTGAGGGTTGAGTTGTTCAGCTCTTCTCCGGGAAATGTCATTGGCTTTACTGTATTTCTTTGAATAGCATTTGCTCCCCTTTCTTTTTACTGGGCGCTTTCTAAAACTTTGGTGTTTTTTATTTATAACAATTAGTCATAGGTTCTAATATATATATTAGACTTTTTTCCACCAACTGTATCTCGCATTCTTTTTTACATATTTTCTTTCTCTTTGACCCTTTCTACTGCATTCTAGTTAATATCTCAGATGTTTATTTCAGTTCACTAATTTTCTCTTAAACTAATGTTTTTAGAGTTGCCCTCTAAAATAAATTTAAATTTCATCATATTTTTTACTTTCACTTCTGTTTGGTTCTTTTTCAAATCTGCTTGATTCTTGATAATGCCAAGTGTTGCCTGCAGATCTAATTGCTTTAAATATCAAATAAGTAGATGATAATTCCAATAATTTCTGTCTTTTAAAATTTGTGTGTTATCTATCTTCTCTCATACACATACATGTCAGTCACTATACTACATTCTTCATTCTTCTGGTTCTCATTTGTGATGACTCGGTTTTTATTCAGGTTGTGAAATTTGACTGTGAGCTCTTCATTTCTCTTAAAATTTTTATCTTTGGGAATTCTTTGAAGTCTGCTTTAAAGTTGAGCTGCTCCAAAGAGGATTTGCATTTTTTTCTTTGCCAGACAACTGGCAGTGGGCCAACCCAATTTAGCTTTAGATTAAATTCTCCGAACGAAGACCTTGATACTGTTCAGGTAGTATGAATTCCAACTGCAAACTTGTGTGAAGACTATTCTGTGGTTACAGATTCTTAGGGGAGGATTTTATTTTTCTCCTCATCCACAATCGGAATCTACACAGTATGTTTGTTTGATATGGAAGGGTTTCATTTACAAATAAAGGGTTTGTTTCTCCTATATTTAATTTTCCGCGCAAGGTTTTTCTATTAGTTTTCTTGCATCATAAAGGCCTTGGGCTTTGGTGAGCTTGTATCTCCGAGCCCGTCCAGTTATCAGAATGGAAATTCAAAATCTTTTAACTTCAGGCAAAAACTGTCAAGATAAAAATCAGTTTTGTTATTTATTCCTCTTCCAGATTTTATGTAGGG
Organism: Colobus angolensis palliatus; assembly: GCF_000951035.1. Classification (NCBI taxonomy): domain Eukaryota; kingdom Metazoa; phylum Chordata; class Mammalia; order Primates; family Cercopithecidae; genus Colobus; species Colobus angolensis. Next base: position 11,748,590 of record NW_012121821.1, on the reverse strand, counting down.
CATTTAATCCACCATACTAATGGAAACAGCTATCTTAAGTGTTAATTCAAGAACCAAGAGTGCGTAGAAAATGGAATCTATCTCTAAATTTTACTTTAGGGTTTTGAAGGTTACATTTTACATAGCTGAGTTCTTATAATAACATTCATTTTATTCTTGCAACCATATAAAGAAAAATCTAGTTACAAAAGTATTGTTGACATTCAGAAGTGTTATTTATTAAAAGTAAATATGTAAAATATTGACATATTTGTATTAAACATAACTATAAAATCTTGATTAGAATCATGTAATATTTAATTTCTATAGACTGTATTTCATGGTATAGGCAGATATATGTTTGAGAGGTTCTTGCTTTGATGGTGCTCACAGTCTAGCAATGAATAGCTATGCAATAAAAAAACAATATAATGCCAAGGAAGTATTGATGGTGCTTATAGGAAAGATCAACTTTGTCTGCCTATGGGAGTCAAGGAACTCTTGAAAGTGGACATTTAAGCAAAAGTGCTCATGATTAAAGAAAGAAAAAAAGTGGTCTTGAAATTTGTGTATTGATAGGCATTTACCAAGTAAATAAATCAGGGCTGGTGGTGATGGTTCTAGTCTGCAGGCTAGACTTTCTACAGGAATGGCAGTGTGATATATTTTACAGAACTATGAGCTCAGTATTACTGAAAAAGATAAAGTGCATTAGTGTGATGGATGAGGGTGTGGTGAAAAGTAAACTATTAAGCAGAGGTCACTGGGGTTATATTATTTTTCTGAGTCATCCAAATTATTGAGAATAGGTTTCTGAATTTTTGTTGTAATAAAGGAATTTTTTGTGTCCTATGAATAAAACTTGCATAGGAATATGTATTTAGTAGAAATGAGTGATAGCAGGCTCTCGATAGAGGTGCAGAATACCAGTTTATATTCAAGGTTGTATAATCGAATGACTTCAGGAGTCACAGGCAATGGCTCATTGTAAAATACCAAAGAGTTCTGGACACTTTGGCAAATTAAAATATCCATGCCTAACCTAAGCATGTTCAAATTTAGTATTTTAAAAGCACTGACTCTGTTGGTTGAAAAAAATGGAAATTTTTACTGAATTTGTCTCAATAATCCTCCATTGCAGCCCTTAGCTAAGTGCCCAAGATTTGAGTAAGAAGATGTTGAGTTTTTTTCAGTCTAAATTTAATAACTATATTTATGTATTTTTATTTATTATCCTCCTTTCATATTATCAGGTAATTATACTAGATTTTTTTTTTTTTCAAAGCAGGTAATTAAGGTCCTTTCAGTGTTACTTTAAATTCTGGGACACAATTCAAAAGATAAATTAAAACAAACATTGGCTATTTATTGTATAAATGTTGAGCACTAATGAAGATTAAACCAATCAATGGTTACATTATATACACATAAAATAATTACTACATTTAATGGCACTAATAGTTGCTAAGATGTGAGGAAACTGAGATTCTTACATACTGCTGGTGGAAGTTAAAATTGTTACAGTTGCTACGCAGATCAATTTATCAGCAATCATTGAAGTTGAGAAGGCACATATCTTATGCCTTAGCAATTCTATTTCTATTTCTAGGTATGTATCCTTGAGAAATTTATGCACCTGCACAAACATGGTGATTGTTGTACTATTTTTAATAGCAAAAATATGAAACCAATCTATTTCAGAGATGGATTAAATAAAGTATGGTTTACACATATACTAAACTATTCCACAGCAGTTAAAATTAATAAACCAGATCTACTTGTATAGATGTATAACATGTATACATCTCAGAATCAAAATGTTCCATAAAAAGCAATATTCAAATGAGCAGCGAGAGATGTCACTTATACAAATTATTTAAGTCACATAAAACTGTAATACATATTGTATCTCTTTTTTTTGGCGAGTATATCTATATGTTAAAAATCTCTGCATGAGAATGAAATAAACCAACTACAGGATAGTGATTATCTTTGATGAAAAATAAAAGTCAGTAAGATTGTTGCCTGTAATCTCAGCACTTTGGGAGGCCAAGGCGGGCGGATCATGAGTTCAGGAGATTGAGACCATCCTGGCTAACATGGTGAAACCTTGTCTCTACTAGAAATGCAAAAAATTAGCTGGGCGTGGTGGTGGGCGCCTGTAGTACCAGCTACTAGGGAGGCTGAGGCAAGAGAATGGCGTGAACCCGGGAGGGGGAACTTGCAGTGAGCAGAGATCGTGCCACTGCACTACAGCCCACAAAAAAAAAAAAAAAAAAAAAAAAAAAAAAAAAATCGGTAAAGTTGTAAGACTTTAGTTGTAGCTGTAACATTTTATTTCTTAAACAAAATAAACAATAAAAGAAAAAGATCTGAAACAAATGTAATATAAAAGTAATATATATTAATTCTACATGGACATAAAAGTGTTTATTTTACCATATTCTATATTTTTCTATATTTTCAAAATATTTCAGTTAATTCTCTTACCCACCCAAAAAATCTTACTACATATATATAGCACTATTTACCAGAATATACAAGAAGACACTAGAAATTATCTTTCTACTATCTTTGACACTGATTAAATGTTTTAAATTATTACCCCCAGTTTTAGCCTCAATATGAAAATAAATATGAAAAAACATAACATGATGATCAAGGAATGGTTGAAACTGTATATTAACTGGGTCATATAAAATAAGATTAAAAATGTAGAAAGACTTTGAAAGTAATCATTATGCAATTCTTACAAGGATAATGTCATTTTATTTTTTACAAAAGAAAAGAAAATAGGATATGAGCTTAATGTAGCTGGCTTAGACCCACTCTGTAAATAAACAGAAGCCAACGTAAAATTTATAGAGCTTTATTTATTTATTCATAGAGTGTTAGAAATCATTTGGCCCAGGCATTTTAAACTTGGGGTTGTTTAAAATTCTATGCTAAAGAGAACATGGGGAAGTGTTAAGAAGCACTTGCATCTCCTGAAATTTCAGACATAAATTGTTTGAAATATTTTTTTTTTTTGGAGAGAATCCAAAGTTTTTACTAAGTTAAGACATAGACCAACCCTTTGAGCTTGGAAATGGGAAAATTGAGGTGGGCAGATAAATGACTTGGTTCTGAATTTATAACCGGCACACAGATGTTGCAAGGCTTTAGCCTTCTGGCTCAGTAATTTTTCCTTTAAAAAGACACAGTGGATCAGAGCAGGTCTAAAATATCCTCAATGGATTTGTGAGAATCGCGTTGTTGGGTCTATAAGCATAATCCCTTTTTTCTTTTCTTTTACTCTCTCATCCACTGACTGTAAGTTTAATGAGATTTGGAGTTGGTAAGAAACTCTGACTATTTCGATTATGGAAGGATTCTACTTCCTGAGTCTTGGTGATATAATGTCCATGTCAAAAGGAAGAAACCATTCACTGTAGACAATTCACAGTTTGAACACCAACTGGAATTTTGATGACCCAGTGATGTTAATAAAGTATTTACAAAGTGTAAGTATTTATAAGGTTAGGCTATAAATAAGGACAAATTAAAATGGTGAAGAAACTCTGGAATGTGTTTTCGGTGTGTTGTACATATATATATGCATACACACACATATACATATATACAACCACATACACCCACATACACAAAAATGTGTGTATATATATTTTACAGACAGAGTCTTCCTATGGTTCCCAGGCTGGTCTGAAACTCTTGAGCTCAATTAATCTTCCTGCCTTGGCCCCCCAAGTAGCTGGAACTACAGGCATATGCCACTGCACTTCCCTATGCAAGCATAGTTTGGAGTTCTAGTGGCCCTAATTTAGTGCAGTAGTCAACTCCTTAATAATTTAATGAATAAAACATTAATGTACTAGTGGGACAACACTCTACTAATTCACTGATTATATCTGCTCTGTCACATGATGTGAATGCATGATGAGCCTACCGTGTTGCATTTTAAAGATATGTAAGGAGTATACCCATGTCTTCCAATAACTTGTGTTTCAGAATAGTTAGTGCCCTGTGGATGCTTATGACATACTAATTTTTTAAAAAGATAATTGATTTAAAAAGTAATAATGGTTAATATTCATCAGGCAATAAATATGACGAATCTATCTTTGTACAATAAAACTAGTATTCTGCTTTTTTCCCCCTTTTGGTGGCAAGTGAAGCTATTTTATTAATACAATGTCAGTCATATAACAATGGGTGTTCACCATGAATGATGATGTTTTCCTAGGTAATCTTCACTCCCATGAAATGATCTTTACCTTTTGTGCATCATTTTTATTATCAGGTAAAGGATATGTCTGCATGCATATTAGAAAAAATATTGCTGATACTTAGTTTTATATGTCTAATTAAAACTCCCATCAAAACAAATTATACATAATAGGAGTTTTCAATCTGAGTTACAGAAGCTTTTGTGTAAGGTTTTCTATTATTTTTGCAGATAGAAGCAAACGTCATGGTGAAAAATACAACTCACTAGATGTTTTTTAAAAATACAGTTCTACAATGAGATCACTTGGACTTGGGAAGGGGAACATCACACACTGGGGCCTATTATGGGGAGGGGGGAGGAGGAGGGATTGCCTTGGGAGTTATACCTGATGTAAATGACTGGTTGATGGGTGCTGACGAGTTGATGGGTGCAGCGCACCAACATGGTACAAGTATACATATGTAACAAACCTGCACGTTATGCACATGTACCCTATTAAAAAATATCTCCAAAAAAAAAATACAGTTCTAGAAAGGGAGAGGCATGAAGAATAAACATGAGAATTCAGGATCAAATGACAGTGGGAAATTTAATGTCATAAAATCAAGGATTTCTATTAGAACCTTTTTGATTAGATGAATGTCAAGGAGAGCTCAAGATCAAGGACAGTGCCTGTTATTCTAATAACAGGCATGTAAGGCTTGAATCTGAAGATAAGTCAGAAAGGGCAGGGGGCTAGAACCACATCCAGATCAGTTACCAAATGTAGTGTCTACCTTGCTAGTCAGGTGTGGCAGCTGAATGAAAAGCAAAATAAATGACTTGTTGTAAGTCACTAAGTCTTGCAGATGGTTTGCTATATTGGATGTAGAGTGCCTGTTTAATCACTGATAGCTATCAGTGAGACCACTTATTCAAAAGGGCTTCAAAAACTGTTTTGCACACAGATTCTATTTTTTTTTATTATTTTCTTTTCAAAGCTTCATTTTTGACTTGCAAATGACAAGTCTGTATAAATAGTATAATGAGAAATTCACATTTACAGATTTGTGCTTTCTGGGACCACAATTGTCTTGTCTTTTTGTTTTGTTTTGTTTTTAATCTTGAAGTCAGACTGTTCTGTGTTCAAGTCTTAGGTTAGCCATTTAAGGTAGGATTTTGGACAAGTTATTTAATCTTTCCCTGCTTTAATTTTCTCACCTATGAAATGGAGCTGATAAGTCCCTTGCCGGATTTTTAGTAGCAGTTGTACAGGAAGTTTATAAGGATTAGGTAATCAGCTTCTAGAGTCTGACCTGAATTTGAATTCAGGTATTCACACTTACTAGTTGTGTAGCTCTAAGCAAGTAACTTAACCTCTCTAAGACCTAATTTCCTCATTTATAAAATGAGTACAGTATAAGTGAATACTTAGTCAGGATATTTTTGTGAAGATGAAAGAAATAACACATAATTTGCTTAGCACAGGATGACATGCAGTAAATGCTCAATACATGTTAGTTATTGTTTATTGTTTAAATGACGTTATGTGATGCTTCAAAGCATGTAATAATTTTCTACTCTGGTACATAGTAATACTCAGTAAAGATTATTGTTCATCTCTCAACCCCGTCTCAGGACCACATGGCTTATCCAATACACTACACTAAATTTATATTAGCCACAACATTACTCAAACATGGAAGCATCGCTTTGAAAGTAAGAAGATAGATTCAAATTCTGAATGATTTTGATAAATGAATAAATTTTTAAAAATGGAATGCTTAAATGGGAAATCATTGATTCTTTCTGAATAAAGGTGAAGAAGAGCTAGCAGTCAGTGTGGGTAAGAGAGCTACATGTTAGTCAGAAATGTGGTACTGTTAGGAAAAGTGCCAGCGCATCATTTTTAAAATCAAAGTGTCCGATAATTACTCTCACTACTACTGTAACTACTACTTTCTATTTTATACTAGTTACTGTTTTAAACTCATTTAAGGAAACTTTATCGATGTATTTAATCCTCAAGATAATCTAATGTTGCAGAGGTTAACTTTGCATTCTAGTTTTCTCCGGTTAATCACAACTTAGGGTAAAGAAGCCTCACTCCCTAGAGATGGGTGTTGACATTTTTGAGAGAATTTAGAAGAGTGCAGTGAAAGTGGCTGAAGGGTTTGAAAACAAAACATTTGAGGGACAGGTTAGAAAACTGCAACTTAGCCCAAAGAAGAGAAAAATAAGGGATGTCTGAGAACGGCCTTCAAGAGTATGGAGGGTTATGCAATTGTGTGAAGAGAGTAACCAGTTTTCATCCAGTTTGCCTAAGGACAAGAGCAAAGAAAATAAGCCCAAGTTTTAGCATGAATAGCAGAAGTTAGAAACAAGAAAGGTCTTTTCCACAGTGAGAACCATTGTTTACTAAATGGTGCTAATGGAAGAGATGGCTATTTTTTTCCTTCACTTTTTTAAAGCAGAAGTTTTTTTTTTTTTTTTTTCTTGGCATGATACTAAATGGTGTTCTGGAGGAAATAGAAAATCTCTCAATTTCTTTTCATCTTCCTGAGTCTATGACATTAATCATTACATTAAAAGTTTAATAAATTATGCATCTCCACTTCTAATCTTTAACTCACTGAAGTCTATGATTATTCTTCTCTCTTTTTTTTTTTTTGGCCATTATGTATCAGATATTCTTTTTTGTCTGCCTGCCTTTTGGCTTTTCCATTTATTCATGAGGAAACATGTATCCCAAATGTGTTTCCACAGACATAAACCTTAAAGGATATTTTTTAAAGTGGTAAAATTTAACTCAATCAAATTTATTACACAGTAGTAAATAAGATCAATGTTCAAGGGAGGAAAGACATTGATAAACTTAGTTCAAATTTATTTTTATAATTCTTTACTATTTTAACTCTAACTTTCACTATTAAATTACTTATATTTGTATGATTCTTTGCCATTTACAAAATAGTTATCATACACATTTGATAGATTGTAATATTAATAGTCCCTGACAAATCACACCTATCTATCCACACATTTGTGTAATCTTCTTCCCTAATGATCCTCGACTTGGCCATCTGAATTACTTTGGCCAGTTGGATATTAGTAAATTTGACACAAGGAGAGGCTTGATAGATTCTTACATGAAGTGACTTACGCTCTTGATGTATGCTGGAGAAGCTATGTGAAGAACAGAAGTGCCCAGAAAAAAAAGTCCAGACATGTAAGTGAGAACACTGCCCAACCAAGCCCAGTAGATCCCCCTCATGAGTGACCACAGGGGAGACCATTAGGGAAATCTCTCAGCTAAACACTGTCCAAATTGCAGAATCCTTGACTAATATATGATTCTTATTCTGATGCCTATATTTTAGGGTGGTTTGTTATGCAACAATAAGTAACTGACATACATATTGCCCTTTGATGCCCCTATCAAGGCTATGAAGCAATTAGGGAAGATATTGTTGCCTCAGTTTTATATATGTGGAATTTATGGCTGAAATACATGTTTGTTCTTAGTTTTTCTTCTACTGCAATACTTTATTAATCCCTCTGGCAGGTTTAGAAGAAAAACAAAGTCTCATAATTATGTTGTCACAAGGTTCTTCAGAAATTAAAAAAAAGACAAAATTATAAATCATGCTTTCAAAATCAAATATTATTTTATTTTAGAGTTGAAAATATGGCCTTAGCATATTTCTGCTTAGACATCTCCTTGGTGCTGGAGAGGAGTTATAATAGCCACCGCCAGAAAATGTATTTAGAGAAAGAGAGAGAAAGCCTGAGTCAGGGTAATATTTATGGATACGGAAAAGCAGTTAGAATTGAACTAAATTCACTCAAAAATTCTTGTTCACATAAGAAAATTTCATCCTCAAACGTGATCTCCATTTCAGGGAAAATTTTGCATTCTTTATGCTGGTTGCCAAATTGTTATTTCACTCGCTGCTGTTTTTAAAGCAGAGCATCGCTCACAGTTTTATCGGCTTATCTTTAGCCATAATTCACAGCTTCCATTGAAGAAGAGGTAAATTTTTGGTTCATGTTTTATTCTTTTTCACTTCCTTTCCAAGGCATGGCCTTATTATTATATCTGGGCCAAGCTGGATGCTTGAAGTGACTGCTTTTTTTGTGCAGCAAAATGAAATGAAATGAGTTGGTTATTTTAACTCGAAAGAGAGCAGAGGCAGTCAGACTGATCTTAAAGATGTAGACAGTAAATAATGTGATTTATTAGGTTCCTGAGGTCTCTAGGACCTCATGCTAGAAAGCCTTCATTTCTTTGACATTTTCTCAGGTGAGTAGTACTGGCACCTTCTCTACCGGTATTCCGTTTTCTTTTTTTCTTCTTTCTTTGTTATTATTATTATTGTTTTTTTGACACAGAGTCTCACTCTGTCGCCCAGGCTGGAGTGCAGTGTCGCGATCTCGGCTCACTGCAAGTTCCGCCTCCCGGGTTCACGCCATTCTCCTGCCTCAGCCTCCCTAGTAGCTGGGACTACAGGCGCCCGCCACCACGCCCGGCTAATTTTGTTTTTGTATATTTAGTAGAGACGGGGTTTCACCGTGTTAGCCAGGATAGTCTCTATATCCTGACCTCGTGATCCGCCCTCCTGGGCCTCCCAAAGTGTTGAGATTACAGGCGTGAGCCACTGCACCCGGCCCAGAATCCCACTTTCTTATAGGTAAAGCATCTTTGACAACCCCTTCTGCTTTCAATTCCTTCTTCCAATTTCTTGCCCAAACTCAACTCAGTAAATACAATAGAAGCATACTTTGTTCTCAAACTTTACTGTACATAAGGATCACCTCGGAAGGCTACTAAAATACGGACATTTGCTCTACCATAAATATTCTATTAAATGAATTTCCTGGGGTGTCCAGGAATCTATTTTAAAAAAATATTTATTTTTAGTTCTTTAAATAAGCACTCAGGTGATTCTGAAACAGGTAGTCTAAAAACACACTTTGTAACCTCAGGTCTACTTGCATTATTAATCTCCTGTTCCAACTGGTATTATTAATGAACACATATGTATAAAACGATATTTTAAGGCTGATGATTAAGAGAGTGAGAACCATCAATGGTAGAGCTTTTTGTAGTGGGTACAAGATGAGCAAATGGTTCTGTTTACAGTGGATTTTTTCCCATTGGCAAAAGCAAAATGCAACAGCAAAAAATGCAGGTAGTTGCTGTGCTCTGGTGTCAAGAAATACTTTAGATATACAATCCTCCTAAAATAAGCATTACTTTAAAAATGAAATTAGCAGGATTCTGTTTATGTCCAGGTCAGTGAGTCAGTCTATGTGAGGCCATAGCATGGGTAACTGTTGATCAATGACAATCCACTCTAAGCAGCCACTATATTCCCGTGGTGGGCTTTCAGAAATGCTCATAATCATTTGATGAATTAGATTTTTCTCTTTAGGAAATGAACCAATGCTGTATCTTCATTTTGGTAGCTATTAAAATGATGTGAACTGCTAACAGGCACACTTCTTGTGTATCAAGGTTAAATCAGAGGTACTGATGTGCTGTTCCTTCCCAGGCTGAAGAATTGAGAATATTTGATGGTGATGAATATTTCTTAATGAAAATGTAAACTGAGAAAGGAATCTAAGCTGACTTTATGTCTTACTTATATAATTTTTTTTTTGTTTTAAAGGTCATATTGACTGTAAAGCTTTTCTCGTTCAGAAATATGAATGATCTGTATAGAAAGGTTTTGGGCTTAAGATACACATACAGACAGTGCACATGCATAATTTGGGACATAATATTTTGGGGCAAAATATTAAATATAACACTGCTATTTTTAATGGATGTGATTGTCATTATTTCTTTTAACCATTTTGTTTTTTAAAGAAACATTGTCAGTCCATATTTTCCATGCTCATGAAGAATTTGGTTATATGACAGATGACAACACAAATGTGTATATGTATATACAGTATGTGCAGCTGTTTATAGAATCCTGGAACTTTGGGAAGAAGTCAGGAACACAGATGCAGTTGTAAAACATCTTTATTATGTGTATAGGTGGTAGTTAAAATCAGTCGATTATGAGATTTCTTACGGCAGAGTGTAAAGAAAAAAGAGTTGAGGATGAGATCCTTGAGGAACTGGTATTTATAAGACAAAAAGAGGAAAACATCTACTGATGCATATTTAAATGTCAATGAGGTAGGAGAGAAGTAGGTGAAACAGTATTTTGAGGGCCAAAGAGAAGAGAAAAGAGAAAACCTAAAAGTGTCTGTTAGATTTTGCAAGAGATGGTCACTGGTGGATTTGGCAAAGCTATTTTCAAAAGGTACGGATTGTAGTGAGTTGAAGAAGAGCTGGGAGGGAATAGGAGGAAAATAGAGCAGGTTATAACTGCAAATTTGACAAGGAAAGAGGAGAGAGTGTGGCAATGGATTGGGAATGTTGTGGTGGGAACATGCAGAGTAAAGCAAAGGTATTGCTTGATTTTAAAGAATGGGAGGGACTTTGTTGAGTCCTTGTCTGGCTTTGGTATCAGGGTGATACTGGCTTCATAAAATTAGTTAGGGAGGATTCCCTCCTCCTTGATTTTTTGGAACAGTTACAGTAGGACTGGTACCAGTTCTTCTTTGTACATCTGGTGGAACTCAGCTGTGAATCCATCTGGTCCTGGGTTTCTTTTGTTATTGTTGTTGGGAGATTTTTATTACTGATTCTATCTCATTACTCATTATTGGTCTGTTCAGGATTTATAGTTCTTCCTGGTTCATTCTTGGGAGGCTATATATTTCCAGGAATTTATCCATTTCCTCTAGGCTTTCTAGCTGGTGAGCATAGTTGTTCATAATAGTCTCTGAATGATCTTTTGTGTTTCTGTGGTATCGATTGTAATTTCTCCTTTTCCATTTCTGATTGTGTTTATTTGAATCTTTTATCTTGGTTAGTCTAGCTAGTGGTCTATCAATTTTGTTTACCTTTTCAAAGAACCAAATTTTATTTTGTTGATCCTTTTCTTGGTCTCAATTTCATTTAGTTCTATTCTGATTTTTGTTATTATTTTTTTTTTTCTGTTAGCTTTGGGTTCAGGTTGTTCTTGTTTTTCTAGTTCCTTGAGGTGCAGTATTAGGTTATTAATTTCTGATTTTTCCATTTTTTAGAAAATGTAGGCATTTAATGCTATAATGTTCCCTCTTAGCCCTGCTTTTGCTGCATCCCAGATGTTTTGGTATGTTATGTCTCTATTTGCATGTATTTTGAAAAGTGTGTGTAGGCTGTAGAGAAGGTTATAGTGGACAGGAAGGTTAAATATAGCAAGAAAAAAAGGATAATAGAGCTGAGTGTTTGACAGATTAATCTTAGGTGGAGGGAAATATTTTCTCTGACGTTAGAGAAAGGGAGTTGATAAGTGTGGTGTGCATAATACAAAATTATCAGGTCTTTCTCAACAGATTACAGACTTGTCAAAGGGGAAAACCATGCTAAATTAGAATATGGCCATGCTCTGGGTACACGTAGAGTGACATTATACATAGTACACAATTAAAAATTAGAAATATTGACTTAGAATGAAACTGTATTGTTATAAAGATCTAAGTTAGGGCATAGGTATGAAGAAATTAGTGAGTAGAGATCAAATCTGTTGTAATAGTCACCAATTCGAAGACATTTGGAACAAAGAGGTAAGGCGATTTTTCACAGAACCAATGTAGAATGTTCTTATACTTTCTATCTTTGATAGTCAATAATAAGCTTTCACTAAAAGTTCTGGAATTATCAGATTTTGCTATAACATCAATATTATCTACTAGTTTGTAAATTCCCAGTTGGACTAAAACTATTTATCTTCAAAACCGTGTCTGAAGTTTGAATATAAGCATTTATTTATTTTATCTATCTATCTCTTATATTTTCTCTAGAAATAATTTAAGGGCATCATTAATATCAGGAAAGTTGGATATTTAGTCTGCATGTAGTATATATTTGAATGTACAACTGAAATAACACAGACCTGCCCTGTAGCAAAGAGAGACACATTAATTTAACTACCATCATTATCACATTCACACAGAGCTGTGAATGCATGATGGTCAGGGATTCAGTGGCATTTTTTTATTTTACATTTTTGCCAGAAACAAACACTTGGAATGTTGCCTAATGAACCCTGCTCTTCTCCATCTGTTTTGTCCTGAACTTACTCACATTTGCTATGTAACTGTGGATAGGGATTCTGAAAGGAACAGGAATTTGTAACCCTGGGCCATAAGAATCAATAAAATGTTGGCTTAGTGACTTGGGCTATGTAGCATTTGAGAGTATAAATTGGAAAATATTTTGTATTTATTTAAAGGAAAAATGATCTGATATTGATTATGAATGGATTGACTAAAAGCCATTCCTTTCTGTGAGTGTAATTATAATTATATAAAGCCTGTTTAATCAGACTAGCTATAGAGATAATCAGACTAGCTATGGAGATAATCAGACTAGCTATGGAGAAGTATAATATGAATCAGAATTTTAGAGCATTTAAAACAAATACGATTTGATTACTTGCAAATGCACATTGTATTTTATATTAGACTGAAAATGTTTTCTAAGAGTAGGCTTTAAGAAACTTACTCTATTATAAGTATAATTTTGTCAATTCATTATCTGTGAATAGATGTTTCTAGAAAGACTGAAGACTATTTTAAAAGCACTTTTTTATCTTAGAGGCTTGCAGAATCTACTCTAACCCAACATTTCATGGATTTATGAAAGGAGAATAATAACTTCTTTTTTATGGTAGGTCTGTGGATATGTTGGGACTGATGACATTATTAAAATATGCATAGTGGTATATGAAAACTTCTTTTAGGACTGAACTTAGACACTTAATCAATTTAATTTATCACAAAAGTACCCCTGCTTATTTTCTTGAAATTTCAACATAATGTTTAAAATAATAATTTCTGTTCAATTGAACTGTATTGTTTTTGTTTCAGAGAAAAATATCATGCCTTTTGTGTTATAAAGAAGCATGCACATATGCAATAATCATGTGCTTTTACGGTATGAGTAGAACCACAACATAATTATATCCTTGGAGTATCAAAATGTTCTGTTCAACAACTATTCACTTAATGTCTGTTATAGGCAGTTCACTATGCTTCATTTTTATTTTTTTTTTTACTTTTTATAATTATACTTTAAGTACTATGCTTTAATTTTTTTTTTTTTTTTTTTTGAGACGGAGTCTCGCTCTGTCGCCCAGGCTGGAGTGCAGTGGCGCAATCTCGGCTCACTGCAAGCTCTGCCTCCCGGGTTTACGCCATTCTCCTGCCTCAGCCTCCCGAGTAGCTGGGACTACAGGCACCCGCCATCTCGCTCGGCTAGTTTTTTGTATTTTTTTTCAGTAGAGACGGGGTTTCACCATGTAGGCCAGGATGGTCTCGATCTCCTGACCTAATTTTAACTATACATATTTAAGTGGAAAATGACCTGTCAGGTGACTCTGACATTTGCCCAGGCATATTTTAATTATCACTGAATACTATAATAGATAGATTGCTTTTCGTTTGTGTGACACGTTTTGTTTCATGTTTTTAGACATGTTGTATATCACAATACAATTTTGAGAAATGTAGAATTAATATGAGTCAATGCCTCATGATATGTACTCTCATACCCCTACCACTTGCCACCTTTTTCTTTCTTTTCCTTCTTCATCTTTTTTTCTTGTATCTTTATTAACTGTTCATCTCCGTTATTCTCTTTAAAGCAACACCATGTCTGTTTGTTTCATCACTCTTGTTACTGCCTAGCCCAGTTTGCACAGGGTATCTGTTCTATAAGATATTAAATGAATGAATTCCTTTCTCATCAAAGAATGAATTACATATGTTGCATCTGCATATACAGTCTAGAATCTATATTTTTCTATAATAAATTTCAAAAACTATATCAGATTCAGTGAAATCTGAAAGTTAAATTTTGCCATTTTATTCACATAAGGCCACTCTTATGAAATGCCACTGCTAAATAGTAAAAATTTTGTATACGGTTTGGACTTGAGGGTTCAAGATCATGCTAAGATATTGGACATAATTAGAATCACTTACCAAGTTTTTCCTGAATTCTTAACCCATCTATAATAAACTTAAATTAAAATCCTTGGTTATAGGTAGCTAATTGGTTTTTTTTTTCTTCAGTTCTGTAGTATTGTTTCCCTTTTAAAATTTTTATGAATACATAATAGTTATATATATTTATGGGATATATGTGATACATTGTTACAAGCATACAATTTGTAATGATCGAATTTGGGTAATTGGGATATCCATCACCTCAAATATTTATCACCATTTTTGTTAAGAATATTCCAAATCTTTTAGCTATTTTGAAATATACAATAAACTATTGTTAACTATAGTCTTCCCATTGTGCTATCAAACACTAGATCTTATTGCTTCTAACTGTGTCTTGAATCCATTAACCAAACTCGCTTTATTGCCCAACTCCACAAGTAGCTAATTATTAAAATAATTATTAAATATTTGGCTTCTGGAGAAAAATGGGGTGTATAATAGAGTTGATAGAGTCTACCGTCAATTTTTATAGTAAGTGTATCTATCTTTACTAATCCAGAATTTATAGTGATTGAAGATTTGAAGCAACCTTGCACACTAATTCATCAACCAGAGGATGTAAGTGTAAAGATGAGAGGTAGTCAGTAAGGAATGAATGAAAGCAGTGTCGAGCAGCAACGATAATCCAGTGAAAAGTAGGGAATGTGGAGTAGTAGCAGAGCTGTCATTAAATGCAGTTTACATTTCTTCAGTAGTGTTATAGAATCACTTAAATTTGATTAATTAATCAATTTTAAGACATACAACTGTATCACTATGAAAAATTGTTAATCGCATAATAAAATACACCATAAAACTCTTTATTTTGTATTGAGAATTTGCATCCTTTATGCAATTGGATTCTCTTAACAAATCAGAGAAAGAGGGATAGAGAAAGACAAAGAAGGAGCTATGATTACAACCAAGGTTTTCTTCTCAAAAGTTGTAATTTTGCCAACAATATGTTTCACCTCAACGTGTGTTCTTGCCCTAAAGTCCCTGGTATTCACGACTTTTGTTTTGTTCCAATAGTTTTATAGTTAAAAATTGTCAAGCATACAAAAATATTGAAGGAATGTTACAGTGAACATCCATAAACCTATGGCCTCAATTCTGGCATTAACGCTAAATTATGCTTGCTCTTGCACATATCTATTCATTTAACTAACTTTATTTCTATTAATCAATCCAGTCATTTTTGGTACTTTACAAAGTAGCTAAAATATACATCCAGCTAGATATTTCCACAAATACATTTGATTTTCAATAGACATAGCTAATATTTGTTTATATTTATTATAAATATCATATACTAAGCAGTATCAAAGCACATTACCTGCGGTATCTCACTGATAACCCCCAAAAGGCTATGAGGGATATATTGCTTTTATTAATTCAGCTTTCCAAGTGAAACTACAAAACCTTAAAGTGGAAGCTTGACTTTTTCAACATTATACTCAGTTGTAAAATTTGACCAACTTGTATAAAATTAGTAAATTTTCTGATTTCAGAGACAGGGCTTCTGCGTTCGTTTTCTGTGGCGACTGTAACAAATTAACACAATATTTGTGGCTTAAAATAACATACATTTATTATCTCACAGTTTTGTGGGGCAGAAGTCCATGCAAAGCTGGCTCAACTGTGTTCCTTGCTCAAGGTCTTGTGGGACTGAAATCAGAGTGTCACCTGGGCTGGGTTCCTGTCTCTAGGAGAGATTCTGCCATGAAGCTCATTCAGATGTTGGCTGAATTCAGTTCCTTGTGCCTGTGGAACTGAGGTCCCTCTTTCCTTACCAGCTGTCAGAGGGCCATCTTCACTCTTAGAGGGCCTGACTTCCTTGTTATGCTTTCTATGTAGCCCCACTCCAGCAACGATGTGTTGAGTTCTTCTCATCTTTTGAATCTTTTTAACTTTTCTTTCTGCCACATCTCTCTACCACCAGCCAGAGAAAACACTCTGCATTTAGGGGCTCATGTGTTAGATTGAACCCACCCAGATAATTCAGGATAATCTCCCTATTTAAGGTCCATAACCTTAATTATATTTGGAAAATCCCTTTTGTCATGTAACATAAGTTCACAAGTCTAAGGACATTATTTGAAGGGCCATTCTGCCTGCTATAACCACAGTTATAAGCCACTGTTTAAAGCAGTTCTTCATTTTTAAAAAAATGTTCCTGGTCATCCAACAATTTTTTAAAAGCATTCTTTTGCTAAGTGTAAGGAATAAATAATGTAATTAATATTTGAGGATAAGATCTATCATAAATTATTATAAAGTTCATATGTATTTTTTTGACTTCTGGGTAGATTTTGAAAGGCAAATTTCAAGATGCCAGTAAAAAATGTAGTCATCTTTCCTGTGAAATATTTTCTTCTTTATGCTTTGAGTCACTTTGTAATTAGTTAAGGCATTTTAGCTGATGTGTTACATCATGTATGTGAAAATTTATAATCATCTAGTTTTGTTTATTTTGGTGGATAATTTGAAAAGTACTATGACTACTCCCAAGCCTCAGGCCTTTTCTCAACATATGTTTATTCTAGTTATATCCCAAAGGGTATTCTATACATCATTGCATTGGTGCACCCAAACAGGAGGCTTAACAGATGGAATTGATTTGTCTGTGAATGGCAGATGTTGGTCATTCATTCAGGATTGCCAGTGAGCTGATACAGATTACAGGGTAGACTAAATCTGAGCTTCCCTATCTATCTTTCCTGCTTCATTTTACCATGCCCATGCGCATTTTTTTTATTACTAGGAGTTCTTTCACAATATGTGAAAATTTCTGTATGATTTTAAAATGTGAACATACTTAAGTCAAATAAAAAATCTTTGTCCTCACTAATATGGATAATCTATGATTTTAATATCCACCCTGATGGAAATGAATTTGCTGTTAACGACGCCCTTATAATAATTTCTTATTGATGTGTTCATCTCTTTCTATGTTATAATAATTTCTGTAACCTCGTTCAAAGCATGATTTAGATTTTATTCATCTTTACAACCCTAATATTTCCTAGTACTGGTGCTAGCATACAGCTTAGCTACATCATTCATTCATTCATTTATTTTATATAGAGCTATATTGTGTTGTGTTATGTAGTTTAGGCCCTGGGATGAGAGAGAGAAATAGAAAACAGATTCTGAAGAAAGCTTATGGACTGGTAGAAAATAAAACCATGCATATAAATTATTATTATGCCATTATAAGTGTTATAATTGAGAGTATGAAAGAAACATAGCGGAGACAGACCTAATAGAGGATGAAGAATTGAAAGAGATATAATACATGTGTGTGTAGATGTACATGTGTATGGGCATCTTTATAAAATTATATGAAGTAAGACTCAAAATGTGTTATGATTAGTTTCTAATCTCTTTGGGAAATTATACGTAGATAATTTTTAGATTGGTGTACAGGGCCTGTTTTGGAATACCACCTTAGAACCAATTAGGACAGTTCCCTACACTTAAAACATGGCAGGTGACCCTGAAGGGTAAGCAGAAAAAGAACTATTTTGTATATTGAATTAAAGCTACTGGCATATTATGGGTACTACACAGAATTTAAGTAGTGTTATATGGACCTAATAATCTTTGGGAAACTATTCATGAGATTTCTTTTTGCATGTTTCTTTAGATATTTATCAGGTCAACCACATACCTAAATTGCCATACTGCCATAAATTTCTCAGCCTTCTAAAATAGATTTAAGTACAATAAGGTCATAGGCATTGCATCATTTTATGAATGTCTTATTGGTATACTGATTATTATGGCCATTCAGATTGTTTTGCTTCTAGCACTCTCCATCCCCATTTTTTTTTTTTTTTTACGTGACATCCACATCATGAAAGAGATTTCAGAAAATCATTTTATTTCTTCACCCGGTACAGTTTCTGCTTTCTCGTCTCACTTTACTCCACTTCAGCTTTTGTATATGAAATATTTCTTGTATGCCAAGTATTGTGGTATGCACTGACAAAGGAACCAAAATAATAGATACACAGCCCTATGTAGTTTTAAGGAAATTAGAATGAACAAGGTAAGATTTAAACACCAATGAAAGCACAATGTGTACTTAGCACTTAGTACACTGAGTGGTAGGGAAGTTATGAGCTCAATAAAAGCCATTTTATCCATAAAATATAAATCACTAGATGTTTGTTAATTTATTATCAGGCTAACTGGAAATCATGGTAGAGTTGGTTGAGGGGGCAACTCTTCTGTAGTCTGTTAGTGTCACGGCACCTCGGCTCCTTGGCTGTGCAATGTACTTGAGGACTAGTTCATCTCGTGGTTAGTTTGTTTGTGCTGATCTGCCATTGTTCCTTTGCCCTTGATACCATAACCCATCTTTATAAGACAGAAGCTTGAGAGGAGTTAGGGATGAAATATATAACCAAGTGATAGAGCAACTATCACTAGCTGACAAGGATTTCAAGTTGGCACCTTGGTAACCTCATTATGAACCATGCTTTAAATGGTGATTTGGCCTGCTTCTCCAACTTGAAAGTAGCTTGGTTTGTGAAAGTCAGTAAAGAATATGTTCCTATTTGGTGACAACCTGACCTTAGTTTCAGGGATCAATATCAATTGAAATGCTGAGAAGCATGAAGCCATTGCATCTGATTAGCAGATGAGAGGCTAATTGCATCTTCTCCAGAGAAAACATGGGATTAAATGAAGCATGAATCAACAGACAATGGGGCTCACCACTGGTGATTATCTGATTGCATGCGTTTCTCCATGCCTCCTATATGAAATTAATGAGTTTAAAGCTTAACCTTCTTTATGACTAACATAACCAGGCAGTGAAAACCATTCTGAAACTTAAATATCTATATTTTTCCTGTTGTAGGATTTGAAGAACAAAACCCTAAGTATAATTTTCTTTTCTTCTGAACAGAGGAGATTGGGTATGGCTTGTATAAATGTAAAAATCTAAAAATCCTGATGTGCAAATATGCTCTGCTCTCTTTGGTAACAAATAATTTTTTGACCCCCCTTTTTTTTAGACGGAGTCCCACTCTGTAGCCCAGGCTGGAGTGCAGTGGCGCGGTCTCGGCTCACTGCAAACTTCGGCTCACTGCAAGCTCCGCCCCACCGGGTTCACGCCATTCTCCTGCCTCAGCCTCCCGAGGAGCTGGGACTGACTACAGGCGCCTGCTGCCACACCCAGCTAATTTTTTATGTTTTTAGTAGAGACAGGGTTTCACCGTTTTAGCCAGGACGGTCTCTATTACCTGACCTCGTGATCCGCCCACCTCAGCCTCCCAAAGTGCTGGGATTACAAGCATGAGCCACCGCGCCCGGCCCGTTTTGTTTTCTTTAATCCCTTCTTTGAGTAGATTTTTACACGTAAAGCTGTGACTTTAATTCTCCAAGTATTCAGTTTCTTTTTAAACAATATTTAATAGGAGTATTTGCTGACTCAGTATGTTAATTAATTTTGTAAATTAGGTGTTGGAATCATGAAATAAAGAGGAAGTTTTGGAGGTCCACATATGCTAATGCAAACTTCTTGCTCTTTTCTGGTAGGTAGGTTTTTAAAGCATATGGAGGTGTGAGGCTGGCCAGTAAGAATTTACACCTCCAGTTTTTACACTGCTTTGGTCATGGACAATTTTCTGCAGAAATAAGGCTTATTTAGATATTTAAAAGAATATCATTTTATGTCGAATATATTTCTACTTCTGAGTGAGTATAATAGATTTCCATTGTGGGCCATAGAGAATTACACAAAATTTGAGTTATTATTTTTCATTGGATAATTTTGTGATTATTACATGGAAGATTTTTCTTTATCATTGCCATCCTCATTTGAAATCTATTGTGTGAATATTTTCATGTTTAAGATATTATAATAAGAAAAGTAGATGCCTTTGGAGAAAAATTAATAGAAAATAGATTGCAGAGGTAGTCTGGTAATAAGATTTTTCCACAATATTGCAACTGAAACTGGGAAATCTTATTACATTACTAGATATTTTCATTGCTACGACACTTTAATATTAAAGAAGATGTTCATCATTATCACCGTTATTAGTGGTTGTGGTTTGATGCTCTTTCTTAGCTTGGAGAAAAGTCTCCTCTATGTATTTTTATATGGCTACAGCCTTTGTACAGGTAAAAACCATGACGCACCTTGTGTCTCTTTCAACTGTCTTTTCATTTTAGAGAAAGAACTGTTTGTTGCCCCACATTTACTTATCTGTCAAGTCTAGTTTTTATTCTTCTCAGTCCTAAGGTCAATGCCTTTATTTGCCTCCTGGCCCTCTTGAAGCTGTTCAGTTTGGCAATGGGCGTCTATATGTTTTGATTACCTGATCAAACTAGTTTCCTTCTCTTCCCTTTTATTTATATTTTCAATTGACATGCTCAATTATTTATTAATTCTAAACAATCACTAGAATGAAATAAAACAGACTATTGAGACTGCCCATTTTCTCCATAGTTCCATAAAACCATAGGCAATTTTCCTTAAACATCAAGCTTCTTTTTCTCTTCTTGTCAACAGTTAAGAACTGACCTTTTTCTCTGAAAGCAAGTGAGGGATCCTGTAATTTCCAATGTTGCTTGAATTTAATTTGAGCTACATTTTCAACTAGCACCGTCATGTACCTACTAATTCTCGCTTTGTTAAAATGTGACTTTTGCAAGAGCACAGAGATTGTTCCCAACTGTATTCTGTTATTTCCACCGTTAGTTTCCATTCATAAGTCTTTGAGACAAGTGCCAAACCCAAAACACTAATTGAGGCAAACCAGAAAGCAAAGATTTTTAGAAATCTACAATACATTAACTACACCAGGGCACATTTAACACAGCACTGTTTTAGTAGGCATGATGGAAAGCTTGAAGCTTTTTGGTTATTATACATGAGTTTTTCTTTTAATATGCCAGTGTCATACCTGGGAAATTACAGATAAAAGAGTTAACCCTATGCCATGTGATTTAAGAACCCTAGGAAGTCCTTCCTGCCCCAGAGGCTTTTCTAAAGCCATGTTTCTAATTTTCCTTACTGCTAGAATAATATTTTTATAACAGATATCTTACCCTGAATGTTCTTGTTTATAACTTTTGATGAGACCCTATAGTGTTCAAGATAAAATTCAAAATCTTAAGCTTAACCCATGATACCCTTCATTTTCAGACTCATCTTTGTGCCAGCACTATTCTGAATGTCTTGTGGGTCCTTCCATGTCTCATGCTATTTCTACCTTCTTTATAAACTCCTAAGTGCCTGGAACATTCTCCCCCTCTTATTAACTGCCCTTTGTTTCCATAACATCCTGTGGAAGTCCTCTTTTTATAATTTATCACACTCTACTGTAATCAATAGTGTTCTTAAATTTTCTGTTACATAAAATCCTTAGGGATATAAAAATGCCTTATTCAAGTTGTATTTTTAGCACCTTGTGCAGAGTCTGACACATTGTAGGTAGTTGTTTAGTAAAGATTCGTTGAGTAAATATGTGCGTGAATAAAGAGATTTCAATGTTGAAAATTCATTTTCTTATTTAAAAGACATAGTTTACCATGTTATTATTTTTAAAAATACAAATATTATCAGGGATATAACACATTAACTATTAGTTTTACCCTCTTCAATGTAGCAAACATACATTTAAAAGTAATTCATGTAGCACTAGGCTATGCTATAAAGATGAATTTGTTTACTGCTTTGTGTAGTAGCGAGGACATGAGATTGAGAGAAGAGAGACTTGGGTTTTTTAGTCTTGCTCATAAGCTTATCAGATATCCATCTTCTGGATCTTTGTTCTTAGTTTCCTCATTGTTTAAAAGAAAGAAAATAATATTTATAGGATGGAGTCATTATAAAAAATAAAATAATATATATCAAATTGCTTTATAAATTCAAAGGATAATAGTCAAACAGAATTTTATATGTGACCACTTGATTCCCCAATGGATGAGTCTAGGAGAGAGAGCCCAGAATTCTAATGAGGAATGAGGAAGAGAGATGAATTCAGTTTGAAGGTATTATCCAGTAATCTGAGTGTATATAGTTTGATAGTGGTACACATGAAAAAGAAAAGGGAATTCAAAAGGGGAGTTTGGCACATAAATTGACAATGACCATGAAATGTACTTCACAATTCTTCTCATGACTGACCCTACAAATTCTAATAGTGCTAGCTAATTACCTTGCAAAAAGTGATATGAAAACAGAAGGCATAGCGCAATGTCTCATGTTCAGAATGATCACTTTGTGAAGTAGAAATATCCAAACATAAAAGATTTAACCATTCCATAAGGATATGCAAATAGAGCAGTTAAGACACCCATCTGCTCCTGTTTCTCACTCGGTTTGGATCTTCTGCTGAAAAAACACAGTTGATTACTTTTAATTGTGGGTATATTGAAAAGTTTCTATTAAAAAAATGACAGTATGATTATGTGTTCCTAATCATTGGTTGATCGGTCAAAATTGGTTTGTCTAATTTTGGTTTGAGTTCAAGGCAAGGCATAGAGATTATTTTCCAAAATCTGTAGTTGTGTTTTTATATACTTTTTTGATCTATTTATTATCCACACTTGTGAACAAATTGGTACAGGAGAATGGTAGCCTCTTGAGTTTTCCAGTTGGTATAATTATTCCCAGTCATGGTAGAACATGTGTCAATCATCTGAACCTATTTGATGTTCTTTGCCTGCTTGGTTACCATTTTTGCCCAGAAACTTTGGTAAATTCTTATTAGGGTATACTCCATAGAAATGAAGATAAAGAAACAAACTAAGAAAGTAGGAAATATATCAAGAATGATAAATTTTGGCGGGAAGATTATAAACTTCTGTACAGCATGTTATAGCCACTAATGAGAAAGCAATTTTTTTTTTAAATTTTAAATTGTGTGAGTCTGGTAGCACATTGAGATTTAATCACAATGGCTTGAATTTATGTCTTAATCCTTCTTTAATGTATATAAAACATCTTTATCTTCAAAGACTCACCTGTGTCATGGCTTATTTCTGCAGAATCATACATTTGCGAGGAATATCCAGAGCTCATTAATTTGTTTCTCTGTATGACTGCATAATTAAATAATCTCAGACTCTTAATTCTTAATAACCCATTAAAGCATATTAAAAGTCCTCTCTACCAACAGTTCATGTTTTTATATCATTAAATCACTGCTATTGCAATTGGCCTTAGTGAAAGTGTTAAACAGCTGGTTAGCTGCTGGGTAGTAAATTTTCATAGAGGTAAAGATTTTCATCAAGTAAACCTGGAACCTTTTAACTTTAAAAAGCATCCAGTGTAAAGGTGTTTAGGGTGAACAAATCCCCTAGATATGTTCTGTGAAGTGGGAATAACCCATATATCTGTTTTTCTTTGAAGTATAAACATTGATCTGCAGAGGACAGATTGCTTTTTCCTCTGGAGTTGTATACAATGTAAAAATTTATTTAGGGAAAGCAAGTGACTTCAGCACATACAGAACCAAACCCTGAACACAGAAGATCAAGTTCAATGCAGCAAGATTTGAAAACTTTGGACTCTTTTAAGAAATTTGGTGAGTTTTTTTTTTTTTAAGCTATATTTTAGGTAAAATTTTATTTGCTTGATTAGATGAATGGGGAACATACAAGATTTCAGAAATTGTAGTGTTGATTGAAGAATGGCCACACTGTGTTGCAAAAGTGGTATTCAATTTTGGCTTTTGACAGCCTTTGGAGAGCTTCCTCTATAACCATTGTATTGGGTTTTGGCTGATTTTGAAGTTTCTCCTGTTTTCTGTGATTCTGTATAATGCTCACTGATCCCTGGGGTCCCTAAGAGAATCAGGTCTCCAAGGTTTCCACCGTGGTAGGAAAAAATTAAAGAAGAGAAGATAGTAGGGTGGTGCATACCTCAGTGGTGATGGTATACTCAGACTGTACTGGGTTATACTCTATTGGTTTAGAATCAGGACCATAAAGATTGTCCTCAGACACATTTGGGATGTTCCCTAGGATAAAGGAGAGAGGATGTTCCTCTATTGGTTTCCTTGACAGAATGAATAATTAGGGAAGATAACATTGGGCAGAATTAAGGGTTAGAAACTGCTTGTTCAGCTCCGAAGGAGGCATTTGGGAAAGTGGTTGCTTAGGATGATGGGTGGATATCAAACTGTTTGTTTTGCTCTTCTCCTTAAGTGTATTTTTAAAACATTAATTAGAAGAGAAATATTTTATGGTATCTATTTTTGTGCTATTAAGAATAGAACTGGTTTCAAGCAATACTCAATGTAGATTTACATATCATTGATTCTAAGCCAATTAAACTAGCTGAGTCTTTAGGCTTAATCTATGCAGTAAAAACTTCCTTGAAAATAATTATTTTTTTCATGCACGTCTCTTATGTACCTGATTTTGAAGCTGAAACTTAAAGTGGCATCTTAAATTTATATAATGAAATTAGAGAAAAAAATCATCTTTTAAAGGCCTATATGCCAATCTTTATTTTATTTTATTTATTTTAAATAAAATTTGTACTTACTTTTTAAAGGAATATATTTAATTTAATGTAATTACTTGATCTGGTTAGATACAGGTTTAATTTCACTTAGAATTAGCTAAAAACTCAATTTAAACAATATAAAAGTGGATAAAATATCCTTGTAAATTATCAAGGCAGATTGGCCTAAGACCTGAATTAAATAAAATAGTGTCTTATGAAAATAAAACAAAGTTACAAAGAATATGTTGCTTTGGTAAAATTATAACCTTTACCACTTTCTGATATCTTTCCCGCTTTCTGATTTTTACTAGTATCTGATGTTTCAGTATACAACCTTAGCAAATACTAGATAATAATGAATATTTTGTAGATGAACAAAAGCATGTTTGTACTTGCTGGTTTGCTTTGATGTCTTTTTTTTTTGAGACGGAATCTTGCTCTGTCGCCCAGGTTGGAGTGCAGTGGCGCAATCTCGGCTCACTGCAAGCTCCGCCTCCCAGGTTGACGCCATTCTCCTGCCTCAGCCTCCAGAGGAGCTGGGACTACAGGCGCCCACCACCTCGCCCAGCTAGTTTTTTGTATTTTTAGTAGATACGGGGTTTCACCGTGTTAGCCAGGATGGTCTCGATCTCCTGACCTCGTGATCCGCCCCTCTCGGCCTACCAAAGTGCTGGGATTACAGGCTTGAGCCACCGCGCCGGGCCTTTGATGTCTTTTAATTGTATTAGTCTTTATTTGCCCTAACAGACCAACTACGAAAATTTTATAATAGATTTTCATATGCTTTGACATGATTTTCTTTGATTCTAAAGCCGTGTGGAGGAGATGAATTCTACTTTCCTTATCTTAAATATAGGACTACTGATCCGTTCATAGGATTAATGAATGTCTAAGATCGCATATTCATAGATGCGAAGAGTTAGGACTTTAGCCTTACTCTTTGATCTCCAATTCTGTGCTCCTTTTATTAAATGCTCATTCTTATGTTACTCACCTACATGAGTTCTGAAATGGGCTCTTCTCTTTCTATCTTATAAATAGTGCTGGGACTCAGTTTCTTTGTGAAATGGGAATTATAGTGCCTGCTCATAAGATTGTTGTGACGTTTGGATGGCCAATTTTGGAGGGCACCTCCTGTCATGCCTGGTACAAAACAGCTCCTATTTCCCTTCTTCCCAGCACAAACAAATGAACTCTGTTGTCCACGAGTCTATAAGAGGGTAGAGATGTCTCCACTGTTCTTGTAAAAGGACTGAGAGTTTTGTCTTGGTGGTAGTGGGTGTTGAACTGTGATTTCTCCAGATGGTCCTTCTCTTTCCTTGTTCCATTCTTCTAAGTACTTTGGCTAGGTCACTGTGTGGTCTAATAGGTAAGTGGTGTCAGTGGTGGCCTCCCAGTGAGGATTCCTGTCACTCACACTTGACACTGAGTCAGTGTTCCAGAAGCTGATAACCAGGAGTTCTGCATTCTTGAACTTGCAGAGATCTTTGGGAAAACTCAGTAATAAAAAGGGCCTCACTTTTCTTTTCTGTAAAGTAGAGGTGGTCAAGGATCATGGTGAATGCCAGAAACAGACTGGAGAACTTTGCTCTGATACTACAATTGAGC
Source organism: Colobus angolensis palliatus (assembly GCF_000951035.1). Taxonomy (NCBI): domain Eukaryota; kingdom Metazoa; phylum Chordata; class Mammalia; order Primates; family Cercopithecidae; genus Colobus; species Colobus angolensis. The sequence continues at coordinate 11,722,224 of NW_012121821.1, read as the reverse complement.
TGACAAGTGAATAGCACTCACTCTAATCTATCCAATATGCCCATGGGAATGATTACTTCTGTTCCATAGGAAATTTCAAAAGAAACAGGACTTAGCTCTCTCTGCACAGCTGCAGAGTACCTGAATCCCATGCTGAATATTAACCCAACTAATACAACATTCTGCTTTCAATAGCTAATCAAAATGCACAATTAAACAAAAAAGAGTGATTATGGTCCTGTGACAAAGGCAATCACTTCCTCAGGGAAACTTCCTTTTCTGCCTCCCACCCCTATATTTATTTTCCTAGTGCATACGACAACTTACATTTTCTAGTTATGTGTGTGATTACTTGTTTAGTATCCATTCCTTCTTGAGGGCAGAGATCATGCCTATTTTTCACTGTATTGTCTTTAGTGCTTCACATTATGCTTGGCCCTGTGCTCACTAATTGCAGAATGAAAAAGGGGACTTAGCAAATTGTCCTAAATCAGCTGACATTGGAAGACAGAATGCTTAGTTTCTTTATCAGACCCAAAGGGGAAAAATTTGAAAACAAAGCAGCTGTAATTAACAGGAAATCCATTGAAATCAAATATGTATTTAAGAGTCAAGTCAGGAATTCAGTAGTACTGATCATGAATATTCGTAGCATTAGGAAATAGGGGTGAGATAATTTGAGAACTGGAAACATTATAAGGGTTGGGAATGGAAACACAGAGGGTACCAAGGCCAGTCCTAGCGTCATGGATGCTGTGGTCCAGAGAGCGCTGTATACAGACACAGTGCAAATGGTAGCTGTTGGAAAGTTGTCCTATATTAGTTGCAGAGGGAAATGAAATGGGGATACAATATAGCTTCATCTGTTATTACAAAATGTACAGGGTTAAGTCTTTTGTTGATTCATACTCAGAGCTCACACTTAAGGAAAAAGTATCGCAATGAAAAAAGAAATGAAAAGATGTAAGCTGCTAAGAATCAAGAGTACAATCTCAAGGCCCTCTGCGAAACATACTGTGGAGCCCCTCTCAAATAATTACCATATATCCTATTACAAGAGACACTTCCTGAGGTCCAGCAACTGCCTTTCCTAGCAGGGTAATTAATAATCACATGCCAAGGAGTCTTTTGTAAGAGTCTCTCCTTGTTGCCAGAGTCTTCCATCAACTATAGCACTTCTGTGTCGGGGAAAGGATATTCTTTTGATGGCTTTGGCTTCAGTTGTGATCTTAGTCCAAGCAGCTTCAGAAGTTCAAGTGTGCTAGTCCCTAGGATTTAGAGATAGCATATGGGTTTTTTCCAACTGTATAAAGCACTGGCTGGGCTCAAGAAATGGCATTACAAAGAAGTGCTGCTATGTGCAATACCAGCTGTAAATCTTGCCAGATTTAGAATATAGGGTTGTGGGATGCCAGCAGCGGGGAGTCTGACTCCTGGTACAAGGCCAGGGCAGGAGGCTGTCTGCCAAGCCTCATTGCCAAGATGCCCAGGAATCTGTCTGTGGTCTGTACTGCAACATAAATCAGTTGTGAGTATTGACACTGTAGCTATACTGTGGAATCTCTGCAACTATTAAAATGATAGAGTATTTGGGGATAATGGAAAATGTGTTGTTCTATATTCCCCTTAAATGCAAATGACTAGAAATATCAAACTGAAGCTCATGAGAGACTTAGCCTTCTGTTTTATTTATTCTGTATTTATTGCATTTGAATCCCCAGTCTTCTATTAATTATAAGCAAGATGGAGATGATGGGCTGAAAATCCTCTTTGAAAGCTTTATGCAGAGTATGGTAACTCTCTGATTCACATTTTGCCAGATTTGGTTTTATAGTTGTATTCTAAAGATAATCAGGATTATTATCAGATATAATCAGATATCTTTATTCAGTTGAAAAGGTCATCTGTTTCTTAAACTACCGTCTATTTAGTTACTGTTGTTGACTAAAATATTACACTAAACTTTTTGCTTATGTTGTCTTAATTCTTAAAGAAAGTCTTGGTGGTGGAGGTTATTATCACCATTTTATATATGAGGAAACTGAAAACTTTCAGATACGGAAAGCTTTCCAAGTGAAGGAACAGAGTTGGTACACAGACCAACCTCAAAGCCTATGCAGTCTACCCTGGATCTATGTAGCTTTCTGGGGCAAGAGTCCTTACTAAATGCAAACAATGCAGAGTGATAGAAGTAACATGACCTTGAAAGTTGAACTGGTTTCAAATTCTGGCCCACTTCACCCGTTATGGTTAAGTTTTCATGGTTAAGTCACCAATTTCTCTGAATCTGTTTATTCATCTGAATAAGATGAATAATTATTATAGTATTATATTACAGTGTTATTTTGAGGATCACGTGAGACATTTTAAGGGAAAGCACTTAACTAACCCTTTTCACAATCTCTACTAGAGACAGAAAACATCCACCTTCCTAGCAGTGATTAGTGTTGGGCAAAGCCACATTTTAAACAAAACCTACATTTTGAAGTTACCTATGAAATGCTTCATTTGGCAGCCTCTGCATGCGGTTTTTTGTTATAATCCCGAGAACAACAGTGAGCAGCCTCAGATCCCAGTCTGTCAGTTACCACTTTGTGTATAATATTAATCTATTTGACAGGGCCATTTTGTGAAAAGGAAATGACTTAAAGGATACCATGGAAGGGGGTATTCAGCAAACACACTCCATGTACCATTTCAATGAATTGGTTCATTGTTTTATTCTTTGTAATTTCGGTGTCCCACTATGATTTAGATAGATGCTCACCAGGCCTGTTAACTTACCATAGAGTTGATCAAAAGTAAGGTATAGGCATCATATTTGTTTTTTAAGCAAATTTCCCCCTTTCCTGTGTAGTTTCCTCTGCCTATAAACCATGAAAATATAAAATTCAGGGATGTCAGATTAATCTCTGTTATATTCTGTCCAGTTAGATGTTCTGTCTCTTACAGTAGTAGAAAGGGATATAATACAAAACAAAGTCTCTCTCCTGGATTACTGCACTAAATCCTTAACTGATCTTTCTGTCACTTTCTTACCTCATTTACTCCATATTAGCTGCATTAAGTTTTCTAAAGTTTAAATTAAATCTCACTGCTTCCCTTCTTAACCAGAATAAAATCTGTTTTCTTTACTATGACTTCTAATGCCCAACCTTTCCTTCTGACTTCTTCCCAAAATCTTCTGCTTCCTCACAGCATTCTGGCCCCACTGGTCTTCTTTCTGCTCTTTGCCAGCATGAAAGGTAAGCACTGGCATTTTTAGAGCTTCACAACATATCTAAAATTCAGATAAAGCAGAAATTACAATCTCCTTTAGACAAATCAAGAAGCCAAGTCTCAGAGAGTAAAGTGACTTAATCAAGGTCTTTCAGTTACCTTTGAAGGCTTTGTGTTAGGTCTGAGGTACAAAGATGAAGGATGAGTCTTGTTTCGAGATAGTCCAGCATGATGGGGGAAGGGACATACATAGACAAATAATTTTAACATATATTGATTGCTATGCAGAATCACTGAGTTGCACAACTCCAGGGGACCAATTTGTGGTATGGGTGAGTAGTAACCTCTTCAGTTGTGTAATACCCAAACTTCATTGCCCTAAATTTTGGCATGCATTGTTTTAAACATTTTTAAGTATTAACTCATATGATCTTCATTCAAAAACTGATGAAGGAGGCATTATAATTTCCATATTTACATGTCATTATAAATGTTAAAGAGTGTGCATATGCTATTGTATATTATTATATAGTAAATATATGTAATATGTTATTATTTAATTGATTTAAACTTTATTGCCCTCTCCACCTTATCCTTCCAAACCTAAGAGTTCTAATATCTTAGTTCATTCTTATATATTGCTAATTTCCTTTTCTTAACAAATTCCCTAAATACTCTTTACCTTTGTTAAGGAGTAAGTAATGATGAAAACTGTAGCGAAGTGGCTGGGAAGTGGAAAAATAGCTTTTGATGATAAAGTCATTTATTGGACTCTTCGAGAGTACCCATGAGACTAACAATTGCTACAGAAGAAAATCAGCGTTGCAGTCTTTTTTGGGGGACAGTTGTTTTATAGATAATTTATGTAAATTGTCTGCTGTCCTATTGGTGGTTGTAGTCAAGATAATAAAAGCAATGCAGGGCCAGCCTGTTGACAGTGCAGCTTGTATTTTTTCCAGATTTTCTCCTTTATATATTTTGAAAGAAGCAGGCAAAATGAATTCAAAACAAAACTTCTCAAAGCATCAGAAAGCATAAAAAACAGTAAGCCTTTAAACCCAGAAGCTTCTCAGTGTATAGAGACAAATGTATAATTAAATCTGGAAGTTATTTCTTTCTTTTTGTCTTCTCTTTCCTTTTTTTTTTTAACCATAATGCAAAAAAGCCCAATTACTGATGATAATGAGAGTCAGGGAGTAACTGTGCCCAAAACAGAAGAAAAAAAATGTGTTGCTATGTGAATGGAATCGTAGGGAGAACAATTGTAAGGGAAGCTTTCTTGGGCTAGACTGGAAATGATAGCTAGAGCAGATGAAATGCCACCCTTTAAAGGGAGATGATGAAGGCAAAGCTGTTTTCTTTGGAGATGGGTGGACAGCAGGGAATTAGTTGTATCAACCATGAGTTGCAGATATGTGTATGTTGGCCGGGGGGAGGAGGGTCAGCATATGGTGTCCATTAAGAAGGGTGGGTGCAGGCTATAGGCTGAGACTACCAGGACAGAGAATGTTGGGAATGACATCATCTTAACCAGTCTTTCCTGTGTGACCCTTTTGTTCTACTTTTAAATGTCCTTTTGTTATTTAGTGATCTGAATTTCAAGATACAATATCGTGTTTTGTCTTTTATTCCCACTGCTCCTATTTAGCTATTTTTGAATGTTGGTTTGCTATTATAGTATCTTCCTCTATTGGAATATGTATATTCAGCCAGTTTTCTCAGAATGTTCATTTCATTTGAATCTGAGTAAGAAAATAATGTTATGTGAATTGGAAGGAGAATTCATAACAGTGATTTTTAGTAGCTGCTTTTGTAGTCCTCCTTCTGGAGTCTAATCATATTTCCCTGAACTTTATTATTATTATTTTAATAACAATTTCAACAATATCACTAGGAGGACATTTTCTTCCGATATTCTCTTTGAGGCAGAGATTATGAGAGTTCCCAGCTGAGTTCAACTGTCTTTCCAGTTCCCTTCAGACTCTCCTTCGAAACATGTAAATTCAGATCCTGCAACTGGCTTTGGAATTCATTGCTTGATAACCCTCAAACCGTGATGCTGAACATTTTGTGCTCCCTTTGTAAAGGTATAATCCCCTGATCTTTGGGTGCTGCAAAATGCATACAACATTTCTATTGAAAATGGATGGGTTTATGCTGAAAACCTATCACTTTAAAAGTATAAAGCAAAGGTTCCTTGACAGACCAGTCACTTAGTATTTATTCAACACTGTTCCAGGCACTGCAGGAAGCTCAAGAAAAAAAAAAAAAAATTATAGTTGCTGCTCTCAAGAAACCTGTAATTTTCTTGAGTAGTTTAAATAAATGCATTCAAAGCAGGGAGTCCAGAGATGAGTTTCAGGTATGCACAATATTGTAATTATATTCATTATTTTGGGTAGAGGGTGTCCAGAGCTCTCATTAGATTCTTAAATGATTTTGTTTAAAAAAAGAGATGAATAATCACAGAAGTAGAGAAATAAATAAGTACCAGTCTATGCAATTCTGATTCCAAGTGTACCAGTCTGGAGTAGATGCATCGAGGTGACCTGAACTAATTTGGAAAAGTATTATAGCATGCTAGCCCTTGAAGACTTTGATATGCAGAAGAGAATATGAACAGCATGCCTGGCAAAAGCACTGATAATCATCTGGCTCCCAAACTTGTTAACGAGACGTGGGACAAACTTTGTTTTTGATATGGGAACATAAATAAATCAGTAAATAAACAAAATGTAGTAAATGAAGTTTAGAGTTATACAAAACTGGGTTTTGGATTTGCCATTTAATAGATGTATGATCAGCATCTTTCAGAAGCTCAGCTTCTTCATCTGTAAAATTGAATAACCATGCCTACCTCATAGAAGTATATGAAGATAAAATCAGGTAATGTGTGGAAGGCTTACAGACTGAGATCCTGGTTCAGATTAAAAGTTTCGTAAGTATCAGTTTTCTCTTTTAGATTCTAAGTGCAATGACATTTGGTACAGATCACAAGAAGTGAATACAGAGCTGGTCATCAAAAGTAGAAGTTGAGTGCTGACTGGAGTTTTTGGAGAAAGGACTAAGGCGACACAAAGAACTCATTGTATTCTAAAAGATGGCAGGAATTTGAAGGCATTTTAGGGAGAGAACTATACAAGCAAAAGTATAGACATAGACTAAAAAATAACATGATGTAAAGTAGTATTTGTGAATCTCAGTGAGGACCCCAGGTCCTTTGCACATATGTGGAGGAAGGCTCAGTTCCTCACATCTCTCAGGCTTTGATCAATTGCTACTTCTTTGGGTTGTAATTCCCATAACTGAAGTAACGTCCTCTAACATTTCCTTTCCCTGATATAGTTTTCTTTATAGCCCTTACTCATAGCAGCAGAACATTATAGAATACAGGCTCAGGAGGCCAAGACTTGAAGGAGGCCAAGACTTAGTCCATTTTGCTTACTACTGTGTCTCTGCTACTAGCATAGTGCTTGGTATTTATTAGATGTTACATATATATTTGTCAAGTAAATGAATAATGCCTGCAAGATGTTTGGAAACAAGAACCCACCATGTTTGCTGATAGATTTGCTATAGGGTACGAAAGGAGGGAAGCATCCAACCTGGCAACTATCTGTAATCTAATATTTAATTTTAGATATGTTTTGTTTAGTGATAGCTTTTATTAAGATGTACCTATCCATAACTGTTTCTGGGTTTGTAAGCCAAAAAGTCAAAAGCACTGTAATGTTGGTTGAATATTTTACATATTCCAACAGATTTTGAGAGTCATTCCACTTCAAATTAAAAATTTAGTTGAATAAAATTAAAGTGTAAATTAGATTAATTAAATTTTCTGAGTCTTCTTTTGACTCATTTGAAGCTATGGTCTGTGACATTAAACTTTCATTAACAATGTGTTTGTGTGTATGTGTGTTTCTTTGGGTAAGGATATAGGCTTACAAATAAATAGGCCATAATTAAGCTGGATTCTGATTGAAAACAAAAATCTTTTCCCTGGAGAGACTGCAATGGCCCAAAACTCTTTGTCGTAGTATCAGCACAGTATTCTTACAATCCAGGACTGAAGGACGGACTAATGCCCTGTAAGGGATGCGACAAGACTGCACTTTAGAATCAAGATACAAAATAGATAAGAGGTTCTACTCCCCTGTTTCTCTACCTATATTGTGAATTTGAAAGATGAATTTCTGAGATTTAATTGACAGTTTCTCATAGTGGGCAGCCCATGTGTTCTTGGTCTCTCTAAACTTCATTTGAAGAGAGGGTGGGTATGACATTTGGAGGTGTTGGTATGGAGGCCGGATTGCAGAATAGGCATGTTAACAGGCCAGAATTCTGACACAGGATACTATTATTCCTTTATAAATATAAACCTAAATGTAAGAAGATTTCAAAAGATGATACTGAAGAAAATTCTCTATTTTCATTTTCCTTTTATTTTTTCTGAAAGTTACAGGAGGAAATAGTGGTTTTAAAGTTCTAATGGTCAGAAGCTACACATTTAAATGACTGATATATGTGAATCAAGGTTGAGAATTCAGCTTTCAAGAGATAGTGTTGAGGTCTTTTATTATGAAACTTAAGTATGTTTACCTTACTGGTCCAAATTGTGATTAATGTTAGTACATTAATTTTAAAGCATTTGCATTTGTCAAATGATAGACACCATTATGTATATATCTTCACTTTGAACATTCCAGATGTTCAAATGTTGGTAGATATATAATTACAAGCATCAGTTTCTATCCTACAAGATGCTTCTCACTTTTGGTGTCTTCTGAATTACGTTAGATTACTTATTGCTTATCCGTTGAGTTACATTGTAAATTAAATTCAGGTTTCCTGGTTAAACTACATTTGTTTTGCCTTGCATAGATCTGAGAATTTTTTATGAAGTTCCATTTTCATACTCTTTGAACATCAAGGTAATGCTGATTGCCAAGAAAACACTGAATATTTGCCTACAGTAGGCAATTGTAAAGTGGCATCTCCTATATTAAAAAATTTTTAATTTTGGCATGGTGACTTTTTAATCAGTGTTTATCCTTTGTGTGGTTACTATTAATTCAAAAGTAATGTACTTAATATGTCTGTTAGACTATTGGTCTCTTTAAGCTCAATTATATGGATTTTATATGTTTTGATGGCTTGTTACATTTTTTGGTAGCTGATTTGGCCTAAATTTGGGGGATATTTCTTATTAATACAGGTCAGGCTTATATTTATCAATTCAGGAATATTTTGGTCTTACAGAAAAATGAAGACAATAAGTAGAAATGTCCAGCTTATGAATTAAGAAAGGAAATACTGGATCAGATAAATAAGCAAAAAGAAGTAAATGGAGAGAACAGGGACACAGTATAATTTTTTAGGTAAGATAAAATAAAAATGGAGTGACTAGACCTCAGAAAGTGATAACACACAGGGATAGGAAAATTGTAGGAAGAGTTAACAAAAAAAGCACAGAACTTTTGAAGATTCAAAAATTATTTTGCTTCTTAGAAGTTCTTTGAAACTAAATGTAATCTTCAGTGGTGCTATCAAGGAGGAGTTATCTTTGTACCTAATTCAGAGAACTTAACCTCAACTGAAATATTTTTTCTTTGTACTTAATAGTTGGAGAATAATTTGTGAATTATGAATGTTTCATAAGCATAGAGTAGAACTGTAACTCTTCTTAAAATGTTAGTATCTTTTAGGCTAATTCATTTTTTATTTTTGTATTTTTCATATTATATAAAGTGGTAGATAAATTATTGTTAACAAAAAATAAATTGTAACACACATTTTGTATTTTAATTAGAAAGATATTTTAAAATTATTTACAGATACAAAGTCTAGTATAAACTCCATGGAGTATTCAATATTTTTATTGAATTTTTTTCCTGTTGAATTTTATTGAGTTTTCCTCACTTTTTAATAGAATATCTATTTTTTAATCAATGAGAATGTTTAAAAATTATCAAATTTTTCACACAACACTGGTGTAATAGCTTATTGAAGAAACTTTAAAAATAAAAATCACTGTGTTAGCTGTTTATATGCGCTGTAATTCTCTGTGTTCTTAAAGGAAGATAATATTTTAGAGTAAATGCATTCTTCACCTTCCCTTCATCCTCTTCTAGTCTATAGATTTTGAGGAGAAAGTATAATATTTTTAATTTCAGACATTACATTTTCTATTTTAATGCATAGCTTTAGATGTTAAAAATACTTAATGAAAATGTCAAAACCTGGCAACTTTCAGCAGAAGCCCATATATTACTGGTACCGATAAAAACTGGAGAAAGAAAAATCACTTTGAAAATAAATAAACATTTGTTATGACCTTGTAAAAAGGATATTTATTGATATACAATAAGTCAATATATTTAATTCTACTCTTAGGCATATTCTTTAGAGAAACTCTTTCACTAGGAAATGTGTACAAAATTGTTCATAGCAATACTGTTTGTAACTGGTAACCATCAATGTTCTCTTAGAGGAAAATGGATAAGCAGTGCAATGGTTTCATGTAATAGATTGTTAATAGAAAAATAGAAAACTTAAAATAGAAAACTTAATGTCTGAAATTAAAAATATTAAACTATCTCCTCAAAATCTATAGACTAGAAGACGACGAAGGGAGGGTGAATAATACATGCGCTCTAAAATATTATCTTCCTTTATGAACACAGAGAATTACAGCACATAAAAACAGCTAACACATTGATTTTATTTTTAAAGTTTCTTCAACAAGCTGTTCTACCAGTATTGTGTGAAAACTTTGATAATTTTTAAACATTCTCATTGATTAAGTGAAGGCAAATCATCTATAAAAATGGATTTCATGGACATATTATTGCATTAAAAGTTCCACAAAATTGTATATAGTCTAATCACAGTTCTTATAAATATCAAAAACAAAAATAACAGAGAATGTATTTTCAAGATGCACAAATTCAGGGAAAACAAGAGAATTTTAGTGACCACTTCCTGTGCAGTATGGCAGAGGGGTCATAGCCTAATGTCAAGGCGTTAGGACAGTCAGGTAGCTGTTTGGCTCCTGAATATTTATTTTCTTTTTTGCTTTACAACTTTATAGCTTTAATATATATGTATATAAGTTCTATATATGTCGAAAGTATTTTATAATTAAATATGTTACACTGAAAAGACTTCCAAAAATAATCCATAATTAGAACACCACATATCAATTGCTATACTCTTCATGGAGATCATTCATATAGATCTACTTTTGTGCTTTACAAGGCACATGACTCAGCATTCTTTTATTCTCTTGTCATCTTTTCCTATTCCAAGACCTCCGGTCCTGGTCAGTTGATATTCGTTGCCTTCTTACATACTTTTCTTAGATGAAAACATGTGGGTGATATTCTCAGAATCTCTGCATGTCCAGAGATATACTTCTTTTATTTCCCCTGGTGATATTTCCCCTGGGTTCTTGATTACAGTCCTCTCTCTCAATGTTCTGTCAATATTAGCTTCTATCACTTAGTATTTTGGATAAGTTCTATTGCTACTCCGATTCCTTTTATTTCAAAAGTTACCTACTTTGTATAGAAGCTTACAAGAGTTTACCTCATTTTAGGAATTCAGAATAATTTACCAGGATGCATGTAAAATATGTTGTTTTTTTTGTCCCCCATTAATCCTTTCTGGGACATGGTGAACCCTTTCAATCTGCAGCTCAAGTGTTTCTTCAGTTTAGAAAACGTTTTGTCTATTGTTGGCTTGATTATTCTCTTTCCTCCATCTGTTCCTTTTCCTTCATCTGAAATTCTTATTATTTGCATATAAAACCTTCTGTATTTTTCCTTCAGACTGCTAACTTTACTCCCATGATTTTTTTTTTATATTCTTGTGTTTTTTCTCTGTGTTTTGTGATATTCCTGTCCATTGATTTTTGCCAATTCTTAAAAGTTGTCATCTTCTCTTTCATTTCCTCTACCAATTAAAAAAAATTTTTTTTAAGATCTAAAGAATATCCTTACATAATCTTATTGCTTTTTATTTGTTTCAAGTTATCACCAGACTCCTCTAAGTGAACTATTTAAAAATAAAAGCCTTTAGTTCTGGGTCTTCTTGGAACTTTACCCACAGTTTTCTGGGTTCCGTGACCTTTTTGTAGACACCAGGTCAGGGTTTTAGGGTCCTATATATGCTAGACAACCAGGGGAGGGTATAAATTCAATAGAATCTTGTTCCTCTGGGACGCAGGTGAATAGGGGACTTAAAATCTTATGATCACGCTCTGCACAAAGGTGCTTCTCTGATGCTCCCTGATCTTCTGGGGTGCAGGGCCAGCCTTAATATTTATTTAGCATCAAAGACAGTTAACAGTGTACCCCAGCTGCAGCTCTCCTACAGGTTCTCAGATCCCACATAAACATGAGCTCCCTAAATTAACTCAAGATCTTTGAGGCAAAAGTTATCTTTGGATACAACACGGTCTAAATAATCACTTCAGGCCCCTAGTTTCCGGACTCCCATCAAGCACAGAGGAGAGCAAACATCCAGTGTTTCTTCTTTGGTTACTGTCTTGAAACATAGACACAGAGAAAGGATGATGGGGACTTTAAGGTTTAAGTTCAAGACATGCTGTCTCTTGTAATCTTTCAACTTTTTCTGTAAGATTATAATCAGGTATTCATAAGAGATAATACCATTTCTGGGATTTCCTATGTAACAAGCAGTATCTAAAATCATCACATGAATCCCTCTAGATATATAACAAGTATCCTGTTTTAAGTGGGGAAACTGAGACTTAGATAAATAAGCAGCCTGCCCACTGTTGCATTAGGAAATGGCTAAGATTTTGATTCCAATTTGGCAACACTCTAAGGTTTGTTTGTATTCCTTCTAGTATATAACTCTCTTACTTTTCAATTTACCCTGAGCCTTATTGCAGAGAAATTATGAAAGTTGCTATAATATTCCCTCTTTTCCTTCCAGCACAAATGTGAAAATATTATTTTGGAATGATATTTCCTATAAAGTTGAACTGCTGTGTTTGATAGTTTGAATTTCAGCTGAACTGCCCAGGGAAAAAACTGCTTAAATATTCCTACACACACAAAAAACTATCTTAGCCTTGAAACTACCACACAGGATTCATGAAAACATATTTTCCTATTTGGTTTAGAATGGATTTAGGCAAAAAATAATCCATTTAGGAGAAGCTATGAGGGCTTGAAGGGAACAAGTGGTAATTGTTGGATTTATGAAATTCAACAGCTGTTTTGGAATGGATAAAGGCAGTTAAAGGCTTACTCATGGTAAACAGCAGTCCCAGTTCTGAACTTGTTTTTAAAATAATTGCTTCTAAGACAAATGGTTAAACAACAGTATTAGAGAATTTTTTCTAGAGGCTGTGGAGGGTTAAAAGGAGAAAAATGTCAGAGTCTTCTCCTTATCTGGCAATGAAAGGTAAGTGGCTAATCATAACCTCATAACATCAGCTATCTCATTTATATTGTTGCAGACCCCTTGCCTACATGCTTTAGGCATGTTATCATTAAATTAGAAATATTTTTCTCCTATTTTCTGGGTGTGGACACTAAAGATCAGAGAGGTTAAGTAGCTTGCCCAAGGACATATTAGTATAGTGCATGTCTGTTACTGAAACACTAATCATTTTGGGTCAAAAATTCATGCTGTTAATTAATCCTCCTTGGATCTATTTAGTTAGCTTTGGAGAGTTCATTTCATAAAGTGGAAGGTGGAAAATAACCCAAAATGTAGCAAATATCTGTTTGGTGTTTATTTATTGATGTATTCAACAAACATTCTTTCTTACTGTTGATTGAAGTAATGTGCCAGCTCCCCAAAGTCATAGGCCTAAGGATGATTCTTGTGACTTTTTATTTTTAAACACTGTGCTTGTTTTCTTTCCCTTTCCCTCTTTTTCAAAAGTCTTTTATAATATGAATATAGAATTTGAAAGTAAATTAGATGTATATGCAGGGTTCTACTTGCTACTTTCAGAAAGTAAGAGTGTCTGGAGAGCTCCAAATTTTCGGATGCATCAGGTGAAAGCAATTCTTTTGCAGCTCTTCCTGAATATTTTAGAAAAAGTAAAATTAATGACTTAGGAATTAATTTTCTCTGTTTGCTCTTACAGTTTCCTCAAACACTGATATTCTTTTCAGTTGCCATCACTACATTCCTTTTACTCTTTTGACATTTAAACTTGAAATTTATAACTGTGTTACTTGCAAGTATTTGCAAGAAATACATTCAAATAAACAGATGCATTTTATGTTTTATTCTGCTCTTCAATTGAAACCATAAATCTAACAAAGATTTGAGAAGACTGGTCATACCATTAATGGAAAATTAATCTTAGAGAAATCTTTTCTGACAGGGGGTTAGTAAACAGACTAAACATTTCAGATAACACATAGATGGTGAAAAATGTTTTACTTTTGTTGTATTTAATGTTATAATAAATTATAAATTTGTTATAATTAGCAATTATGCCTACTCTTTCAACTATATCCCCATATTATAATTATTGTTATTATTTATTTATTTTTTTGAGACAGAATCTCCCACTGTTGCCCAGGCTGGATTGCAATGGTGCAATCTTGGCTCACTGCGACCTCTGCCTCCTGGGTTCAAGCGATTCTCCCTCCTCAGCCTCCAGAGTAGCTGGGACCACAGGTGTGTGACATCACGCCTGGCTAATTTTTTGTATTTTTAGTACGGACGGGATTTCACCGTGTTAGCCAGGATGGTCTCAATCTCCTGACCTTGTGATCTGTCCCCCATTGGCCTCCCAAAGTGCAGGGATTACAGGCGTGAGCCACCATGCCTGGCCCCCATGATATTATTTTTGACTGATCTTATTAATATTAAAGAAAAAAGCAATTAACATTAAATTTGCTGATAGAAAGTAGTGTTGATTCTAAACATATTATTCATTAGTATATATTGGTGCTTGACTAATATTCGCTTTCCCTAAATATTAACATGTGTTAAATCTAAAAATATTTTTGAATTGAATATATAAATTGTGCCATTGCTTATATCTGCTTTCTCCATAGTAGTGTAGGGATGAGAATAATATTTAAATTAAAAGAGGTATTAAGACACAATTAATAGCCCTGGCTTTATACGTGCTACAGAATTGATGCTCTATTAATAAGAGTGGTGGTGGTGTTTTTTATTTACCTTCTATCTTATTGAGAAAATAGTATCAATCTGGAAGAAACCTGTGTATGCTTCTGTGTATTTATATGCATCCATTACCTATACCTTCATCCTTTGCTTTTTCTCCTATTTCTATGAGTGAACTTTTCCTCTCCCTGCAAGATAATAATGCCTCCTTTTCCTTAGTAAGTCCTATTCATCTCATTTCCTTAGTAACACCTCCCCAGCAGTTATTCATTCCCTCTTGGGGATCATTTCTTTTTAGCCTACCACAAGAACAGCTGTTAACAGCATAGAATTGTATGGTGGTTCATTCTAGCCACCACCTTATTTCTCTGCTCTCTTATACAGAAAAAACTTTTCAAAAGAGCCGTCCATATTTCCTCTCTGCATTCCCTGTCCTCCAAGTCTTACTTGAACCCACCACTCTCTCAGGTTTCCAACTCCCAATTTCACTGAGACTGCTCTTTTCAAGTTCACCCATCACCATGACTTTGCTAAAACTAAGTTTAAATCTGAAATCCTTGAGAACACTGAGATTCATCAATAGCATTTGACACAGTTGATCATTCTTTCCTGCTTGAAACGTTTGTTTTTCAGACCATCTGGTTTCCCTTTATCTTCTGTCTGTTTCTTCTTAGTCTCTTTTACTGTTTTTTCTTCCTCAATAGCCTAATGATTGAATTCTCTGGGGACTCAGTTCTTAAAACTCTTGTTATTTTCTCTCTCTCAATCTCTCTCTCTGTAAGTGACCTCCCCCAGTCTAAAAAAAAAAAAAAAAAACTCTATGCTGATGCATATGAATCCTCTTCCCCAAACTCTAGATTCTTCTATTCAACTTTAATTGACATCTCCTCCCAGTTACCTTATAGCTACCATTTCAAACTTAACATGTTCCAAAATGAAATCATGGTTATTTCTAAAGCAACTCCTCCAAAAGTCTTCCCCATCTCATGATATGGCAACTTGATTCTTTGATTTGTGTGGGCCAAAAAATTTCAAGTCAAGTTTAATGCTTCCCCTTTTCTCATTCGTTACATGCAATTCCTTAGGAAATTCTGTTTCTATGCCTTGAAAATATATCTAGAATTTAATACTTCTTTTCCTAAGTCCAAGCCCATATCATTTCACCAGCACTTGTTCAGGTGTAGCCTTCTAATGGGCCTCCTGCCTTCACCTTTGTCCTCTTAATCTATTCTTAAACAAACACATCCTTCACCTGAAAATACAAGAATTACTTACTATTGTTTTCAAAGTAAAAGCTAAAGTCCTTCCACAGATCTACACAACCTAGTGAAGTTTGTCTCTGACTTCACTTGTATCAGTTTGTCCCTTTGTTCATTCTGCTGCTGACACACTGGACTTCTTACTGTAATTCATGAGTTAAGCATTTTTTTTTATCACAGTGCCCTTGCATTTGCTGTTCTCTTTGCTAGAATTACTCTTTTCCCAGGTGTCCATATGTTTTACACACTCACTTCCTTCAGCTCTTTCCTTATATGTCACTCTGCAATGAGGAGATTAAAAATAGTAAATCTTCACTCCCTATATATCCAGCCATTTTTATTCAATTTCTTTACTTTATTATTCTCTAAATGACTTACATACCACATATTTTACTTGTTGATATATATATATATATATATTTTTGACTTCTCTACCAGAATAAAACCTCTCTGACGGCAGGGACTTTTATATTTTTTAATATTTGCTTCATTCTCAAGTGCCTAAATCAGTGCCTTAACATGTGGGAGATACTAAAACAAATTGTTGAATAAATGGACTGATATAATTGCCACTAATATTAAGAAAATATTTTTATTACTTAAAAGGAAGTGCTGCCCCAGTGGTAATATTTCTGAGTCTGGAACCATACTGCCTGGGTTTGAATCCTGACTCTATCATTTACTTAATCGTGTAACCTTGGGCAAGTTACTTAACTTCTCTGTATGTCAGTTTCCATATGTGTATCTACTGTATATACAAATATATTGGAAAAGTAAATAAATTAATATTTGGAAAGTATTTAGAACAAGACCTGTAATGTATAAATTCTGGGTAAAACTTTATTATTATGATGGTTAAATTCATGTATGAGCTGGTAATATTTTAAAACCATGCTCAGAAGTAAAATATATTGGCTGCTACTGAACTCATTTGAATATACTCATTAATATTGTTTCTCTTGGGTACTGTTTTGGGAGGAAGCATGCTGTACTGATCTTTATACAATAGCCCTCCCTTATCCATGGGTTCACTTTCCGTGGTTACAGTTACACCCAATCAATGGCTTGTGGTCTGAAAATATTAAATGGAAAATTCCGGAAATAAACAATTCATAAGTTTTAAATTGTGTACCATTCTGGGTGACGTGATGAAATCTTGCTCCATCCTGCTCCATTCTGCTTGGGACATGAACCTTCCCTTGGTCCAGTGTATTCATGATGTAGATGCTACCCACTCTTTTGATCATCGACATCATCTGCTCCTGACATTGTCATGGCTCGATGATCCAGGATCACGCAAAGCAGATGATCCTCCTTCTGACGCGTCATCAGAAGATAAATAGTAGCCTAACACACACACCACAATACTTATGCCACTCACCTCACTTCACCTCATTATGTCTCCTGACATTGTCATAGCTCGGTGATCTGGGATCATGCAAAGCAGATGATTCTCCTTCTGATGCATCATCAGAAGATGAATAGTAGCCTAACACTCACACCACAATACCTACGCCACTCACCTCGCTTCACCTCATCATGTAGGTGTGAGATTTATCATCTCACATCATTGCAAGAAGGAAGACAAGTACAGTACTATAAGATATTTTGAGAGAGACCATTTCACATAACCTTTATTACAGCATATTGTTATAATTGTTCTATTTTTTATTAGTTATTGTTGTTAATCTCTTACTGTGTCTAACTTAGAATTAAACTTTATCATAGGTGTGTATAGAAAAAAGTATATATATGATTAGGTACTATTTGCAGTTTCAGGCATCCATTTGGAGTCTTGGAACATATCTCCCAAAGATAAGGGGGAACTAATGTATATGAGTATAACCTTGTATAATGAGCATGGGTTTTTGGACTCAGATTTGTAGCCCCAGGTCTCCTACTTGCTGACTTTAAGTTACTAATGTTAAACTTGATTCATCTCATCTTAAAATGAGGTGTTTATGAACCATAAGAGGCTAGCAAACAAGCAAATGAGGTAAAACATATAGGTATCCAGCAAGTTGGTTACTATTAAGTGAAAAAATAACAGTACCCCTGGCAGTGAAGAATAAGAATCCATTTTCAGGGCATCTAAGTATTGCCCTTGTTTCTGTATCTTATGCAAAGTTACTGGTGAACGATTATGAATGGCTGATTTTCCAGGTTTCAAGAAATGGATGACATTTCATAGGCTCTCCTTAACAATTCTACTTAACAAATATGGGAGTAACCCCCCTACAGAATTGGGAACCATAATAGTGGATATGTGGAACCCATGCATATAGTCTGAATCATGGTTGGAAATTTCCAATTTCATTCATCAGTTTGTTTGTTTTGCATGTTAGATTTAACTCTTTTAATTATCTTTAGTTGGAGACCTATGATTTGTCCTTGAAGACTATTTCGCAAGCAATTCGGGACCTTCTTAGAAAAAACTGGAAATTGTCTTCATCATTCCAAATATCTACTCTTAACATCTTCTGTTTGTCATGCTTACACCCATTTGAGACATCCCAGGTCCTTTTTCCTATTGTGAAAACCTGCTCTGAGGAAAGTATTAGTTACAGTTTTATATATTATATAAGAAATTCAAAGGAAACATTCCATTCCATGCAATGCTATATAAACAAATTATCTTATTGTAAGATTGAAGGCATGGTTCCCTGTTAAAAGCTCTATTTTCAATAAAGATGTTGGGGAGGAGATGTATCCTTTGAGCAGTGACACTCTCTAAAGCCCTCTCAAAGCTCACTATATTTGTAGGAACAAATTTTTTTCTGTACTCTCCTTGATTAGCTCCATTAAGGCACAACTCTTTGATAATAAAAAACATAAATGATTAGGAATTACATATGCATATATTAATTAGAAATATATGTGTGTTTACATAGATAAATATATAATTAACAATGTTGCTTGCCTTTGGCCATTGGCAATAAATATTAGGAAGGGAGTTCTTAAAAAATACATACCCTAAATAAATATCCAGATAACATTTGCACTGCTGTAGCTTTTTATTGAGGGTCATCTTGGCCACTGGCATGGTTTCTTCCTGGATAATAATGCTACTGAGCCTCTCCAAAAATAGAGGTATGTAACCAGTGTAGATGTCACCTTAGTCATCTCATTTGCATCTAATGGTTATATTTGAAACGCTATATTAAGTGATGGAATTTTCCTTCGGAAAAGAAAAGAGTCAGATTTACTCTATATAATTCTCTCTTTTTGGCCTTATGTATTTTGCAAAATGCTCATTTTCCTTCTCTCCTGATTCTTATGCATATGTAAAAATATGTCTGTTTAAACAAGCTTCTACTACTGGCTTGTTTCAGGGAAACTACCTGAGTCCTTCTTCCCTACTGGCTGAAGAGGAAAATCCAGTTTGTTGCCTAAGAGTTTCGTACACTCTCCACTGATGAAATAATCCTGTGTCAAAGCATAGCATCAGAGCAATGCGTGCAAAGAAATTATTCTTGACATATCCCTTGGGCCGTTGACTTTCTTGTGTTAGGCGGTCCGCTGAGACATACTATTATTTCCCATTTGATTATGTATGTGCATATGCTGTCAGTTTGCATTGCTAGGATAAGCAGTTTGAACTTGATGATTTGGTGATCTAAATGTAGTCCTTTCCTCTTAAGTGAAATCTCATTTTCTAGCAATTTCAAGGCTTACTAAATTTAGCCACAGAAGAATGTATATATGCAATTTTTGTTTTCCTTTTCTGTTTTTACTCTCATCATTTTTCGCTGGTGCTGAGAATAAGGAAGAACCCCATAGTATTACTAGTCTTACACCCAAAGCTTTGAAAAATATGTATTAAAGTGGACAATATAGAACTCTCATTCTTGGTCTTTTTTTAATTTCCTAAGGCAGAAGTATATTTACACTTGTTAGCTCTTAGAAAGAAAAAGTGATCTGAGGGACCAGCCAAGTTTTCTCTTCTTAAGAGATGTTCTTTTTGTGGAAATCAAGGTTTCTTTATGCTCTTGCACTGAATCAACTAAATCTTTTTTTGTTGCCATGTTAAATTCAGAGCTGTACCCTCAAACTGTGTAACAGACCAAACAGCCAACTCTGAAACAAGATGTGGCTTCTTAGTAAATCACAGCAAAACTGCTTTTAGATGTTCCCAGAATAGTTCCAACCCATGAAATTGCCCTAGAATGAATTAGCACATCTCTGAACACTGTGTAACCTGAAATTTAACCATTCTCATCAATATGAAAAAAAGTTTAATGGTCATATTTTTATCAAGCAAACTGCCCTCTTTTAGTGTGCTAGATTGGTTTTTGAATAGGTGCATGGAACATGGTTATAAATCTCCTTAATTAAAAAGCTTGTCCATCAAGTTTGTACAATATATACAAGGTTTGCAAAACCAAGACAGGACGCCTAAATGTGTGTGAAAAAGTCTCATGTCCAAAATGGCACGTGAGGCTGCAATTAAAATATCAAGTCACAGTTGAAACTTACTAATTTAAATTTATCAATAACCTTGTAACAGATATGAGGACATATCTCACCTTTCAAATGTAATTTCTTTCACTGAAAGAAAATTAATGTATATAATTCAGTGTTACAATGCACTAATAAATCAGAATGTGAAGATATCTCTCAGTAGGCTTCATTCTGGAGGCTAATTTCCTTGTCCAACACAATAGAAATTAGTTTATTATATACATATGCAAATCTGGCTAAATCTGCAGAAATATAACTACAGATGTCTAGAAAATTCAAGAAACATCATAAATCATCACACATTGACAATATACAGGATGAGTTTACTCTTCCTTAACTTATTAACTAGTAAGTTCTCACTAATAAGTTACATTGATGAATACATGAAGTTAAAAACAATTTTTAGAATATATGATAGTAACCTTGTGAACCAAAAATGAAGTAATATAAATGAAGCATTTGAAAAGTTAAAGGTTTATAAAATTTTAAAACCTTATTAATGACATAATTTAAATTCAATGCCATGCCATAAGTGGCTTGGAAAATTACATTTTCTTCCTTTTCATTTGTCATCCAATAAAATCAGATATTTTAACAGCTTAAGAGCCTTTAAAAAATTAAGTGCCATTGTGGTGAATTGATTTGGTCAGATTCACAGAGATAATAAGGAGTTAGGTCTCCTGACATCCATTTAGTATTATTTTCATATAATTTTCTCTTGTGGCCAGATCCAAGGTTAGAAAATCTATAAATAAGGGAAGAATGAGGGATGGATGCAAAGTCTGAGGCATTCAGCATTTTAGGACAAAATACACAATACAATTGGTTAACTACGTGAATTGAATGCAATTTAATCCAAACTTCAAGAATTACCTTTTTTTTTTTTTTTCGGTCATGCACTGGTATGAGAAACCTAGAATTTCAGAGTTATCTTCCTTCATATCTACTGGAATAAATTTTTTCCTTTGGCCCAAATCACTTAGTAACAATGGGTTTTCATGACCAGTATAAAATTGTTCATGTGATTTCATCCCAAAATTTATGGTGTTGGTGTTATTGTGTATGTGTGTGCACCAAAATCACTGAAAAACTCTACATGTTTTTCCTCTTGTATTTTCAATGTGGATGACTTTTGTAGCCACTCTAGACATTTTGCCACATCCAGCCACTGGTAGTTTTATAGTAGTATTGCAATGTTCTTTAATTTTCCTTTCTCTAATGACTAATGATATTGAATATCTTTTCATGTGCCTCTTTGTCACCTTCATCTTATCTTTGGTGAGTATCTGTTCAAATCTTTGGTTCATATATTTTTATGGGTTGTTCATTTTCTTATTATTGGGTTTGAGTTCTTTACATATTATGGATACAATTCCTTTATCAGATACGTGTTTTGCAATATGTTCTTACAGTTTGTTGCCTGGCTTGCCATGTTGTTAACATGAAAACATAAAACAAGATTTTATTTTAGATAATGTCCAATATATGGTTTTTGCCTTTGTGACTGCTGAGTTTTGTGTTCTATGTAAGAGAGAGTTTTGTGACCCAGTTTCACAAAGATTCCATTTTTCATATTTTCTTCTCAAAGTTGTGTAATTTTAGCTCTTACATTTAGGTCTAAGATCCAAATTCAGTTGATGTTTGTATATAATGCTTTGGAAGTCTCCCTTATTTAAACACTTTCATTGCTTCTTAATTCCCATGTTTTTGTGTTTATGTCTCTTGTATGTCACTGTTATCAGTAACTGTGTGCACAAAGCTTATAATGTATAATCTAAGAAAAGTAAGGAATATTTATTTGATTTGTATTTTTGTGAAGTTTGTTCCTCAGACAAAAATGTATTGAAAAATGTGTGCAGTCAAGGTTTTGTGCTATAATTTTGGATTTATTATAATCATTGTCCATATACTACACTAAGCCTTTGTAAATGTGTGGTTTCGCTATTTGATCAAGAAGGTAAAATACAGACATGTTAGTGGCAATATGATTCACTATAAAAAGCAAAATAGAGTGCATAAAGACATCCAAAAATATTTATGTGCATAAGTGCTTTCATAAATATTATTTCCACATAAAATTATTTTACATTAAGTATGAAAAATTATAATGTATAATGTCTTTGAATATATAAACAAATACAATGTATTATTTAAATAAAATTATTTGTTTTTTTACATTTTTTCTTATTGCCTTTGTCAGTTGGCTTGGACTGGCAGAGTATATTTTGTTCTGCGGACATGCTGAAATTCGTATAGTAAGTCTGTAATACCATAATAAAAAGAGATAGACCAATGTAGGAGGACACCTCTGCTGTAAATGAGTTTATGGAACAGATTGACCTTGAGTTATCTAAAATTCATCAAGTTTTTTCCATTTTTGCTCTGACATACGAAAAAGACTATAGAACTCACCGGCTATTTAATGTATTTTTAGAAAGGGAAACATTTTATTAAACTAAATCTTATGATGAACCCCAGTAGTAAGAAAGATATGTACAGAGCTGTTCTGGTAGAAGGAGGAGTAAAAGTCCCACCCAGGGGAGCCATATTTCTTCTTCCTTAGCTTTCTCTAAAACATTTTTATATAGCCCAGAGATTCTGAAACACAATTTAAAAATCTTTGATTTAGTCTAATCAAGTGTTTGATTTTTACATGCAAAACAAAGGCCTACCTAGTTTCCCAGGTCATACCATCATTTTGTATCTGTGAAAGCTCATCTTACCCTAATCCATTGCTTCACTATTCCATAGCTCCCAGTTATTTGGTTCACTCTGGCAAATATTATAGGTCATAGAAATGTGGCTTTCTGTTTTGGAATATGTTTTCTTTGTTTATTAATGTGCAGTTATTCAATAGAGACTTGAGGTTAAAATGAGGATAATAGAAATCTTGTGTTTGAGCAAAAGCTTAGTTTATTTTCTTCAAATGATTGATCATTCAATAGCTATGTAATAAAACCATAAGACTGAATCGGTATTGAATTCTTGTAAACACCATATGTTTGTATAAAATTCTCTAAATAATGTCTCCTCTGTAATCTTCACGCTCATAGTCAGGAGTTTTCTGTATGACCTTCAAGCACAGACATGTCTACCATTTTTAGCACTAAAGGAAATAGCAAAAGTACAGAATTCCACTCTCATAGGGCTGTGGTCAAGAATGACTGATACACAGCTGGGCAAGCAGCTGGGCCTTTCATAGACAGAACAAAAAGTGTGTGGAACTGAGCTTTATTTGAATGTGAACTAAATTCAAATCCAAAACCCTTGAATGCGTTGTACAGTTGAGGGTTTGTGCATGAAATATTCAAGTTTTTACTCTCATTTGAATCTTAGAAAGTAAATTTATCTGAGAACAAATGGCACCTTGCATTTGTGCCAGCTCTTTAGACACTACTCATAATTTTTCAAATTATTGCATTTCAATCTTCTATTCACAATTGCATAAATAATAGTGACACTTTGCGTTTTGTAGCAACACTCCTTTTAAGATGTGTGTTTTTAGATAAGATTATTAATTTATAAACCATCATGAAATAAAATAGAAGATATTTTTGCTCATTTGCCACATGCAGTGAAAAAGAGTCCTTGGGCAAGGTCAAACAATGAATCAGCAGGGCGTGGAGAACAGAACTTTCCAAGTTCTCTGAGGGCAAAGCCTCACTCTGTGTATCAGCAGGTCTCTCGTGGTAGGGGTGTGATGTTCCTGAGCTCTTTTCAGATAACACTTCACTTGTGATTTTGTATAGCTTCTGAGTTCTTCCAGTGTGATTGCTGAGATATAATTCCTTTATGTATTTATTTATTTATTGAGACAGAGTCTCACTCTGTCACCTAGGCTGGAGTGCAGTGGCATGATCTCAGCTCACTGCAGCCTCTGCCTCCTGAGTTCAAGTGATTCTCCTGCCTCAGCCTCCCAAGCAGCTGGGATTACAGGCGTCCACCACCATGCCTGGCTAATTTCTATAGTTTTAGTAGAAATGGGGTTTCACCATGTTGGTCAGGCTGGTCTCAAACTCCTGACCTAAGGTGATTCACCAGTCCTGGCCTTCCAAATTGCTGGGATTACAGGAGTGAGACACAGTGCCTGGCCAGAAATAATTCCTTTTACCAGACCAATGCAATTTAAGAATTCCACAGAGAAAAGGGATTTAAGGTAGGTTTAGAATGTTTGAAAAGCTTTTGTGCAGTCCTCTGTGGAAATAAAACCTAAATCAACCAACCAGAGTAATGTGAAATAAATATTTTACAAACAGCAACAGATAGCACAGTAATATAAGTGCCTAATAAGACATGTGAATACTTAAGTGCTGTTCATGCTTCTTGTTAGGAAAAGCAAAAGCAAACTTCTCTTCTATTAAATGTTGATAATGTGTTTTAACATTAAATATTCACAGGATAATCATGTTCTTAAGTTATTCTTATCGAGCCGAGAACAGCATCTACTTAGGAAGAGATTCAGATTAGAGACTTATTGCTATAAATTCACCATTTTTTTAATGCCTGAAAATGAGCAAGGCATATTAATTATATATGTTTATAATAATATAAATAATAAGCTTTATTACAGAGTTCTCATAGAGAGAAGGGAGTGAATTTGTACTAGTGTTTCAGCCTGATCAAACTTGTAACTTGCTACTGTTCTTATTTTCCTAACAATAAAAGGACATTGGGTTTTTGAATATTTCATATTGAGAAAAACAAACATAGGGATGTATTTATGAACACTGTCTCTGTTTCATAAATGATGAAACTTTGGTTTTGAGATGTTAATTTTTTTCCCCAAAGTCAAAAAGCTGATAAACAGAAAAGCTTAAATTAAAATGCTAGTCTATCTGTCTTCAAAGTCCTTGCTCTTAAAAATCATGCTATATGTCTTCTAATACGTTTTTATAAGGTAGGATCACTTCACTAGCATACTTTTGTTTTCTTATTCCTTTTTTGTAATGGGCCTTTTAGAAAATAGAAAAATAGAAAATTTATTTTTGTAATGGGGCTTTTATTTATTTATTTACCAGTTTAGAGTTACAGTGAAACTGAGCAGAAAATACAGAATTATTATATATACCTTTATGTCTCCCCCTCCCATTTTCCTCTATTATCAACATATTGCATTAGTGTGGTACATTTGTTACAATTAATGGCCCAATATACGTACATTATTATGAACTGAAGTCCATAGTTTATATTGGGGTTCATTCCTGGTGCTGTACATTCTATGGGTTTTGATAAATGTATGATGACTGGTATTCACAATTACAGAATCATGCAGAATAATTTTCCTGCTGTAAAAATCCCCTCTGCTCCACCTATTTGTCACTCCCCCCCTTCTGCAAACCTCTGACAACCACAGATCTTTTTACTGTGCCCAGTTTTGCTTGTTCCATGACTTCATATGGTTAGGGTCATACAGTAAGTAGCTTTTTTGGATTGCCTTCTTTAACTTAGCAATATACATTTAAGGTTCTTTCATGTTTTTTTTTTTTTTTTTTTTTTTTTTTCTGGCTCTGTCGCTCATTTCTTTGTTATCACTACGTAACACTCCACTGTGTCAGGGTACCACACTTTGCTTCCTATTCACTGATTGAAAGACATCTTGAGGGCATCCAAGTTTTGGCAATTATCAGTAAAGCTTCTATAAATATTCCTATGAAAGTTTTGTGTGGATGTATCTCATTCCTTTTTAAAAATCATGTTTCTATAAATTAAACTATTCCTCATGATTTTAAAGTGGAAATGTCTTAAGTATTTAAAAGCAATGAGAATATTTATGTGCTAAACCTTATGACCTACTCGATTACAAGCTATTCTGTCTTAATCACCAAATTTCAGGGGTTTTTTAAACTGGTTAAGTGTGAATAAGCTTATTTCCTAAGTGCTTGAAGGTAGTGGAATAGTGTAAGCGTGGGTATGTACTTTTTTGCAATTGCTATTATTCCTCTGCTGTTTATTACCATGTCTTTCTCTTATAATTGCGTAATTACCTGCCGCTTACTGTCACTCAGTCTTTCTTCTGAGGAAATACTGTTTCTCTCTGATATAGGTCCTTTGAATAACAAATTGACGTGTGATTTTTCTTATACTCAATGAAAATTATTTATTTAGAAATTTAGAGCTGTAAGGAAACTTCAACCATTTTTAGCAGAAGAGTATTTTTTAAAAATGTTATACAAATCCTATGAATAAGGAAGGTAAATGCTGTGGTGGAAGATGGAGAATCTAGTGAGATCCCTTTCTACTTTTCCCATTTCCACTAAAGCTGTTCCAAAATATTTTTTAAAAATCAAGAGTTTCTGGTACACACTGGAAGACATTCATCTAGTTCATTCTCTTTAGTTTTCGTGTGAAAATTGAATCTCCTGTAGTTGTGGGGAGATTGAATCGGGTCTTTGTTTCTACAGAGAAATAAGATTGAGGTGAGCTGTTTGCAGTTGACTTGAAAGTGGCATAAGTGCCAATTGTAGTATTTGTCTGTTGTAATGTATGAAGAAAATTAAGAATTTTGATCAAGCTGTAAATGACCTGTGACAGGGAAAGAGTGGAAGCTGAATTTCATAGGGTCACTAGTAGTTTTACAATTTTACCAAAGCCATTCTAAATTACAATTGTAAGTAAATTGAATCTTTGGCCATAGCTATCTTACTTGAAATACATTCCTATGGTTGATAAAATTTGATGTAAAGTACCTGTCCACATTATTCTCTAATGAAAGAAGAATAAATTATTATAATTATGGTATAAAAGTCAATGTTAGGAAAATTTGAAAATTTATTTAGTAGATTTAGTAAATAAATATTTTAAAACATGATTAATCTCATTTATTCATTTACTCCACAAGTATTTTTAAAGTGATTGCTTTCATGCATATTAGGTGGCTTTAGATAAAAGGAAGAGCTGTTCACCCAATTTAAAAAGAAGAGACCAGAGTTAATGTGGGTATAGTTGTAGATAAAGTTGTTGGGTATAGTTGTAGGAGGAAGTGAATATTTTCTTTTCTGTTTTTATTTTCTGTACTAAAATAACGTGTATACCCAAATCATTAAACTGAGAACAAGAAGGAGAGGGAACACTGGAGGAATGAAGGAAAACAAGATGTGAAATAATCATTTGGAAGAGTAGAGGAGCACAAGAATGACTTGACTAGAAACAGGGTAGGCAACCTAATTTGCAGGGCCCAGGGAAAAATGCAAAATGTGAGGCTTCTGTTAAAAATTAAGAATTTCAAGACAGCAATAGTGGGAGATTAAAACAAGTATGGGACCATTCTATGTGTGGGCCCGGTGCAACTAAACCCAAGAATTTGAACTAACTAAGAGAATATAATAGAGTTCCTTGCCAGTACTGAGGGACCACTCAAAGATTAAGATCATAGATTGCAGATGAAAGCAGTAGCATGGTTGTGTAATTTTAGGTACTAATAATCAGCTATAAACCATTCTCCATTCTTCTTCATTCTTAGAGTTTCTCTATTATCAGTAAAACAGAAAGGAATAAGCACAGTCTTCATCCTTCAGTATTTGAATGAGCTGACAATGTATGGTCCTTTCTATGTGAAGAACGATGCCTTCAAGCCTTATTCATATCAAAGGGACATTAGAAGTTGTTTATTTATTATTTTACTTGTTGTTACTTTAAAAAGATCTAGGTGTTCTTAGACTTCCATGGTCTATTTCTAAGCAGCTGGTAATGTATTTTGTACCTCATTGTGACATCATTTTCTGTACTATCTTTGCAGTGGGGATTTGAGTTTGAAAGAGAGAGGCAGTAAGTAAGTTTTTGTCACTGCCAATTTCTGTTGACAGAGCTTTCATTCGATTATTGTTCCCAAATCAGGACTGTCATGAGGATGAATGTAGCTAATTAATCCTTATCAGCTCTGATTCAATTAAAAAATTCCTGAAAACTTCTCAATGTCTGCTTGAATTCTTCTTATGGAAACGTTGCTGTTAGAAAGGTCAAAATTCTTGTTAAATAGGATCAAGGACCTTACAAGTCAAGCATTTCACTGGGTGGTGGGGGCCTATATATAAAAATTAATTTAAAGGAAAATGCAAAATATTACTGAATATTAATTTGACCAGGTGGAGGAGAATTTTGCTTTTCAGGCTCACCTTTTAAGCTAAGAGAGCATGAGAATAGATGTACTTGCATATAAGCATACAAGAACAGAATGATTTTGCTATATCACTCTATCACCTTTCACATATCAGTCTGTTACTCTGTTCAGTTTGAGAATAATAACTCATTCAACTTTGTGTTATCTTGGTAACAGAATGTTTTATGGAGGTCCATTTGTAAAATATTAGCTAATGAAACACCTAATGTTTGTGTATGGGCACAGGTAACTTTTTATTTTTAATGTATCATTTGTATATGTTTAAATTTTCTGTTATTAGACAATCAAAAGGCAACTTTAAAAGAGAATCATATTTAACTTTACTCTTAACAAGCAGAAAGTTGTACATGCCAAAATGGTGAATCAGTATCTAAATGTACAGGTCTAATATTCTGAATCTCAGCCCAAAGGGGAAGCAAAAATTGCCTTTTAGTTAAGTGGAAAGTTAGCAATAATTTTGAAAAAAAAAAGAATTGGTAAAGTACTGCACTGAGCCTATGCATTATTATTAGGTTGGTGCAAAAGTAATTGCTGTTTTTGCCATTACTTTTGCATCAACCTAAATATAAATCCAAATGTACTAAATTGAGCTCTGTAAGTTGGACCTTCTGGTGAAACAGTCTCACATTACCTCAGTTTTCTTGCTGGTCAGTGGACCTATGTTTCTTAATTGAAAATAATAAAGATTTTAGTCTTAATATTTTTGAAAACCTTAAATTGCCTGTGCGTGAACATGTTTTAGCTACCATTGGCCATTTAAATTGAAGCAAAATTAGTGAAATAAGCACGATGTCATTTTATACTAAGATCAGCATATCTAAATGAAGGCCCAACTGTAAATTAAGCATCTTTGACAACTTCATAAATCCTTTAAATTTAAGGGTACTTCAATTTTAATATGTTGTGATTTATACCTGTAGATGACATTAATACTTCATTTATGAATAAGCTGGAATGGAGCTTCGGGTCTTTTAATATCCCATTGATACATGAGTGATCAATTAGTGGTGAATATTTCTGATTTCCAACCAGGAGGGATGTTGATTCTTAGGGAATCAGGTTTGCAGGACCTGCAGTTTCTTACAGAGATTGACTTTCTTTCCATAGCCACATGAGGGTAGGAACATGTTTTGACAAATCTTTTCTTTTTTATGGAATTAAACTGATCTTGTCACATATGCAAAATCGACATTACTAAGACCATTGACCTTGTGATAAAGGAGAACAGATTCTAAAAGACGTTCCTAAATGTAATCTACTTTATGAATTGCTGCCATTCTATTTGAATATGTACATTTATTTTTATGTTTATGGTTGCCAGAATATTTAGAATCTGTGAATCATGAAATGATTTAAAAAATTTCAATAGTTGTGCAGGTTTCTTTCCACTCTTCACCCTCATTTCCTGGTTTTAGATATAGGAGAACAAACAGACAGCTACTCAAACAATTAAAAAAAAAAAGCCTAAAGGTCAAATCACAATCACATACTAGATTTATTGCCTTTTAATGTCATAGTCATCCCTGTGATAAAGATTAGTGATGAACAGATTGAAAAATATATGCAAGAACGACTTCTACTGCAATATAATAAGCTTATCCACATATTAGGATTAATTTTCAGCAAAGATATTAACTTGTTCTTTTTATTAAAAGAACATATTTTGGACCGAAATGTAATACTTCATATGTGTTTTCTTCTTGTATTAGGGATTTTGGCAGAAATATGAAAAGGTTGGGAAAAGAGAAGATTGACAATTACTCATTTATTTTTTAACCATAAAATTTCAATGTTTTTGTGTTGCTTAGAGTTTTGTACAATTGAGTATCATAATTATCATTTACCCAAGAGAGAATCTCATTCTTCAGGAATAGATGTCTTTGTCTAATTTGCCTTGAAGATATTTATATAAGTTGTCATCAATGAATTTTAATGAAAACTTGAGTAAAATATGTTTGAATATATTTGCAAGGCAATGAAAAATAAGCTTTTTATTCCCCTAGAGAGCGTTACACTGATTAAGCTATTTTTACAAATAATTTTATGTTCGCCATATAAGCATTAGTCTATTTTGCTATTTAATTATCAAATCTTTGTCAAGAAAATTTGAAAATCAGATCAATTATCCTAAAGGGAAATTATACAGACTGATATACTCTACTTCTAAAGTAAGGATTTTAATTTTTCTGTATGATTTTAGGGAGAGAAATAGAGAAATTCTATGTGGCCTTTGATGTGGCTTTGATTTTGCCGTTCAATTGTTTTTACTTTAACTAATACAGTGCACTGTTCTTAAATTTTTAGTCAGTAGGAGTTATATAGGGGATGAAATTAAAATGCAGATGAGGTTACACAACCAAAAGTCAGATTCTTTCAGAAATCTGCATTTCAAGCAAGCATCTCAGGTGGATCTGATGCTGTTGGCCCAGAAAGTACATTTTGAGAAACATGGTTACAATGGAATGATCCTCATGTTTAAGGGAAATCAGAATATAGAAATGAAACATGTATATTTTTAATCTTCAATCAACTAATTACCATAATTGAGTACTTCATTATTTACCATAAATTAGAAAATAATTTAGATCTTAGAAGTTCCAATTTACAACCAAAATGTATAGTATTTGCATATATCTTAAAGAACACACTTTTATCTTTGCTTGCAATGCTTATGGTATTCTATTGTCTATGTACATTTTTTTTTAACATAGCACTTACACACATAGTGTGTAAGTACTCACTCATTTGTAGGTTATTTTTGAGAGCTATAAATATTTTTACCATCAATGAGATAAAATTCCCCACATATTCTAACAACTTCTAAACTGATTTTTTTTTTAAATAAACTAAACACAAACCTATTTTGCATCACAGAGAGTAAAGACTTTCTAATTAGAGCAACACAATACCTGACTTTCCCACCACTTTTCATGAGGATAAAAGTACTATTGTTTTTTCCAAGCTCCCCAGTGGACAAACCACTTTTCAAACATTGTTCTGTTGTTTCTCAAAACAGAACTATGTATGAAGAAAGCCGAAATTCAAGATTAACTTGCCAGGACAGGCTCAGGCAGATGTTATGATCATTCAGCAAATTCTTTGCTTTTGCTAATAACAAGCTGCCTTCATTAGAGCAAAAGGCAGCTACTTCAATGACAGATTGGTCCTACCACTGTTGCCACACAAAGAGCTGAAAAGAAAAAGTTGAATAATCAAAAAAATTCAAATGAAGGGTAATAAAAATTGAGATGAGCTTTATAGTAATAATAATTCAATAATTTCTATTTAGTGGAAACTAAATAGAAACTAATACTAAAACTAAATAGAAACTAAATAAAACTAAATAGAAACATCAATAACTGAGTAGCTTTGGTATTGTAATGCATCTGGAAAACAAGGCATGTACACTACAAATGTGATCTTTGCATCAGGAGAAGCACAATGAAAATCTTTGCACTAAAACCAGAAATCGTATTAAAACAACTTAAGATTATGTACAGCATTGAGATGCAACAGTCACTCAGTAGCTTTTAGAGGTAATGAGAAGGTAATTGAAATCCTAAGGCTACTTCCTAATTGATGTGATTAGTCATGGCAAGTGAAGGGTGCATTGCCTGACCCATTTTTCTTCACCAGTGAAATAAAACACAAGGGTCTTTATTAATTTGACTATTCAGGCATCTTTGAGAATGCAATTAGAGACTTGGAGGCTAGAGTCTAATGATGATGATGATGGTAATGATAATGATGATATTAACAACAATTTGCTACATGCTTTAATTCTAATTTCTAAACTATTCCTGACATTATTCTTTCTTTCACTTTATATATAGAGGAAGTGAGGGTCACAAAGACATGAATTTATATTCAGGTATTTGGAAAAGTCTTCTAACAGTTGGTTCATTGAGATTTCTTAAAAATCACAACAGTAGTTACTTAGGCTTGTAAGAGGGCACTGGTGGCAGGGGTAAAAGATCCTGAAATTCCCTAATGCTATGCTAAGCAGTTTGAACTTCATTTTGTAGTTAGCTCTGTCATCTATATTCTAAGAAGGCTGCTATAGCTTTTGTTTGGAAGATGGATTAAAGTGAGAAAAATAGGTCAATAAGATAGTGGCAGTGAGGGTGGAGAGGAAAAAAGAGTATTTGATGTAAAACAGGGCATAATGGCCTATTAAAAATATGAAGACAGGAAAGAGGGAAAAGTAAAATATATGATTTTGAATATTTATGTTGAGATAGATCTATAAACACCAATAAAGGAAGCAAGAAAACAGAGCTTTGGAGAATATGTGGAAGACGTTTACTGTTTCTGAAAGTAATGTATTTAGGGATATGTAGAAACTTACCATAGAGATGCCATCTAGAGTGTTGGAATGAGAATTTGAACTTCTTATAAGGGAGCACCCCCAAATCAACTGGTTTGTTAATAATAATGATATATTATTTTCAAAATTTCCTAATCCAGCTTATTAAAAAGTCTTAAGCTGGACCCTTATACTGTACATAGAGCAAATCAAAGCTGGAAATAGCTTCCACTAAAGCATAGTTCAAGGCTGTCCAGCAGAACTTTCTGGGATGATGGAAATGTTTTATATCTGCATTGCTTAATATGGTAACTATTATCCATATGTGTTTATTGAGCACTTAAAATGTGACTCATGTAACCCAGAAACTGAATTCTAACTTTTATTTAATTTAATTACTTTAAAGTCAATTAGTTTCTATAGCTAAGGGCTACAGAGATGGATAGGACAGGTCTAGACATTTTAATCTGAAACAACACATTATTAGCAGTTTGGAGACCATAATTCCACCTGCAATAATTCCAACAAAGTCCTCACTTGTAAAGAAAATGGAAAAAAATTGTGACCGATTAAGTATAAAGCTGTTAAAAATTGCATGTTCTTTTAACTGCACATTTTTCATTGATGTTAATGAAACATATAGATAAAACAATATTCAATATTTTAAAATTTATAAATCATATTTTAAATATAAGTAGATTGTGTTTTTATTTAACCGGTTTCACTGTAGACAAGATAATCTTTCAAAGAAGAGTCCAATTCAATTACTTGTTGAATGAGACTATATTTTATAGTTATATTATACAGCCTTCTAAGAGAAGATATTAATTTAGCACTATTACATAGTGAATATTGAGGATACAATGACATTTTCTTATTTAACATAAAAGATTATGCATTAATTGACTGCAGATTAAATACATTACTTTAGTGCATTACAGTAGAATTATATAGGCACTTAATTTTTCATAGAATATTAACAGAGAAAATAAATCACCACGCTTTGCCTAATCTCTTTTCATTACATATATGTATATATAAATTGAATTCTGACATATCAGCATAAAGATTTATCCTTAATTTGTGATGATCTTCTGTTATGAACATTTGTAGTCAACTTTCCAGAATTAATTCATAATATTTTGAGCTTGAGATTTAAAACTGATATGCAATTTTCTTGTTCACTTGGCCTTTATATTGTCATTTTTTTATGGAGGTGTGGAGATTATCACCTAGCAACTGAAAGCAAGAACCTCTGTTGAAGATGCATTTGGATTTGTGATTCAGCCCTGTTGTTTTATAGATTAGTGGACTTGCACAAATTATTTTCTTGCAAGTTTATTTTGAGGTTGATGCATGTGAGCATGCATCTACTGACAAATTTTGCATGTTGTTTTTGTGTTCTGTTCAATTTGTTTACTTTGAGTCTCTCTAAATTAGAGCAAGAACTTAAAGGAACTTGGGAAATAATAAGTGGAGAAACTTCATTTCAAAATTCCTCCAGAAGTTCAGATTCCCATCTCCTGATTAAAAAATCATTAAGTGGTTTACATTTTTTAATTGAATTACATATAATTCTACAGCATTTCTCATCAACTTACGTAAATTTTAATTGAACGATGAAATTACATTAATAACCAAAACTTGCAAAAACACCATTGGAAACTGAAAAGGGTATCACTTTTGTATGGTAAGGACACAAATCTTCAGGCAGGGACAGAGGCCTCCCAGTATACTTAAAAGGTGACCATATAATTTATCATGCAGGTTTAGATACTTGGGAAACTAAAGAGAGCATAAACATGACTGGTTCAGACAAACTGAGACCTATTGTTGCTCTCTCTAGATGGTATCTGACTACCTGTTGTGTTTGGATATTTTGGACAACAGTTCATATGTTTTACACAGGGAATAGAGGTTTTGATTAATCCAGGTAGTCAATTAATTGTAGGTTAAAAGAACTTTCACTGTAACTTTATGTTTGTACAACATATTAATAGTTTGCACTTACTGAGCTTGCATTATAGGCCAGACAAGTTAAATACTTACGTGCATGACCATATTAAATTATCACATGTTTACGGAATAAATTTTTTTATTTCTATTTCACAGATGAAATGGAAGCTTAGGAAGTAATCTTTGTAAAATGTGGTAAATCCTGCCTATTTTGCTACGTGCCAGACCCTGTGCTAAATACTTCTGTGCATTGCCTCATTTAATCCTTCTAATTACCCTAAAATAGTTTTTTAAACCTCTACCTCACAGATGAGAGTAAATATGTTGCTGAATGTTATAGCTGATGAGTTTCATAGACCAGCTCTAAAACCAGATCTGTCAGACAAAAAGTCTATCCCTCAATTATTAGGCATTTTTTTTCCATAACTGATATCTGTTGCCATGAAATGTATGATTCTGTCACTTGGGGGCAATTAAGAGCTTGAGAAGAAAGGAAGGGTACAGTACTGGGGGCCAGAGGGTTTCATTTGAAACACATTAGCCTATGTCATATCGAGATTCTTCTGCCTGAAGATGCTTTTTGGAAAGATTCTTTGAATCAGTTTCCAGATGACTGGGGTGAGGAGGCAACTTTCCTCCACCCTGTGCTCATGTTCTCAGACCTGGCCTCTCCAGCCTGTGCCTATGCTTTGCATTGTAGGGAGACCCCTTGAAACTATTGCTATGGAATAAAAAGATGAAATGCTACTGATTATTGTAAATACAAAGTTGCATGCAGGATTGTATAAAGACAATGCCAGGTTGGACTGCCAGAATGAACCAACAGCATGTGATGTGCTTCCCCTTGCAGAGAGCCTACGAATGGACTTGCAGTCAGGGAGGTTTCACATCACCAAGATTCCTATCCCAGAAAAGCAGATGTTCATAGCTCTGGGAATGCAATGTGACCCTTGTGGAGAGCCTATAAACAGACACATGAGGGGTGCCTGTTCATGTGGGTAAGACAGGGCTATAAACACCCTCATCTTGCCAAGGCTCTTCTAGGGTTAAGGCGTACTCCCTTCTGAGAATTTCTGGTCTAACTGATTGTCTAGCTTCACATCCTGTTTCTATGGATTGTTTGTAACCAGCTTTTGCTGCAAATGTTACTGCTGATTAATGTCTTGCTAATCAAAGGTTATGGAAAGACTGTGTTTCTGTTTTAAGGCTCTGTTAGAAATTGCTGATGCACATACTATATTGTAAATTCTTATCTCTGTATACTGTACTTCTGCATACAGATGTTATGTTAAAGAATTACTTCATCCCATGTGACCATCTCACCTCAAAATCAAATGACCCTAAATCCCTCACTAACCTCCCCCCACCCTCACTAAACTTAATAATAAATGCTGGTATATCCAGTACATTGGTGGCATCGCAGGACCAGAAGGCGGTTACCCCCCTGGACCCAGCTTTCACTATCTTGTGTGTGTCTATTATTTCTTAACCTGCCGATCTGCCTGGGAACAAAGAAAGAGCCCCATTGCATTGTGGGCTGCTGGCCAGATCCCACTATATTGCATTTTCAGGCTCTACAGTACAGTGTACTCACAGATAAGAATCTGTAAATTAACTAGCAGTGTAGGTCTGGAATTCTCCCAAATTTGGTTGAATGAGATTAATGTGGATGAGGGAATTAAGATCATGGACACAAAACATGGTAATTTTCTTGACTGATAAAGGTCACCACTCTCAAAATAGTGAAAACACTGAGGAAGATTAATCAGAAAATGTACCCTGTCTTTACAAGATTATTGGAGGTTTAAACATTGCTGAAATGGCCAAGCATGGGAAGAATTGCTTGTAAGATTGCTAAGAGCATCAACAGATATTTCTCTGCTTGTCTAAAACAATAGCCAAAGCATTTATAAATCAAAACCTCTAGAATATTATCTTGACTAACTGGAAGAGGTAGCATGTACTAATGCTAAGGTGAGTGATTAGAGATAGGCATCCTCATCATAACTGCTTTCAATGAATTCTGAGGCCCTAAAAAATTCACATCATACCCCATATCCAATGCTACCTTTAATACAGGGAGGCAGCTGTGAACCATATTTGGCTCATAGGAACACTGTAAAGATAAAATGGTTTAATATTTTTGAAATTTCTATCATTATGGAATTTCTCATATAGAGTTATCATTAATTGTTATGTATCTTTCTTATCAAGCTCTAAGTTCCATAAAGACAAGGGCTAAGAGAGTATAGTTCTATTTTGCATCCTCAGTACCTAACAGAGAACTTGGTACATAGAAAATATTTGATGACTTATTTTTTGTTGAATAACTACATGAATAAAATGAAGTGAGTCAAAAAGTGCTTTTGAATTTACAAACATTGTAAAAACATGTCATAGCTATTCAACTCCAATTTCCTAGTTGAGTCAACTACTAAAGAAACCCCCTTAACTCAGAATGTAATGTGAAAGCTTTATACAATACTGTCCTGCTTAATGTCAGAAATTTCAAATGCTCACTTTTCCTTCATTTTCTTGAACTATGTCTCTGTATTTATACATGACTTAAGATAAATATGTGTGTGTGTGTATATATGTGTGTATGTGTGTATATATATATATCCAAATGAATTTGCTTTTTATGGGACTATATTCTACTGGTTTGAAGGTGAACTAAAAATATCTCTTATCCCTGAAGCCTGGTGCTGACTCACGGAGCGTGTCTACTACATGACCAAATGTAGGCTGAGAACAAATTAGAAACATCTGACTTATTCACATGCATTTTAGAATTTCAAGAGGAGACACACAAAGAAGGTAAAATATAGCAAGCAAATTAAGGTACAAAACTGCATTTTATTTTTTATCTTAGTTAAATTTGTCTGATAATTCTTTTGTTATGCATGTTCTTACACCTTAGCCAAAACTACACATTGGCAAATAACAGGGACTACAGATGACTCAACAGTCATGAACCATTTGTGGTTGAACAAATCTGGCACACTGTCTTGTCTTCTAATAACCAGACTTCTCACCTATTGACCCCTCCCTGAGTTTTCCCTCTACAAACCAAGGAAAGTCCTTCCAAGTGGTTTTTAAAGCTAAGTAGTAGCTTCTTGAATTTTGGTATAGAGAAACTTTAGAGTCATCATTAGTATTTCCTACATTTTAAATCTTTTCTAGAATATGAAGACAGCATACTATAGTATGAGTGAAAATGTATTTATCTAGAAAAGCTGAATTACATTGAAATTGTCAGTTTTAGAACTGGCAAAGGCATAGGTCCGACTCCTACCTTCAGCAGAAAAACATGTACTGAGAAATATTTAAAGGGTGGGAAGTCAGGTCTTTTGTGTATTAACATAATGCATTTTCATTGCTACCATTGCATTAATGATAGAGCTCTAAAGTCATCTTTAATTATCAAATTTTCTTGTTCCTTATATTTTGAGAAATGAGTCATTATCTGGAAGGTTACTAGGTAAGTAAGCATAATCAGTTAAATGGTATGTGTCTCTGGAAGTACTATTGTGAAAGACTGAAGTAAAAACCCATAGGTAGAGGCCAACAGACACCCTAGAGCATTTATTTGCCATTTGAGAAATACCTATTTAAATGTATTCATTCACTGAAGATATGTGTGACCTAAGAGAGTTAACGGGGCTTTCAAATATGTCAGCCCACCTATAGCAGTTAAGAGCAAAGGCTCTTATGTTAGATTCATGGTTCTGCTGCTTCCTAATTGTTGGAGACTTAAGTGATGCTCTTATTCATAAAATGGGGCCTACAACATAGTTTTGTAAATATTAAATGAAATAATCAATATAAAATTCATAGCATAGTACCTGTTCCACAGTATATGCTCAGCAAGTGATAGCTACTGTTGCCATTATTATAGTTCTCCCCCTCTTCTTCTTCCCCCATTCTCTTCTTCTTTTTCAAAGTAATGGTAGTGGTGATGATAGTGGTAGTGGAATGTGAATAATAGAAAGGATGCTCTGATACAAGATATGTAACATAAGATAATCAAGACCAAGAGGTTACTGATAATAATATGAAATTCACTCATTTAGACATGAAATACAATTGCAAGAACTAATCTGACAACTAAACTTCTTGGTAATAAGAAGCTCCAGGGCTACTGCATAAAGCCTAACAAGTTCTCAGGAATCTGATTTTGTATATATAGCAGAATGATGCTTAATCAATTAAAAAAATACTAGAAATAGGATGATGTCCTGTTTTTGTGTGAATTCCTATGGCATTTGGGAGAATTTTAAGTCCTTTACCGATTTGCATTTTTAACTGATCTCTTTAGATAGATAAGTGGATTATAATCTATATTTACATATAGATTATAAATATATATATAATCTATAATACTATAGATACTGCTACAGGGGAGCTGACATATTTGAAAAGCTGCATTAACTCTCTTAGGTCACACATATCTTTAATGAATATATTTAAATAGTTATTTCTCAAATGGTATATAAATGTTCTAGGTGTCTGTAGGCCTTTATCTAAAGGCCATTACTTCAGTCTTTCACAACAGTACTCCCAGAGATATTGTATTAGTCTGTTTTCACGATGCTGATAAAGACATACCTGAGACTGGGCTATTTACAAAAGAAAGAGGTTTCATTGGACTTAAAGTTCCACATGGCTGGGGAGGCTTCAGAATAATGGCAGGATGTGAAAGGCACTTCTTACACGGTGGTGGCAAAAGAAAAATGAAAAAGAAACAAAAGCAGAAACCCTTGATATATCCATCAGATCTTGTGAGACTTATTCACTATCAGGAGAATAGCACCAGAAAGACTGAACCCCATGATTCAATTACCTCCCCCTGGGTCCCTCCTGCAACATGTGGGAATTCTGGGAGATACAATTCAAGTTGAGATTTGGGTGGGGACAGAGCCAAACTATATTGAACACATAATACTATATCTATCTATCTATCTATCTATCTATCTATCTATCTATCTATCTATCTATCTTTTATCTATTTATTTATCTATCTATCTATCTATCTATCTATCTATCTATCTATCTATCTATCTATCTATCTATCTATCTGTATCAACCAGATTATGAGCCTCCAGAGAACAAGATTTTTATTTTATATTGATAGAGGAGATAGTCCTTAGATAGTTTTGGGATAAATTAACTTTTTTGACGTCCACATTTTTCAACTTTCTTTTTGAACACACTTGAAGTGGTTTAATTCTAGAATACTTCAAGAGGAGTATAAGGCTCTCAAATCAAAAATTAAGCAGATGATTCTAATTAAGATTATGTATCCAATTTAGAAACATCAGTGCTTTCACAATCCACTTTATAGAAGAATATAGAACGGAGGGTATAAAAATAATGTATGTATTCACTGAGTTTATTGAAAGTTATTTTCTTTTACTTATCTTGATATTTATGAGTTTTTTCTAATTATTTTAGAGTACATTTCTATATAAAGGAGTAAGAAAACTTCAGGGAATCATGTATTTTTTTATAAAATATATTTCCAAAGGATTAGAATGTTGAGTTAAACACTTTATTCTGACTTACAAATATGGTAATTCATTTGAGTTGCCAATTTCCTGATTTCTTATAAAGAATAATAATTCTACTGTCTTGCTTATATAAACTATAGATTTTATGCATATCATCAGATTCTTTATTTAAATATCTCTGTTAATGTAGATGGACAATTATTTATAGCCCAATTTTATGTGAAGAAACTAAGATGGAAATGTTTAGGAAATATTTTAAGGATTGATGCCTGGTAATTGGCAGAACTGGGATTGGGACTCTTATTTTCATGTTTTCTAAAGTGTTATTCTCTTTTGGCTTTAATATGCACCCCCATTGATTTCATCAAATTCACTGCTAAAAAACTACATTCTTCATCAGTTAAATGCACGCAGAATAGTTGTTTCCAAGAGGTTTTATATAAATCTGGAAAGTTTCAAATATGATATCAATTCCTTACCAATGCAATTAACAAACTAATTAGATTATTATTGGAGAAGACTAATGGGGTTTTAATATTTTCTTCTTGTTATGAATTAAAATAACAAACAGAAAACAGAAGTGGTAATGTTATTGGTACAAATTACGATGATCTTTCTTTTTTGTATTTTAAAGTACTTTTTTTTTACAAAATATTAAATATATATTTTAGAAAATTTAGAAATAACAGATAAAAGAAAACAATTTTAATTTTTACTAACTATAATTTCTTATTTTTTGTATATATGTTCATGTTTATATCTCTTTACATATAAATATGTATTCTGTCCCCACTGATGTATTTCTGTTACTCTATGTAGATGCCTCTATCTCTATTTTTTATCTCCAAGTTGACCAATATAGGGATATCTGTCTTTGTTTCTCTCAATCTGTCTCTAGTTCTATCTCTATCTGCACAGACTTATTTCTGTCTCTATAGGTATCGCTATCTCTAGATACAAAAATGAAATGTATGCTATCTTTATGTAAACATAAAAATCATCCTTAATTTTTTTTGTAACTTTATTGTTTTCTTTCAGCTTGTGAACACATTTTCATATCATTAAATATTTTTACAGAAAATAATCTTCATTGGTTACAAAGTAGTTTAGCATATTTGTACATCATTATTTACCTAAATTATTCTTTATTCCATGGGTATTGAGGTTACTTCCATGTTTTTACTGTGAAAAGCAGCACTGCAGTGAACATTTTTATAGCTAACTTTTTCAACATAATCCATTATTAAATGTTGTAGGCAAAAAAAGAAAAAAAAAATTCGTGGGTGACTTTGTAGAAAAATTTCTGAATCAAATAGAATTTACATTTTCAAGATTTTAGGGTCATATTACTAAATTAATCTTCTGAAATGGCGTATAAAATATACTAGTTTATACTACAACCAGAATAACACACATCCTTGAATTTTATCAACACTGATTCATATATGCATTTTATTAACAGCAAATGTCAGGTGTAGAAATCTTACTTGACACTGCCATTCTATAATTTTAAGCAAAATTATTATGAATTTTACAGATAACTCCAATTCCCTCTTATACATCTATAATTTCCAGGATTTAAAACTCCTAAGATAATTTGTTATTCCACAAAATTGGAGTACCTTGTGTTTCTATAGCACTTCTCAAAGTTGTCAGCAAACAGTGTTTTAATTGATATTCACAACATCCCTGTGAGATAATAGTAAGAAATAAGTACTATTGTACCTCTTTTGCACATCTTGAATAAAGTTAGCAGAAAGGAAACTTGTTCAAGCTTAAACAGAAATTGTTTCTCAAGCGATTGTATGCATACAGGCAGGAAACTGGAATCATCTTTTAGTTCTATAAGATAATCATTTTGAAGACTCTTGGTATGAGTTGAAACCAGTGGAAAGGCTCGTGTAGAATTGGTACAGTTTAGGTGTCTAGGTAACAATCAGTTGTACCACAAAATGTCAACTAATATGGGTGATATTTGTTTTCTAAACTTAGCAGATGTTCATCATGATTTTTAATTTCTATGTGTTTCCTTTGAAGCATTTATGACTTTTTTCTGAGGTACAAAAAGTTATTATATTTTTCTTCTATTTTCAAATTATTACATAGGTATGACTTTGTTATCTGGAATGGACATTTTTATTGCTAACATTTTCCAGGGTAGCTGAGAAAATTTATTACAAGATGTGAATCAGGCTGTTTGCCAATTAAATACTTAGTAAACTATACCCAGCAACCAAATTATTATGTTAAGAGCTGTAAATCTGTAGAACAAAAGTATTTTGAAGTTGGTCAAGTGAGTCTCAGATCTTTTATAACACTTTATTGTGTCTATAAAGCTAGTCTTCAGCCAAAAGGACTTCTATAGCAGAAAAAAATAAAGAATGGCAGTGTTAGATTGTGCCTCCACTTTATACTACTAGAAGCACATTGCTATATACAAAATCTAAATTGCTAGGAATTCAATGTGACAAAATTAACTGAGTATTACAATTTGTTGATGTGCCAGAGCCCTAATATAGAAACTTTTATTTAGGTTAGGATTTGTTTCAGTTTGAATAATGTTCCAAGAAGTCGAAAGGTTATTGGGAAAAAATTGCTAAAGAAACATCTCTAATATATTGGATGAATACTGATGATACAGTTAGTATATAGGGTTACAGGAAGGCTGTACAATATAAATTACGGGAAATATGAATGCATTCTGAGAATTGTAAATTTTATCCTCAGCTAGCATTTATTACTATTTCCAGAAGGAATTTGTGATGAGAAGATTAAGAAGCCATAATTAGTTTCCATCAATCTCTGTCAATAAATATATGGTACATATTGAGCACTGCATTATGTACTGAGGGTTATGCTGTCATTGAGTGGTCAGATAAAAACTCAAACAACCATCTAACAATTAAATCCTAGGATGGGCATATCCCAGCATGGTACATGCACATGTGAATGTGTGGTGGGTGGAGGGGAGAGAGAGAATGAGGTGGAAAGAAAATGTGTGTTCAGTGACTGGCACACTGCTTAAAAGTAGAAAAAGATTCTGCATGCTAAAGGGGCCAGATTCAGTGCAGAACTGTCCTTTGAGTTAATCCCTAAAGGATAATAACATCTTGAAAATAGGTCTGCTACTTGACATTTGGTAAAATTCTAGCGCACTACAGCCTTTTCGCTACAGAGACGTTATGTTTTGCACATTCAACAATGCTATGTTGTTTCTTTTGTAAAGTTAAATCTCTGGTGTTGCATTGAACTCTATGTTTCCCTTATGCATGGCTAGTTGGTTTATACCAAGAGATGACTTGAATAGTTTCCTAGAGATGGCTTGCTTTTTTCTCCTTCTTTTAATGCTTTTTCTAAGTTACCACTCCTGGTGGGGCTTATGCATGAATGTGGAAACACACATTCTCTTTCTCTCACATATTTAAAACAAAACAGTTTCTAATCCTCAAACTTGGTGTAAAAATGCCACAAAGAGAGGGTTATTTGAGCTGTTCATCTATTTCTCTTCGCAAGTTATTTTAATTACTTTTTTACATTTATGATTAAATAATATTTCCAATGAAGAACTGATTATGAGATTGAGCGAGAAAAGAGGAAGAGAAAAACACAATATATTTTGGAGTTAAAAAAATAAACTTTTTCTGTAATATTAAACTGGGTGGAAGAAAGTCTTCACTGAAAGACCAGAATAATCACACAACAAGGCTTCTTCCCCCTCAGTCACTGCCAGATTC
Source organism: Colobus angolensis palliatus (assembly GCF_000951035.1). Taxonomy (NCBI): domain Eukaryota; kingdom Metazoa; phylum Chordata; class Mammalia; order Primates; family Cercopithecidae; genus Colobus; species Colobus angolensis. The sequence goes on along the minus strand of NW_012121821.1, from coordinate 11,678,557 downwards.
AGCGTTGAAGGTGTTCCTTTTTTATTCTCACTTCTGATGAAATGTGGAAAGGACTCAGAGACAATACCAGGGAATCACATTGTTCTCCTGAAAGAATAATATCCGTGAAGGTAATGTTTTGGTAGCAAAGAGACAGGCTATCTTTTTTTTCTATGTCCAAAATGCCAAAGTATATGTCTCAGAAAATTATCATAGCTTTTGATTATTTGGTTATTTTATATTGTGGAACCCTAATTAAGAGCTAAAAACTCCAGCTTGCAATTTGGATGCTTAGCTATATCCAAGGTTTTGGTATCCAGTAACTGAGTTTTTGTTTTATTTCAACTTAGAATTCCGGCCTTATGTAGAGATTGTTTATATTCATGATACCTGATAAGATTTAACTTGTGGGCAGTTATGATGATCAAACAGTACATAAGCATGTCTGAACACAATGAAACATATTTGCATTTAAAATACACAAATATACTAACAAATGAATTCAGACTGCGTTTATCCATTTGGTCATTCATGTAGTCAACAAGATGGGCCAATTGCAATTAAAAATAATGTTCTTAATGTCTTAAGATCTTAGATTGTTTTTCACAGCTGAACTTTTTTCTTTTGAAATTGAAATTTTACATTTAGTCTCTCTATCCAGGGGTGGAGGAAATTTATCTCCTATGGAAGTTTACTGGAGAATTTCTGGGAACTCTAGGGCGTCTGGAGATGTGTTCTTATGAAAGATCAAAGGTTCCTCTTTCTTCATGCTTAACAATTCTCCTCGATGGAGGAAGAACATTCCATAAATAGGGTTTACCATATTTTCATGTTCTCTTATTAATAACACCACAAAATTTTCCTCTCAGTTGCATACCCCATTTGATAGTATCTTCTAAAATCTAAGTTAAAACAAACAATTCTACTTCTTCTGACCCCCTAAATTATTTTAGACTTTTCATAATAAAATATGAAGCTTTTGTGTTTTAATGTTTATTTATTTGACTGAAGTGCGGAAATGTACTTTAAATAATTCTCACTGCCCTTACCTTAAATTCAGGTACAGATGGAATCTGAAGGAATTTATCCTATCATAATTAAAGTATTCTTGAGTCATCCCCAAGTTAGTTAATTTGGTGTCTTGAAAGAACATCTTAAGTGACAAAACACTGAAAATTTAATAGAGCAAGAATGTAGATTACATTGAAAGTATATTCACAGCACCTTCAAGTCATTTATTTTCCTTCCCAAATTCACTCTCCTTGTTAATCTGGAAGCCGACCAACTTGATTGGAATCTCAGTTCTACCACCTATTATCTATGTGCCCTTAAGCAAGTTAATATCTCTGTGCTTCCTCTTCATTGACAAGATGAAGAAAAGAGTAGTAGACACTAAATAGGGTTTCTGTAACAATGAAATGAGTTCATACATGTGCACAGCTTAGAACAGTACTATTTGTATAGTAAGGCCTCCCTATAAATGTTGACTATTATGATGGAGACAACATAATACTGAAGGAAAGAGCTATTCTATTCAACAACTCTTTCTTTATTCTCTACTCCTGTACTACATTTTCTTGGCAGTCATTGTAATTACGGAAGATGGACTCATGAAAATATCAAACTGAATGTTGAAATACATGAGTTTGAGGAAAGGTGGAAGTTAAACTACTTTATAAAGATGTATCCTGAACCCTGAGTCATAACACAGTGCCCTCCCACCGGGGCTGGTCTCCCAGTACCACTCTGATCTTCTGTCATCTTGAAGAAACACACACAGCATTTTTTTCGTTTTCATTCGGACCTTCTCTTTGCACTTACTTATAGTTGTGGTGTCTTTTGACTAATATTTCTAATTAATATTATAAACAAGGTACCCAGGAAAAGCTGAATGTATTTCATTTTATTAAAAATATTCACACAATAATGGAGCTATAAGAGTAATAACACAAAGCACAAAAACAAATGACAAAAGAATATATCCTGAGAATTTGAGTCCTCAGGTAGAAAGGGGAATGTGACAATAATAACTATGGATTTCCTGGTAGAACTCAGAATGACTAAATATGTAATATTTAGGGTTTAGTTTTCTCAATACCACTCTCCTTTTGGGATGCCTGTATACTATGTGTTTCTACTTCTAAACATTCTTCTCTTCCTCTTCCTTTCTTGTCAGAGTTACTAGACAAAGTGAAAGTGAACTCATTTGCCCCTTATCTGTATCTTTGTATAATATACATTGGAGGTTTTGCCCTGTTGTAACTTAGGTGTTCTAACAAAGGACATTACTCACTGAATAGGTCCTACATTTCTTAGGTCTCTCTTCTAAGATTCTAATGGTTATCATGCTTATTTTAAGATAATGGACAGATCTATAGTTACAAATAAAGGTATATCTTGGAGTCCTTTAGAAGAGAGAAAAATTTTGCCCTTTCAAGTTATCCTGGACCAAATAAATAATTAAAAATGAGTCATGCCAAGAAGTGATTTGCATCAGATACCTTACCTTGTTTTTCTCAATTATGGTTTTGTGGAACTGTGAAATATCCCATTAGGTAACAAACCAAAATTTGTACAGACAGCCTGTGAAGTTATATTACTGAAATGACCATGTGTGGAACGTAATTATTGTATGAGTCATTCAGAACCATAAAAATGGGAGTTTATTAAATTTTATAAAATTGACTATTTTAAAGAGGTTTTCCAGATAGAAATGGTTGTATTCTTATTTAAGTAACAATGCCAAAAGTGATTTTTCCCCCAGAAAATGCTCATGCAACTCTAGCACTGGCAATGCTAGTCCTCGTGGTGTACGTGAGGACTAAAGTTAATAAAATTATCTTGTATTAGGGAATTTTGTTAAATAAGTAGATTTTAGTTGCTCTTGTTCCCTCAAAAAGCAACTATATGAGATGTTGAATACGTTAATCTGCTTTACTGTAGTAACCATTGACTATCTGTATGAATCCCATAACGTTCTGTTTTAAACTGCAAATATACACAATAGGATTTATTTTAGAAAACAAACAACAGATAATCTACTACTCAAAGTTGGTGAAACTAAAATTTTTGTAAGTTGACTATGTTTTCTCCATTGACTAGATTACATTTAGAAATATTTTCAACCAGAAAAGATGTTCCCAAACTTTATTAACACCCAATTAATAATTCTTATAAAATATTTGTATAGATAGACAGAGATAGATATATTTAACTAAAAACCAAAATACTGAAAGTAACATTTAGCAAGGCAACAACTTGCCTGCAGAGAATACAGTAGTGTGTATTGGGGCTATTGAAATAAATACGTATCAAGGATCTAACATTCTAGAGGAGAATCGTAAAGTAAAGCATCTTATTGACAATACCTAATAATAATGTTACTATTTATTATACAGACATGTAAGTTGATTGAAAACTGACTATATAAAGAGGTTCTGAGGCCAGGCGTGGTGGCTCACGCCTACAATCCCAGCACTTTGGGAGACTGAGGTGGGAGGATCACGAGGTCAGGAGATCGAGACCATCGTAGCTAACACAGTGAAACTCCGTCTCTACTAAAAAT
>NW_012121821.1:11669126-11674963 GCF_000951035.1 Colobus angolensis palliatus | reverse complement strand
TTGGTCCTCATGATAGTGGCCCTGTGGAATTACATTATTATGAAATGTCTGCTAAATCACAAAAATTTTATTGGGTGGGGTACAATTTTAGTAGAAAGCATAGTTTATTATTCTCGAATTCATTGAAAAATTAAAATATGCATAGAGATATAGGATAATTATCAATAAGTATAAGCTCTACACAATCATTTAAGATTACCAATAATGTGTTGGGTTTCCTCCTGAATTGTTTACATTAAAGATTGTGAAACACAAAATTTCCAATATTTTTAAGATACCCCTTTATTCATGAAATTGGTATGTCTAAGGAGATATGAAACATAAGATTCATCTTCAATAAATAAGCAGGGCTGCCATGTAGGTTTTTTAAAAATTGCTACAAACCATCTTTAATGCTAAAAGAGACTCTGGCATTCTGTAATGAGTTTTGCATACATCAAGTCATTTTTGAGGATCAAAGAGTAACTATATAAAGAGTTCCATTATCTGTGTCCTTAAAGTGGGATACAAATAGACCAAGTAAATTGTCCAGAATTACGCATATAGCAAATGGTGAAGGTATGCTTCAACCCCAATCCTGCAAAATATACTTTCTACTATACCAAAAAAATGTAACGTGTACATAAAAATAATGAGAAAAATAAAAATAAAAAACTTAGCAAAATAAATATAAGATTTAATGTGAAAAATATGTCTGCCATTAAGAATATGGATTAATTTTAAAAGAATGTATTTTTAATGTGCAATTTTTTCTTGTACATGTATATATCCTATGTGTATGAATTAACATCTTATTCTAAAAAATAGTTTATTTAAATATTAGCACTCTTTATTTCCCACAAATGCTATCTTAATATTTACATTTTATAAAGTTAGTGTACTTAAGCTAAAAAGATATAAATTTTATAGAGTGAATATAAGTAATATATAGTAATAATACATTTACATGTTTATAAAATACCATTTTTTAGTAAATGTATTTGAGAATATATAGAATTTTTTTAAAGTTCTGTTTGTATCTTAAGAATGGAGATGAAATGGCAATGCAGGTGTCAGACTATGTGGGAAGTTTTCATTCAAAATACTATGATTTAGGCCGGGTGCGGTGGCTCAAGCCTGTAATCCCAGCACTTTGGGAGGCCGAGACGGGCGAATCACGAGGTCAGGAGTTCGAGACCATCCTGGCTAACATGGTGAAACCCCATCTCTACTAAAAAAAAATGCAAAAAATTAGCCTGGCATGGTGGCAGGCACCTGTAGTCCCAGCTACTCGGGAGGCTGAGGCAGGAGAATGGCATGAACCAGGGAGGCGGAGCTTGCAGTGAGCAGAGATGGCGCCACTGCACTCCAGCCTGAGGGACAGAGCCAGACTCCGTCAGAAAGAAAGAAAAAGAAAGAAAGAAAGAAAGAGAGAGAGGGAGTGAGAGAGAGAGAAAGAAATAATAATAAAAAAGAGGTTCTGGCACTGTTCAAGAACAAATTCTGGCATCAGTTATACAGTTTGATATTCTTATGTCTGCTCTAAGTCAGTAGAATTCAAAATGTTTAAATGAATACCAGGCCTTCTATTTGTGTGGCTTTCATAAAATTACTCTGGTATTCTTTCTGGGGTGTGTGTGTGTGTGTGTGACGTTAATAAGGCATTAAGCCAAGATACTTATACAACATTTCCATTTGAAAAATCTTTGGACCAATAGTTTGATCATTAAGAGACTTTACCATTGTATTTATAGTTCAGAATAGGTCATTTATAAAAGTTAAGCAGAAATATTATCTTTCTTAAGGCAGGTAGAGATAGGAACTTATCAATTTATTCAGGTCCATTCTAAAGGAGGCATTGTAAAGCAATATCTTGAAAAGATCCTACACCTTACTTCTTTCCAGATACCCTTACTGAGTAGTTACCATGAGTAATGGTGTATAGTTTCTTTTATCTGGAGGAGGAATACAGTTATGATTGCATTTATTTTATAAACTATTAAGTCAGAAGGCTCAATACTTAAGTCCAAGATTCTAAGATTCTAGAAATAAATAATATGAGCATGTCATCTGCCTTCTACTCAACCCCCACAGATCAAGAATAACTACGTAATTGTCTTCTCAAGGGGCTTCCACTAATCCCTTTTCGATCATCAGATTAGAAGGTAACATGCTGTAGCAATGTTATTTATATATATATTTTTTTCTTCTCTCCTGAGAATTGGATTTAATATTTGGAGACACATTCAACTTTTCCCCAAAGTAGTTAAGGAGATTATTCAGCTCCTTAAGGGGTATTTTTTTTTTTTCTGAAGGGATAATGCAAAGAGGAATCATGACATCTCTTGATTGGAGTAAAATGTAAGAACCAACATTGGCCTGGTGGGATATGAGTTATGATAAATGGATAAAACAAGATTAAAATATTTTTTTTTAAAAAGATGTATAGCTATTTCACATTTTAATAGAGTTCTGAAGTATAGATGTGATCCTATTACTTTCTTGCACAGACTTCCAATATTGTTTTTAAAGATAAAGTTCACAGCCTACAGGTTAACATTCAGGTTCTTAAATTATTTTTGTCTAATCTTTCTAGACTCACATTCCTCTAATTCTCCACATGAAACTTTCATCTGATAATGCAACACATCTTGCTGTCTCATATTTCTGTCCCTTTCCTCTTTTTTTATTCTGGGAAAACTTTCCTACCTCTATAATCTGAAGTTTGATTCAAGTAAGCTCTTCGTCCCATTTAGTTAGAGAAGCCTCTCTCTGTGTTTTCATAGGCACATTATGTTTCTATAACACAACACTTATTACACCATTATAGCATTAACTTACTTGCCTCTCTTGTCCAGCACTTCAGGTGTTTTTGAGGCAAGGGAATAAGTTAGATTCATCTTTGTCATCTCGGTGTCATATAATGTTTGGAACACAGTAGGTGTATAACAAATACGTATGAAATAAATGAGAGCTGAGCAATGCTCAGTTTTTTAGATCAGATTTATATTTTTAGCCTTAAAAGTGGTCTCTAAGATCATGTTCAACCACTGAATTACATGCAGGGGCCAAGGAGCCAAGACTTCAGTGACAGATCAAGACTAAAATTGTAAGTGAGGCTAAAACTGTCAAAGTTAATGCAATTTTTGCTTTGAGGAATCTTGATATGATGCTAAATTTCTAAAAGGGCAAGTAAAGTAGAATTGATCAGGGAGCAGAAATTTTACACACTTTTAGACATCAGAATGAGCATCCTAAGAAGAGAACACAAACTCTGACTATTTTCTTCTACCGTCTTCACTGCATGGGCCTCAAATCTGGCTATGGACGCCTCTGGACTTTCTGCTCGGGAAATAGGCCACTGGTGAGTTTTGCAGAATTTCAACAGCAACTGTACCCAAATAACGAAAAAAAAAAAAAAATCTATGAGTAGTTTTAGACCTTCTTTCCTAGCTTGCAGATCTCCTACTTATTTTTCCTATGATTAGTATTATAATAGAATGTTTTCCTTTTTTTTTTACTCAAACATGCTCTTAAAACAATCCTAAAACCAACCATCATTTTAAACTCTAAATCTACTTCTTATTTATTATTCTTTTTATGACACAACTTTTCCTCTCAAAATGTTTACAATTTCAATAGGCAGACAATAGGCAAAGGTATAAAAGAGAATGATCAAGTGCTACTGTATATGGAATTGACAGAAGGAAAAGTCACTTTTCCAGCATATTTAGGGAGAACTTCAGTACAAAGTAGCAACTTTAATTAGGTTAAATATATATCTAGTTTTATTTGGATTCATTGAGTTAAAAATGATAAATTGAGAGACATGGCAATGTAGGAATGATAATTACTACCTAGAATCTAGAGAGCCCATAAATTCATGTCATCTGTAGAATTTTAAATCACTTCCATGGCTTATTCAACAAACGCATTCAAAAATCATCGATCTCTGTATTTTTGAAATTTTATATTCTTCCCCCACTAAACAGATATCTTAATTGCACATAGTTTATATGAATAATTCACAACCTCATAAATTTAAGTGCAGTCTTTCAAATTGTGTGGAATATTTTAAGCAAGAAAACAAATAAAATATCCAAAATACCATCTTCTAGTATAATATTGCAACTGTATAGAAGAAGTTTTTATTAAACATGTTGATGCCTCTTCATTGAGTTATTTCTTTGGTTTAATCTTGTGAAAATCTTACCTATCTTAAGAAGTGAGAAGACACAAAATTGCAAAGAAAATTGGCTTCATAAATTGGTACTGAAAATTGCTTTTACTTGGAAAGATTTTTTGCCGTATTTCCCACTTACTATCAAATATTCCTCTTATCAGAATTCAGCCAACCAATAACTTATTTGAGAATTAAGTTTACTTTAAAAAGAACTGAATGCTATACATTATTATCAGTATTGTTGTTGTTATTCCTGCATGATAACATTTGTTTCAGAACAACTTAGAAAGCCATACAGGCATTATACACTTAGACTGAAAAATCAAAAAAATGGCAGTAGCTCTTTTATGGTGAAAGAATATGAGACCTCAACAGATAAACAATCCGTGCAGAATTATGAAGCCTGGGAATGAGCTCTGCAATTCTCAATTCAGTTTGCTTCAATTTAGATCAGATTTGGGTTTTTTTTTTTTTGGACATAAATAGACATTTCCACAATAAGGGATGTATTTCTATTGCTTTGAATGGGCACCATTGTGCCCACTTCAGTGAAAACTGTCTTATCAAGAGAGCCTAAATCCCATAATAGTTGGCAAGTTATATTTATTTGGCAATTGTGACAGATTTATGTCTTAAAATCATGTCAGATCAAAGGCATTTCAAGATCTTTAGTTCAAAATCCTTTACTGAAATAGCATTAAATGTCTGATTTAAACTGACAAGAGAAAGAAAAATTCAAGTTAAGGTTGTGATTCCCAAGCACTAAGCAAGTTCTGTAGAATTTTTGAGGTCCACAAAAGAGCTCCTGAAAAGTTAATACTAAGTGACCTTTTTTATTTAGGACTTACTTGATTTTTCTATGTTTTTCTTTGAAGTATTCTAATATTTAATATCTTTGGCTTTCCGAAATGTTATGTATTTTTAAGACTTCAGTTACATGGAAAGATTAAGCTTCTGTAACACAATATATAAATGACAGGACTCCCTGAAAGGTCTCAGATATATTTCTAAAGTACTCTTTTTTTTATATAATTGAAGATAAAATATTCCCTTTCTTTCAATGTATTTTTTAAAATTTCCTTAACTAACAGTTTGAATAGCCTGTACTGGATTTACTTACCAGAGATTAGCATCTTTTTAAACCTTAATTGAATCAAATTAGATATCACATTTGTCCTCACACAGTGCTCAAAACTGTCAAGGCACCTTTAGTTCTTCTCCTCTTTGATTAAATGATGTTAGTAACAGCTATGAACAGCTACAATGGGAGGCAACACAGGCAGCATTAGAAAGACAAAGAGAGATCTGTAAAACTTCACAACTAGCTCCATAACATATTAATTCTATGTCAGCAAAATCACAGATATCAAATTGACTCTATATTGGTGAACACTTGCATTTGAGCTTGCATATGGAGTGATTTCTATAAACGTATTTTCTGTATCTGGCATTCTGTTAGCTCACTCTCGCTTTTATGAAGAGTTAACTCTTTTTTTTCTTTTTTTTTGAGATGGAGTCTCACTCTGTCGTCTAGGCTAGAGTGCAGTGATGCGATCTCAGCTCACTGCAACCTCTGCAGCCCTGGGTTCAAGTGATTTTCTTGCCTTAGCCTCCTCAGTGGCTGGGATTACAGGTGCGTGCCACCACTCCCACCTAATTTTTGTATTTTTAGTAG
>NW_012121821.1:11625317-11667566 GCF_000951035.1 Colobus angolensis palliatus | reverse complement strand
CTGGGATTACAGGCACGTACTACCATGACTGGCTAATTTTTTTTTTATTTTTAGTAGAGATGGGGTTTCACCATGTTGGCCAGACTGGTCTTGAACTCCTGATCTCAGGCAATCTGCCTGCCTTGGCCTCCCAAAAAAGTGACTATCTTGTACCTAAATATGTATCACAAAATGTTTCTTGCACTGGTCAACACAAACGAGCCAGAAAAAATATTCTTATTTATCAATATTATTTTATTCATTAAGTGCATTTTCTTAAGTTAGCTCAAATAGCTTAGCTGATGATTGTTAACATCCACGTTTCTATGCACAAGTAAAGGAGCCAGAGAGATTAATCTCCCACTTTCCATGACATCTGTTGCAGAGGAGCCAATTCGATCCTGATAATTGCTTTCTGATTTGTTTCGATGATGATGTACAGATGGAGCTAGTGAAATAGGCTTTACCACATAGTAAGTTGATACTCTAAGACTCATACTTACTTCCCTGGGTCTCCCTAGCATAGGAAAGGTAAAAACAGTGTAGCTGGGGCATGGGGACTATATTAACTCTGTATCAAATTAAAGTTTCACTTATCCCCAAAGTTTGTATGCTTAGATCTGCAAGAAACTTCTAGTCAGTGGTTGAAAGTGAGGAAGGGCATGCTTTCCTTTTCTTGATATACCCAGTAAAGGGCTTTCTTTCCTTCTTTTAAGGTAATACAAAATAGTTAATTGAGCTCAGTTATGCTCAGATAGAAATAGCTGAGGTAAGAACTCTATAAACCACCAAAATTTGTCTACTGAAATGATTCTGTAAGAGCTATATTGTATGGTGAAATCTTAGTCCACTGGAATGAATCAATGGAAGCAGTATTCTATGTTTGAGATGAAAATTGTTTTGACTTTAAGATGATATAAAATTGAGGCCGGGTGCGGTGGATCACACCTGTAATCCCAGCACTTTGGGAGGCAGAGGCAGGCTGATCACCTGAGGTCAGGGGTTCGAGACCAGCCTGACCAACATGGAGAAACCCTGTCTCTATCAAAAAAATACAAAATTAGCCGGGTGTGGTGGCACATGCCTGTAATCCCAGCTACTCATGAGGCTGAAGCAAGAGAATCACTTGAACCTGGGAGGCAGAGATTGCAGTGAGCCGAGATCGCGCCATTGTACTCCAGCCTGGGCAACCATAGTGAAATTCCGTCTCCAAAAAAAAAAAAAGTTATGTAAAATTGAAACTGCGTTTTAGTCCTTTGCCATGTTTCTGTCTTACTTATGTTTAAGGTATTTTCACACATGTGTGTTTCTCTTATATATTCAAACCCTTCTTTTCCAATGACTTCTTTCCTTCTACCCATGAACATATTCAAATATCTTCTGCTGAAAGAAGAGCAAAAACACAGCAATGACAACAGACCTTCCTTCTATTGTAACCCCCTTTAAGACTTTGCCTTAAATTTCTCCTTATGTTATGAAAAGAACAGTTAGTCTTCCTTTCCTCTACCCTGGTCATTCCTGAACCTATCACAGTTTGGTTCTGGGCTCAACAGCCTCATGAAAAGAATTTCATCTGGTCGTTGGTTGCTTCCCGTTTTCCAAACCCAAAGACCTATTTTAAGTTCTCTTTGACATCCCACTGATATTTGCAACTGTTAACTGTAATCTACTCCTCAAATCCCTCTTTTAATGTTTCTGGAAATTAAGCTTTTTATCAGTCCAAATATGATCTTTTTGTCAGTAGACAATCCCTATAGGAATAAGACACCCTTAATTTGTTTATGTAGTTTTACTTTTTGTCATTTCTACCTTCTACTTTGTATAAATTATTAACCTACTTAAATAATTATGTACCCAACATAGCCACACACTGTGTCTGTTTTACCTCAGAAATGTGTCTTCGATCTGTTTCCTCTCTCCATCCTGATGGCTGCTGCCACTGCTTCGACCCTTGCCCTTCTCTTCTCTTGCTTGACTGATTGAACTATTCTCCTATTTAGTCTTTTCTCCCCAAAGTCCTTTCTTCTATTAAAATGTATACAAAAACATAGACTGATTTTGTCACTGCCCCACTTAAAATAGCCCTGGGATACCTGTGGTGGTCAGAACACTGTTTACCCAGTGGTTATTATGGCATCAGTGGCCATTCTCAATCTGGACTCAACACAACGTTCATTACTAACTACACAAGCAGCATGCTCCTGCTTTCCATACCTGAGTCTATCCCTCCAGATGTGCATATTTGCAAAGCTCTTCCCCAGATTCATTAGAGTCTTTTACAACACTGTACCTTTTACGAATGTTTCCTCCCCTGGAAAGTCGTTTTCACAGCATCTTTGCCTAAAAGATAAACTCCGTGATTATTCCAAAAAACGCAGTTTACTTCAGTTCAAGTAAAGTTTTATAAACGAACTTCTACGTGCATAAGACAGAGAACATAAAAAAAGTATGATTTTTCTTTTTTTTTGCCCCGAAGAGTTCATAGTCTGTAAGGAGTGGGGGAATAGAGAATGTGAGACACATTGACAAATTAATAATATATTATGAAAACAGAAGGAGGCAGGTAAACACTGACATCATTAGGGAGTTACAGCAAGAGGAGCTACTGCTCATGAACACATTCTCCATATTAATACTTTTTAAGACTTTCGACACTTAGAGCAGGTAGTTAAAGGGTAACACTCACTTTCAGTGCTGCCATAGAAGATTTTGGATATTATTTTTCTTCAAACACAGCAAGCCATGCAGAAGAGAGCCAGGGAAGCCTTTTTAAAGAAATAAGTAGAGTTCAATATCTCCTCCACAGAGAAGTCTTTCCATATTCCCCCAGGAAGAACTCATATTCTTGTATCTTCATTCTCATAGGACTGTTCATATCTGTCATGTTCACTGGTCTATCATGGGTCTTATGTACTATAGGTGTTCAATAAGTATTGGTTGAATATATGTACAATGACTTTTTTAAACAGGAATTAATACACTATAACGTATTCTAATTGATCTATTTACTTGTTTGTGAAATTTTAGAAAGAACTGCATATGAATTCCATGATGAATTGGAGACTTTGCCACAAACTATAAAGGCAACTCTAAACATGTGACTTAACTTCTTAGGCTTTTTTTGTTTATTTTTCAGTTATTTTTGCTTTTTTGTTTTGAGACAGGGTTTCCTCTGTCCCCCAGAATGGAGTGTGTGGCTCAATCACTGCTCACTGTAACCTCAAACTCCCAGGCTCAAGAGATCCTTCCACCTCTGCCTCCTAAGTAGCTGGAACTACAGATGCACGCCACCACGACTGGCTAATTTTCTATTTTTTGTAGAAACAGGGTTTTTCCATGTAGCCCAGGCTGGTCTCGAACTCCTGGACTCAAGAATATTTCGCTTGCCTTGGCCTGCCAAAATGCTGCGACTACAAATGTGAGCCACCATGCCCGCCTAAGCTTTTTTGTTATCCCCAAATCGAAAGCGTTATATTAAATTTTGATGTTATGATTTAAACATCATTTTACAGATCTAAAATTTCCTTTTCTACTAATTTGTCATTAATCAATCACAGTTGGAATACATTTATTCAAAATATATTCAGTATATTTAAGGTAACAATTATCACATTTATTCAAAATATATTCAGTATATTTAAGGTAACAATTATCACTTTAAAACCACATCTGGTTAAATGTTGAAATTCTTTATTTATTTATAATTAACTAGTAAGAATAAGAATATACAAATTCCAGGCTAGAAGTGTATTGGATCTCTTGAAATTAGTATTTACATTTTGTTTATTAAAAGCTGAATGGATTACTTAAGATGAAAGAAAACCTGGTTTAAGGTTAACCCATGAAATATATCTACGTCATTCCAGTAGTAGGAAATTGCTATTCATCTCAGTAAAATTAACTGAAGTTAATTGATTTTGTTATTATCAAAATCTTTTATTTTTAAACGCAAATGATTTTTTTTTTCATCTGAGCAGCAATTATAGCCAACAGGTTTAAATTATCTAGGAAACTTTAACTTAGTCATAGATTGTGACATCCATTTAAACCAAATATATAAGTGACCTGCTGTATTTGAAATCCTTAATATTACTTCCAATGGTGCAAGGAGCACTTTGTATAGTTCAAGCTTTAAGTGTTTGTAAAAAATATAAACTTTGAATATATTAGAAATGATATAATAAAATTTGAGCAGAACATAACAAAACAAAAAGAAAATTTTATTGTGACACTGAACTTTGGATAACTATAAAAATAGTGCTAAATAAATGAAATAATCAGAAAATGATAAAGAAGACTGTGAAAAATGTTGCTATCATGAATTATTCTACTTCTATAAAAGAAAATTTTAATAGACATATATTTGATATTTTGTCTCTCTAGATGAAGTTTGGATAGTATATTTTACATTTTTCTATTGGTACAAATTGGATGGAAGCAATTCAAGTCATGAATGTAATTTTACTTAAGACAGTCGAGGGAAGCCTGATCATATTGAATGCTGTCTTTAAGCGGTTTAAAAAATTAAAATTTTAGAGAAAACTAATAATAACTGACAATACTATAAATATTTGTAATGCAGTCGTATATTGCTTAACAATAGGGATAGGGTTTGAGAAATGCACCATTAGGTAACTTCATTGTTGTTATGTGTGAACACCCTAGAGTGTACTCAGATAAACCTAGGTGGCATTGCCTGCTACACTTCTAGGCTATATGGTCTAGCCTAATCCTTTTAAGTTACAAACCTGTACAATATATTATTGTAGTGAATAGTGTAGGCAATTGTAACACAATGATAAGTATTGTGTGTCTAGGGATATCTAAACATAGAAAAGGTATAGTTAAAAACATAGGTTTATAATCTCATGACACCACCATGGTGTATACGATCTGTTGTTAACTGAAATATCATTGTCCAGAACAGACTGTATTCTAATTACATTTACAAAAGTTACGAACATTTAACTCTAAGTTAAAAATCATGTTTATTAATTTCAAAGTGATGTTAAAATTAGATAAAACTGACATTTTATCTGAGGCACACCAATACACCAAATTACTACATACTCACTGCTGTTAGGGGTCTTTTGAAGAAACTGAATGAATAATTGTTGACTGTTTGATTGAGTCCCCACTGCGTGATTCATTGAATCCCAATGATTCTGTCTTGTGTTACCCTTGAAGTCCATTTTTCAAGGATTGATAATCATATATAATTTTTTATTTCTGTTTTTATAATGTTAATGCTAACTTATAAGGAAACCAAATTAGTAAATAAAGATTATAGATGGCCAAATAATAAAGAAATTCACTAATACTTATTTCTCCTTCTACCTAGTTAGTTGCCTATACTATTTGGAGGAAGTATAGTCACAGTTTCATAACCTTTATAGAAGTTTTGTATAATTTTATATAATTTTTTTGGTGCTATGCTACATACACATATATGTAGTTATATGTACACTCTAAAGTTTCAAGTAAAGCATACTAAAAGATTTTTCCTGAAGTAACAGTTGTAAATGTTATACTTTAATTGAGTTAAATTCACAAAATCCAAGTATTCAAAACAATAAAAAGAAAATATTTTCTGATCAAATTTAAAGGTGAAAACAACATACTCTCATAAGAAATAAGCTTGGACATGGCATTTTTTTGCGTAATGCCTGCTGTCATTTCAGTGTCTACCTTTGAAAGCATCCATTCTTGTTAAAAACATTTGCCACTGCTGACAATTTCAGAACAAAAATTTAGGGAAGAAACTTAAATTTGTCTTCTAATAACAATACCAACAACTAATTAGACATGCAATTTTTGTTCTTCTCTATAATCCACGTGATTTAGAGAAATATTTATTCGGTCTTCCTACCACAATTATTGGACCCTGTGTACTTGCTGATCAACAGAATTCATTATACTCAGCCTTGTAACCCAAGGAAGTAAAAATTTGTAATTATTTAAAGAAAAATTAGAATATCATATTAAAACAATCACATTGATAATGTGGACTTACATCATGAAAGACGGAAGGTGTTATAGGGAGGTGATAATATTTATCCGTTATGTGGGGAGTTTTTGGCTTTAGCATTTGTAGAGTCTAATAAGAGAGATTATAATAATATTTTATAGCAACTTAGAGTAGTGTAGCAAAGGAATAAAAGAATAAAGTAGCTAATAAAAAGTGTCTTAAAATATAACTTAATAGAGATTACATGACATATGTATTAACTTTTGCTTTTCATTACTCATCTGTCTGGGAGGAGTCTGATTTTAGAAACAAAATCAATTTTCAAACTCAATGAAAATCAGCATCTTTTCATTGTATTCTCATTTTTGTCATTTATAGCTAAGAAATCATTTTTGTGACACCAACAAAGGGAAAATTACCTGATTTTTTGTGGTAAAGTTTTAAAATCATCCAAGTTAATGTGAATAATTTGTTGAGAAAAATAATAATTGATTGTGAAAGTTAACACATTAGCGAGGTAAGGAAGTGTTGGCATGCTTGAGCAGTCTTGTCTTTGCATCTTATTTTTCTCATCTGCTTCTCACTTGCCTAAACATGTTCATCAGAAATTATAAAAGGATTTGTCCTGTCTCTGGTTCATTCGCATATTTTGCTGCCAAAATGTCTAAGAAGAAACTTCAGAATCTCAAACATTTTATTGAGTTTACTACCAACATTGTCATTAACTGTTTATTGAATGAAGTATTTGAGGTAATGTAGTTCACAAAATGACAACCTATTGTCTGTCTTCTAGTAATTTCTGCCTATTCAGCTCTCCCCCACCATCACTCTCAGCACATTACTAACACCACCAATCACTGCCCTGCTTCTCTCATTTCTGGACATTGAAAACCTGTTTTATATGTAGAATAATGGCTTTTCTGGGGTGGGATAAGGCAGCAGTTACTCTGGGAAGGCTAATAATTTGGCATTTGAATAAATTTTCAACTGACATGTGGAGTCTTGGATTGAATTAATCCAAGACTCAGCATGTGAGTTTAAAATTTACCATTGAATCATATGTTGAGTATTGATTGATTATTATTGATTCAATCCAAGACTCAATATAGGAGTTGAACATTTTAATTCTGTTTAAAGGAAATTTTTACATTTGTAAAATGAAAATCAACAAATCATGTTGGTTGTACAATAGCTATTAAAGATCCTTATATGGCTGATTTGCTTAGTATCTCTAAAATTCACTCCTTACCCAAACATAGCAAAACAAAAATGACAAAGCACAAAGCAGAATAAAAAAAAAAAAAAAACGAAGTCTATATATAATTCTGGCTCTTGCCTAATTGTTGAAATTTTAAAAAGATAAAGTAAGGTGATAAAACTAGGACATGAATAACATCTCAAAGAAAAATCCATAGCTGTCTTTTTTTTTTTTCCAATTAACAAAGAGCTTTCAGCACATATTTCAAAAGAAATGTTTTGCTTTTAAGAATGTAGTCATTGAAGCTGTGGATGTCATTTTAGAAGATGATTTACTAACTGAATTTTTAAGATTCTACATGTGAAAACGAGGCACTTCGGATTGCCTTCTAAGTCAGCACTGTGCAAGCTCAAGAGAATATTAAATGTAGTATTTTCTAACCCTATTAAATATTTAATAGCTTTCCTTCTGTTGTCTCTATATCAAGGACAAGTCCTGTAAACCTTGACCTGAAAGCCCTAAAATGAGCTAAATAATCTATGAAAACAATCACTTAAAAAAAAAAAATCTAGCTGAAAGATTTCAAAATCTGGGAAAGGAAGCATTCAGTTCATATTTGTCCATGCATGCAAGTTTCACAATTTTTCAGATACCTTAGTCCCAAACTGAATATTCACTTTTTTCAAATAATAAACACATTTTTAAAGACTGATACTTATTTGATTTCTCTTTGCTTGTGCAGAACCAGCATTTGGATATTGAACTATTTATTTTATAAGGATCTTGAAAAAAACACTGTTTATAAAAATCTAGAAAGCAAATGAGAAATAAAAGCTAACTTCATTCTCCTGGCTTTATTGCTCTAGGAGTATTGATGACCAAAGTTTAGCATGTGCGCATGTTGTGTTTTCATGTATATGTATGCATAAAACACTATTTTATCAGTCTAGTTTTTCTTTTCTGAATCTTTCTGTCCAGTAGAGTTGAAGATTCTCATTAAACAAAGGCCCATTCAGGGAAGACATATATGTTATGAAGAAGAGGGCTTTGACTCCAGTCTCTAAACTTCAGTTTGCTTCTCTGTAAAATGAGGTAATAGAATCTACTATGTAATATGTTGTTAAGATTAAATAAAAAATAATTTTTAGGACAGATGAATTCACTGAATTTTATCTATTAGTATTATTATTAATATTGTTATATTTGGAAGAAAAGCAAACATTTTATTTTTTAGAGTTGCCACCTTCTCATGTCAAAGGTAGCATTGTTACTGGTATTTTTTGGGGAGCGTGTGGAGCGGTGGTGCTGTCTCTGGCTCACTGCAAACTCTGCCTCCCGGGTTCAAGCCGTTCTCTTGCCTCAGCCTCCCGAGCAGCTGGGACTACAGGCACCCGCCACCAAGCCAGGCTCATTTTTTTTGTATTTTTAGTAGAGACGGGGTTTCACGGTGTTAGCCAGTATGGTCTCGATCTCCTGACTTCGTGATCCTCCCGCCTCGGCCTCCCAAAGTGCTGGGATTACAGGCGTCAGCCCCCACACCCAGCTTGCTACTGGTATCTTAAAGCTGTTTCTGATTTCTTTATTACCAGTTATTTATCCTATAAAACTGTTATCAGTGGCATAGCCCTTAATTTCTTCCTTTCCTGATCCTTCTTAGAACAACAGGTAAACAGTTACATTTTTGAGAATAGAATTAGTTAAAAACAATTTGTAAAAGTCCTGTAGTTATGATGGCTTCCTGATTAGTTATGAGTAGGAAAAGTCTACGAATTAGAAAGTTTTAGGATTAGACTTCAGGAATATTTGATATTAGCACTCACTATTAAGCCCTATAACAATTATAAAGGTTTGTGATGACCTCTATGGACAAAATTGATTTTACACCCTTATGATGCTGTAATTTCTGTGTTTGTGTGTGTGTGTGTGTGTGTGTGTGTGTGTATGTACTTGTCACTTATACTTCTCAGCACTCAGTAGTTTGTTAATCCCTTGAGATCTGGCTTTTTCCTATTTCTTTACTAAAACTGCTTCATCATAGGAAGCTAATAGTGGCCTGATTATTTCATCCAATAGATGTTTTATCTTCTCTGAATTCAGCATAAATTGACTGCTGATCTCTCTACCTTGAAGCATCCTTTTTCCTTTACAGCTCTTACAGTACCCTACTCTTGTCACACAAGCTGACAATCTATTTTCTAATTTGTCTTAGTTTATATCTTTCTTCCTATTCCGTTTGTTGTTTTCATGAATCTTCTTAAAAATCCACTTGGGGAAAGTGGTGTAAATAAATAAACCAAGACTGAGTTAAACTTTATGTTTGGTGTGGCCATAATCTTTGCCATTATCCCTTCTTAATAGTTACTAAGCAACAAATCAATGCCATTAACATAAAATATGAATTAAACTCTCTGTTACAAGTTTATTTTCTATCAAAGGAGAAGAAAATCAAATATTACAGAAATGAGGTAAGTGCTATATTAGAAAACTGCAAGGAAGTGGTTTTGACTCAGATTTCAAGGATTTGTTAAAAGACCATGTACTGAGTTGAATTTTAACTACTTAGTAGTTCTTTGCCAGTCTTACAAAGGAAAAAGATGAATTTTAGACAGAAGGAACTGCGTGTGCAAAGTCATGAAATAGCCTGGTACATCATAGGAGAGGTGATATTCATATTAGAAAAGGTAGGTAAGGACCACATAAGGGAATTCTTAAATAACACGTAAGGAAAATTGTATGTCCAGATGCAGTAGTGCATGCCTGTAATCCCAGCAGTTTGGGAGGCTGAGACAGGCAGACTGCTTGAGCCCAGGAGTTCAAGGCCAGCCTGAGCAACATGGTGAAATCCCATCTCTATTTACAAAAAATACAAAAATTAGCCAGGTGTGGTGGCACATGCATGTAATCCCAGCAACTTGGGAGGCTGAAGTGGGAGAATTGCTTGAGCCCAGGAGATCAAGGCTGCGATGACCCATGATTGCAGCACTGCATTCTAACCTGGGCAACAGAGAGAGACATCGTCTCAAAAAATAAAAATAAAGTTTCTGAAAGAACATTACATATTATCTAGTAGTTGGGAGCCATTAAACTATTTTAAGCACGTGAGTGCCATAATCACGTTTGTTCCCTTAAAAGAGTGCTTATTCCTAGTAATCCAAGAAAAAGTAATTAAAAGCATATTAAAAGCTAAGCTGCTGGCCCTGGGAATGAAGAGAAGGGAGAAAAGAGGTATTTAGAGTCTGAAAGTCTACAGGATTCAGCAATTCAACAGATGCAGGTGTTGGGGAAGAAAAAGGAGTCTTGGTACCAGGTTGGTTAATTGCTAAGTGGTGGTCCAAAATAACAGAAATATATAATGAAGTAGAAAGGGCAGATTTGATCAACAAATTGGGCAAGTGCAAGTTGAAGCTCCTTTGAAAATTTCAACAATAATATGTATAATAACTACTGTTTTGATTGCCTTCATTGATTGAGATTGAAGAACTTTGTGTATTGGGGAATTACAATTATAAAACACCAAGAAAAAGCAGAGCTGGAGATGACATTTGGGTTATCATTTATGCTTTGATGGCAGGTGGATACATGGAAGTAGATGAGATTACCAGATTTCAAGACATTCCAATATTTAAGCAATAGACCTAGATATTTCTGATTATTGTAGATCTCTATGACTATTGTGAATTCCTTAGGGTAGAAGAATTCATATATTTAAAAAATTATTTACATAGTAAAAGCATAGTCATATTATTTTATAATCTAGTAAAGCAGCCAATTGTATTGAAGATTAACTTTGAGACTTTGTAATTTTGTATAGAATTACTAGTTTGTACTGTTAGTCATACATAACAAAGCTAGGAGACACCTATTTTCCTGGACTGGGATATAACCAAGTGATATGAGCTAACATTTTAATGAAAAATAAATTGTGTAAAAGGAAAATTATTTGAAAGAGACAAAAATAAAATTAGAAGAGTGGCACTGTTTTACGTTTTTGCAAATCTCTTTCGTATCTTGCTTAATAGACAATGGGTGATTTCTCATACCTGCTTCTGCATTCAATGTGTTGAGAGACCACATGTCATGTAGCCTATAGAGAATGCCACTGTAAACAAGTGAGACAATGAGAGTGAAAAAGGCAAGAAATATTTTAGTATTACTGCAAAACTATGCTTGACTATATGGACCCCAGAAAAGGCTTTGTGACTACTAGGAGTCCCTAGACCATGATGTGAAAGCAGTTGATAAAGTTAACTTGTTAAGGCATGCAACATTAAAGCTCATTTTATTGTACTTCCAATCACACAGTTAATCAATCAATCTCTTATAGATTTTAAATATGATTTCTTTGTTTCTCATAACCAAATTGCAATTCACAGAGAATCTTTTAGTGTAAATTTGCCTCTGCTCTCTGGGAATAATTTGCAAGTACTTGTAAAAGTGCTCCTCAGACATAGGAGGAAGGGAGACTCTAGTGTCTGGTACCTATACATCTGAATAGGAACACCTGCTGGAGTGTACCAGAGTGGATTGGAGGGGTTCTGCCTAAGCCAATTAGCAAAGAGGAGCAGATGTCCAATAAACAAAGATCTTAAGGAAGAAAAAGTGCTACAGCTTTAACTTAATATCTAATACGGGGCTTCAATGGAACTACAGGTAGGTCTAACTCCCATAGCTGGATAGAACTTGGCTACCTGGTGATTATGTTATGGTTTTAGAAAAAAATTACTGAGCAAGGAGAATATGGACAACAAGAACAATAATATTTGAGACTGAGGTTTTGGGGACCCTTTGGTTTACAAGTACCTGGACTAACAAAGGTGGTACTGCATGGTAGACAGACATTGGTGGCATTCTGTAAGATGTGCTTTAACTGTGGTGCCATAGTGCTAAAAGAAACAGACTTTTCTGAATCAGAACATCTCTTCGGCAGGTGTTTGTAAATTAGCTACCTTCCTTCACCTCCATCACTTTTTGTTAAGTAAAAACAAATATTTTCCGATAATTTATTTTGGAACATGATTGTTGACCTCAAGAAAGACATATTGGGACTCATAGCAGATAAGGCTTAATAATGTGACTCTATAACCCTAGATGGTGGCAGAGAAGTTAATATCATTCCAAGACTAATTAATCATTTAAAAATAAATTTATATTAAATACATTAAAGATAAAATATTAGGGGAATTTTAAATAATTGGAATTTTGAAATCGCAATTCTGGTTTATGTCATGAAATTGCTATAGATCATCAGTTATCATTCTTAAGAGTGCAAAGTATAAAATTTTTCTTCAGTGTAATGAAACAATTATTAAAAATATTTTTATAAAATACGGTAACTACATACTTTAAATTTCATCCTGAGACTTAAGAAAGCAAAATGATACTATGTATTAACAGTTGATGGCTTTTAATTCTGGCTACCTAATTTTGTACACCGTAATTTGTTGTGGTGAAACCAATAATACATCAAGCCTTTCTTTCTTGTATCCCAGAAAATTACATTTTTGTGTGAATGGATAGGCCATGACTCTAAACAATCAATTCCAATTTCAATTAATAAATCAATCTGTGTCCTCAAAATAAAAATAATGGGGGAAGGATTGTATATTTACATTGGATAAGGATATAAAGAAAACATGGTAGAAGATATTTATCAGGGACCACATATGTCTCAGTGGTCAATAGTAACTTTGGGTATTTTTTTGTTTTTTATTTTAGGAGTGAATACTATATTGTTTTATACCTATTTCTATACCAATCTTTATAATATATACATATTTATGTATAATCTGTGTTTAAACTTAATATTTATTTATACATAGAAACATATGTGGATATAGGTATAAAAATCTATAACATATGTGATATACACACACATTTATATATAGACACTTGAAGTTTAATCTTTTTTACTGATTTCCAAGCTCGGTAATTGTGTATGGTGGTTTCATTGAAAGGCCAGCTTTCTTCAATCTAATTCAATACCATAAATGTGGTAATGTTTGTGAATCTATTTTTAAATGGTAAAACTTAAAGAAAAATTGATTTTATCAGCAGCCTCAGAAGAAACTGAATTAATTCTCAGCTCTGCATAGAACCAGCAGACAGTGGACCCTACTTGTTCCTACTTGATTGGCCTTTAAGGACAGATTTACCAATGAAAGAGATTTTTTTCTCTCTCTAGAGACCAGAGTTCTGTGAACAACAAACTCTTGTTAATTATGGCAAAATAGGTGTATAAGACATGAATATATACAAAATTAATACCATCATCTATGTTTATGGTGCTGTAGAAAAGAAGAAAAATTAAAAACTTCCAATTTATAGCTCCTACGGGTTTAATAATATCAACTTAATGGTCATTCAGAATAATCAGGCTTAACCTTCTCTTGGTTATTACTTATTTTGAATTTTGTTTTAAAACCTGGAATACATGATTGAAGTTTTTTTGTAGAGAATTTTAACTTTTCAGACATTTATGGAATGAATTAGATTTCTCGTTAGCAATACCTCTGCTTAATGCCACTCTCACACCCAGCTATAACCACTCCTAAAAATATAGTGTTTCTGTTAATTTGCTTTATTAATTGTATGTAATGAGAAAAAATGAGATTACACTCTGCATATTGTTGTTCCGCAGTCATTTATTTTTAAGTTAACATGATTCCTTGGAGATTATTCCAGATAAGCACATGTTGCAATATCTAATTCCTTGGAATGCTCTATTACAGACATACCATCAATTCAGAGACAGACATTTTTATTTTTTAATTATAAATAATGCTTCATTGAATATCATTCTATGTGTCTATCCTTGTACTTTAATGTAAAATTTTTTACAGTAAATTTCTAAAAGTGGACATTTTGGATCACAGGATTACATGAACTTCTGATACTTAAACATTTAAAATTCTTTCAGTTCTTTAGTCTTTAGTTTATTATTTAAGAAAGAAAAGCAACATAAGCATAATAGGAATGAAGTATTCCCATTTGGAAAGATAATGTCCTTAGATTACAAACTAAAGCTAATGCAACTTATGTAAAATTATATAAATGGAAATTCCTTAGTATTATATTTTAGGTAGCTTATTTTCATGATTTTCCTATAATGTTAATTTTCAAATATTCAATTATCTCTCTGCCTTTAATTTACAAAATAGAGATGAGCTTTATTATTTTTAAGTTTTTCATCCTTTATGTTTTATAGTATAGGCTGATTTTTCTTTTGTGAATAATAAGAGGATGAAGTAACTTTCCAAAGACAGATTCTGTGTTGGCTCCAATGGAATTTTTGCATACCAAAGCAACAGAATGTCATAATTTATTCTTTTACTAATTTCACAACAGGGACTGAAGACCTATTTCTTGCTTTAAGTCATGGTCCTGGGGATAGAATGTTTAAGTCTCTCTGAGCGACTTGTGGATATGTGGAATTATTAACAAAAGTCTGTGAAAATTGCTGCAATATTAATGATTCTGGGCTAGAGTAGCACAGAGAAAGGACACAGTCTAGTCCACAGTTTTGAAAAAGTGAATAAGCATATGTGAATATGTTGTAGAGCTCAATTTCACTCATTTTAATGATAACAAGAAAGAGAAAATCAGGAAAATAAAAATATACACCACTTTTCATCACTTTCTCTCTGCCTATTATACATACCTAGAAATTTGCTTAAATATTTGCATTGAGGTAGATTGACATGAGACCCTCCACGGAAATCCTGGGCTATGAAGACTTCCGACCCATGGTCACTGATGTGAAAAAAATAAGAGTCCTGGGCACTCTCTGTAATTAAAAACATGGACATGACTAATGGAGAAAAATGTGCCTACTGATTATACTCACAGGCCAATATTTTAACAGAGTATTTTTATTCTGAAACTGCCTGGAATTATGCATCAGATCTGTACAATCAGTTGACATGAAACACCTTGTCTGGAGAGCTTTCTAACATTTTAATTATTCAACATGCCTAATTTTATTTTTAATTAATGTCTGGAGGAGTTTTTGGTCTTATCACAGGGAAAAGACAGAGAGAGATGGCAGTTGTGATTCTCTTCCCCATTTTCTTGCTAAGACACAAGCTCCATTAAGAGAATGAATGGAAGGTGCTATTGGTGACATTTAGACAAATAAGCCAGTTCAATTTGCTTTTTAAATTTGGCTTTTTTTTTTTTGCTTCAATATTCCTTTTTCATTGTTTGATTTATATTACTTGCCTTTTATTCATATCATTTTAATTCCCACTGGAATGTGGTCTATCTTATTCAGTTCCTCATTTGTTCTTTCATTAATTCTTCCACCCTTTTATCTATCCTGCCATGCACAGTACTAACAACGGTGCAAGGACCAAGAAATACAAAAAATGAATATGATGTCAGTCCAGTCCTTAAAGATTTCTCAGTTCAGTGAAGAAAAAAGACACAAATAAATAAAGTATCTTCACCTCGATTTCTTTCCTTTTTACTTGCTTTTTCTGAATGTTATTCAGTCTAACCTCATATTTACCTACTTAAGCTCTACTCAGTGAGCCAGAAACAAAAGAAAACATTTTTTATATTCAAAGAGCTTAGAATTAAGTTCAGATAAAGTGCACCAAGCCTTTGCTAATGCAACCCAAGTGTTTGCCTCTGGATAATTTCGAGTTCTCAACGCTGCTGCTGGGTCACCCATTCATTTGATACTTGAACTAAATTGCTAACAAACTGAGTTCCTGTTCCTTCCATGGGAAGCTCTGTAAGCTCTGTGCCTTCCCAGTATCTCCAAGAATTTTCATGAGGGCTACATTTCCCCTTATTACCTCTTATTCTTATTTTTATGACTCTTCTATGTTTCTTATACCTACTACGTATCCCACCTCCCATGGTTGACTTCTCCCTCTTTTTGTCCTCTGCTGGCCCAATACCTTCATTCCTTGAAACAGAATCAACATCAAGCTCTTTTTATAAAATAGCCTTTTGCTGAAAGCAAAACAGAAAAAGCATCATCTTAAAATTTAATATTCTCCATTGCTATTCTCAAGTTCTGCTACTGAACCTGTGAAGGGATTTCTCATTTGGTGGACATCACATTTTCAGCTCTTCCTCCTTCTCCTTAGGGAATTTTTCATTTTCCCCCCTTCAGAATTCAACTTCAATTTCCAAATTTCTATTATGTTATTGTCAAGCATACTTTTGTTCTGTCTTAGAATCCTAAGATTGTTACCCTAAGATTAGAATCCAGACTGTGACTAGTGTTTTTAGCCTTCATAAATAAAAACGTTCCCTCTCTGGCTTTTTTTTTTTTTTTTTTGAGACAGAGTCTCTCTCTATTGCCCAGGCTGGAGTGTAGTGGCACAATCTTGGCTCACTGCAACCTTTACCTCCTGGGTTCAAGTGATTCTCCTGCGTCAGTACTTGGGAAAGTAGCTGGGATTACAGGCATGCACCACCACGCCCAGCTAATTTTTTTTTTTTTTAGTAGTAACAGAGTTTCACCATATTGGCCAGGATGGTCTTGAACTCCTGACCTCAAGCGACCTGTCCACCTCAGCCTCCCAAAGTGCTGAGATTACAGGTGAGAGTCACCACCCCTGGCCTCTCTGGTTGTTTTTAAAGCAAAATAATAAGCTACCTCTGAGATGAATGTTGTCTTTTTCTCAGAATGCCAAAGTTGTTTTCTTTTTCAAATATTCCTTTATTTTCCTCTTAGAGTAAAAATATTACTATATATATTTTATATATGTTATATATAATATAAATAATTATTTCATTATATAAATTATTTAATATAGTAAAATGTTACTATAATAGGGAAATAAAAAGAATATTTGAAAATGGAATCAACTTTGGTATGACACTGGCAAATTTGCAAAGTACTTAAAAGCTAAAGATATACAGAGTTATAAAAATAGCAAAGTAGAATAATATAAATACAAAATCATGATGTGATTCTTTAAATATTGCCAATAAAAATAAATACAAATACCAAATGACAAGCAATTTTTGGTTTTCAAAGTTTTGTGTCTTAGAACTGTTTATAGGCTGTTCACATGTTTTATTTATGCACAAGAATTTGCATAGAAACCAAAATTTTGTCAAAATACACACAAATACACACACACACACCCACAAACATCGCATTACTGAGGAGGTAGTGAGCTATTAAGGCTTTAGGAAGATTCTTTTGAGTCTATAAATACCTGAAATGCTTGAGTCTAAGGTAGGGATGGTGAAAAGTATAGTTGAGGGGTGGGAGTCAGTAGGTACATATTGGCAGGACTAAGAAACAAACATGACGCCTAAATCTATAAATAAAATTGGGATTAGATTAATAAGTAATTTATGAATCGAGGATAACTGATTCTGCCTCTGAAAGGTTATCTTCAAATGTGTACATAGGATCTTAATGATGCTGTTACAACAAATGATTGATTAAAAAAAGAATAGTACGTTTGCTTATACAAAGCGAAAACTGAATGACAAAAGAATGCTATTATCTCATAAAACGTCTGGGAAAGCTAATGGTCAGATCACATTGCCAAAACTTAGAGCAGTTGGAAAATGTTCATGAGAGAGCGAGTCAAAGCCGTGAAAATGACCTGCCTTAGAATACTATACAGCTGATGTACTAACTGGCACACTGTAGAAGTTCCATAATTTGAGGTGACACTTTAGGGCAGATAGCTGCAGTCCTAAGATATTTTAGTTCTTTTGTATACCCTTTACATTTTGGTGGATTAAAACTCAACCACGTAAAAAGGGTGGCAGTTTCAATCTCTTCTTGAACTGTCTCAGCTCTTCCCAATGGCATGCTTGAGGACTAGATGTTACGGGCAACTTTGGATTTTCGATACACTCTATTATAATTTTCAAGTAAGAACCTCCCTCCACTTGACTGACAGCTTCCTTCTCCTGAATGACTCGTTTGTTTAGACATTTAAGGAAGAGTCTATTGATGTTCATTTAGCATGCTAAACCTGAGGTGTTATCACGGAGTACTAGTAATCTCTAGCACTGCTGACTGCAACAGTGTCATTCATTCAAACAACTGGATTTCAAATTTTCAGATCTTTAATATTACAAAGTATGTGATCCCAGCCTAAATAAATGGTTTTCAGCACATTTGTATTCTGCATTTGAGAGTTTGGTAAGTGAGGGGAAGAGAATCTGGAGCTAAACTTGTCAGGTTAGTGACTCAGGCTTATCATTTTGTAGTTTATGACCATGGAAAAGTAGTTTAAACTTTCTGCCCTGATATCCCTGTACTGTAAAATGGAGTAGGAGTAGTGCTGTTATGAGGATTGATGTGAGTTAATGATGTAAATTACTTTCAACAGTATATGGTACTACTAAGAACTATATGGGTGCTTTTTCTTATTATTCTGTGTTGGTAGGTGTGTGTGTGTAGTCATGTATTATTGGCTGAAGAAATGAATTGACTTTAAGAAAACCCTTTCAACTTTATAGTATGTTACTCTAACACTTTGAGATCCATTTTCAAGAGAGGAAGACATTTTCATTTAAATTGCTACTTTGCTGGGTTTTTCTCCTTTCAGTCTTATTTATTCTTCCTCCCTAGATTTGCACTTTTGGACAAGTCTCCACCTGAAGTTGATGTAATTTACACGGCAGCATGTATTGCAAAGATTGTTTTTTTCATGCTGATACCGTATGATATCCAGAACATTATATATATGAATATAAATCTACAGCTAAATTTGGGTATTTCCAAATTTCTATCAGTGTGTCATGCACCTAATATTTAAAGGTTTATAACTTGATCTTATGCGTAAAGATTTCTAGGATCATAAACTGTTGTCTAAATTTCTCTTTTGTTTTGGTGTGTTTTCAATTGCAATTCCTTTGCAGTGGTTTTCGTGTTCTCTTTACAGGTTATATTTTCTAACACACAAAAAACTCAATAAATTATATTCCAACATAAAGCAAAACTTTGTATCTATAAGTTGAAAACAGAACCTGAAATACATTACCCATACACTCTAATTAATGTTACATACATGTATCTTCTTTTTCTTAGGTCATATCCAAGTGAAACCTGTAAATATATTGTTGTTCCTTCTCATTTACAGGGATTATTGCTTTTAGATTTGAATCAACGTATATTATGATTCAGATCACTGTGGGTTTTTTTTTATTTCTTTTTCTTCTACAGTTTATTGCTTTTGCTTCTTTATTCTTCATCCTGGTTTCAATTACAACTTTTTGCCTGGAAACACATGAAGCTTTCAATATTGTTAAAAACAAGACAGAACCAGTCATCAATGGCACAAGCGTTGTTCTACAGTATGAAATTGAAACGGATCCTGCCTTGACGTATGTAGAAGGAGTGTGTGTGGTGTGGTTTACTTTTGAATTTTTAGTCCGTATTGTTTTTTCACCCAATAAACTTGAATTCATCAAAAATCTCTTGAATATCATTGACTTTGTGGCCATCCTACCTTTCTACTTAGAGGTGGGACTCAGTGGGCTGTCATCCAAAGCTGCTAAAGATGTACTTGGCTTCCTCAGGGTGGTAAGGTTTGTGAGGATCCTGAGAATTTTCAAGCTCACCCGCCATTTTGTAGGTCTGAGGGTGCTTGGACATACTCTTCGAGCTAGTACTAATGAATTTTTGCTGCTGATAATTTTCCTGGCTCTAGGAGTTTTGATATTTGCTACCATGATCTACTATGCCGAGAGAGTGGGAGCTCAACCTAACGACCCTTCAGCTAGTGAACACACACAGTTCAAAAACATTCCCATTGGGTTCTGGTGGGCTGTAGTGACCATGACTACCCTGGGTTATGGGGATATGTACCCCCAAACATGGTCAGGCATGCTGGTGGGAGCCCTGTGTGCTCTGGCTGGAGTGCTGACAATAGCCATGCCAGTGCCTGTCATTGTCAACAATTTTGGAATGTACTACTCCTTGGCAATGGCAAAGCAGAAACTTCCAAGGAAAAGAAAGAAGCACATCCCTCCTGCTCCTCAGGCAAGCTCACCTACTTTTTGCAAGACAGAATTAAATATGGCCTGCAATAGTACACAGAGTGACACGTGTCTGGGCAAAGACAATCGACTTCTGGAACATAACAGATCAGGTAAGGCAGGACTTCAAATGCATGTTATTAAATGCTTTATAGACCAGTATGTTCCTTAGACAGAAGGCAGTCATTCTCATTTTCTGCACATGTTCATGAGTTTTCAGCCCTAACCCCTTCACAAAATATGTGTTTGCGTCAGGCTTACAGATAGCTAGACGGTAGCATTTTCTAAATGAACCCCAAGTAGAATACTGCATAGCTGGTCTATAGAGTTTTCCTGCTTTAGTGGGAATGCCCTTTGCTGATGGTGCCAATATTTTCTTTTGCCTGTTTGTTGCTTTTGTGCCAATGTTTCTTTGTTTCCCTGCACGATGTGATGGTATGATATTGACCATTTTTCATCTTTCATCCTCAAAATGTTGATCTCCATATCGTTTGGCTTGGTGTGTTTGTCTCAGTTTTACCTCTGCCACATGGTGCCATGCATCTCAACCTAATTCACAAGAAGCAGTTATTTAAGAAGAATGGATGCTTACATTTCAAAGGCCTAAACTCCAAACAGGTGATATGGAAGATAACCTTTTTGATAACAAAGCTCTTCCCTAGTAATATCCTGGAGGATTGATAAAATTTTCATTGTTCTTAAATTAAGTAGGGTATCTCATTATAACCCCTTTGATGAGGGTCGATGACATGTAATATAATTAACCCTCCATTTTTCAAGGAATAGATGTTCTGCTTTGGCCACTCAATGGCAAAATTGAATTTCTCAGTGGAATTCCTTTTTAGACACAATGTATTGGGTTCTGCTCTCTCTCAGAACTGAATTTTGAATGATTTACTGCTTGAGATTAGCTGAATCTCTGCTCCTCCCCATTGCTGTAGACAATGTAGAGTTGATTGACTAGAAATTGACATTCAGCTGCCAAAGTCATAGTAGTGTCACCTCTTGTCTACTGTCTGGTACAGGTAAAATATTTTGCAGATTAAACAATTTAATTAGCTTTTACCTACTATGAAAATTTAGGGTCTATCGATTCCCCATAACTTAGATATATTTTATTTTTTCTTATAGAAAAATGACATGATGATTTTATGTGAATAGTTTTTCATAATTTAGAAGTAACATCAACTAAGAAAGCAAACAAACTAACAAAAAAGGAGGCATCATTTTCATAGGTCCCTCCTTAGCTTCTAGAAATTTTAATGAGGTAAATGGAAAAAACAATGTGACTGGAGCTGAAGTTTGTCAGTGTTTATAAGTTTCATTCACAATCCTTATGCTTATTTAGTAGATGGCTATGCAAATTCTGCTAACATATATCTAAAAACTGTTAAGAATGTATTTATGAAAGGTAGAGTTTAGTTGGTGTTGCTGCTGTCATCAAACTATTCTCAAGTATCTATGCAGAGCCCTTAAGAAGGGCATGGGAGAAGAGCCCTTAAGAAGGGCACTATCATCCCAGGTAAACACTGAAATAACAAGCTAGTATCTAGGCTAATAGGATGTGAAAGTCTTTGGCAAGGATACAGAAGTAAACAGAT
Organism: Colobus angolensis palliatus; assembly: GCF_000951035.1. Taxonomy (NCBI): domain Eukaryota; kingdom Metazoa; phylum Chordata; class Mammalia; order Primates; family Cercopithecidae; genus Colobus; species Colobus angolensis. The sequence continues at coordinate 11,645,854 of NW_012121821.1, read as the reverse complement.
ACTCATTTCAAGGACATTTGGAGAAGTTGGCCTTGTTCCACTGCATGCTGAAAAATATTTTGCCGCTTCCAAATAGAGTACCTGGACACGGAGTCTGTGTGCTTTGGAATAATTTTTATTAAGAGTTTGGGACACAATACCTTCAGAAATTAGTAAAAGCATGTCTTTTAAATAACCACAAAGGCAAAATGTACTTAAGAGATTTTCTTAAATAGGTTCCATTTTAAAATATTCCTATTCAGAGTAAATAGATAACATGTCAAAAATTGTAAGACAATAATCTACGTGCTTTTTCATTATCACACTTACTTTGAGTTCATATTAGTTGTATTAAAGGCAATTTCTTATCAGATAAAATCCAAAATGGAATTAAAATCTCCCAAAGAACATTTCTACTCTTTTCAATACATTTCCATTTTGCTCCATGTAATTTTTCGTGAAGAGTGATAAAAATTCTTTTTCTTATTGTGATGTGATTCTTGTGTTTTGTATATCGAGTGACTGGACTACCAGCATTCTGTGTAAACTCTTTGTACTGTCTCATTTCCTCATTCATCACTGTCTGTCAATGGGCATGGTGCTGTGACCAGTGTTATCAGGTGACGACAGTACAGGAAGTGAGCCGCCACTATCACCCCCAGAAAGGCTCCCCATCAGACGCTCTAGTACCAGAGACAAAAACAGAAGAGGGGAAACATGTTTCCTACTGACGACAGGTGATTACACGTGTGCTTCTGATGGAGGGATCAGGAAAGGTAGGCATGCATTTAATCAGATCATAACAGGTGACTTAGCAATAAACTTGTAAATACATGGAGTAATGTAAAATGCTCATTCATCATTTTCTAGGAAAGACTGCATGCTCTTTTCCTCTCTCCATTACATCTTCTCTCCTTAGAAACTTGTTAAAATACATAATAACCTATGTGATTGTCATATCTGAAAGGCATCTCATCCCTTTTTCTCTCTCCTCTGGTTTGCCATTTGTCTATGGGCAGAATTGGAATGGAATATGTAAATATTAAATCACTTATCCAATTACTTTAATATAATGTACTCAGCAGTCATTAAAAGTTATCTTTTTCACTACAACAAATAAAACTCACTAATTGGCTCTGTGCACATATTTGATGAGTAATTCATGACTATAAAACAATTATAAGTTTTTTTTTTTTTCCTCAAAGTAAAGCATGAAACATGCTCTAATGTCTCTTATCCAGTACATGGGTAATTTTTGCCAGTGGTTTATCTGAGGGTCTCAAGGTTGCAAAGGCCCAAGATCCTCAGTCATATGGAACAGTATGTCTACTCACTTCAAAGCCTACTTGTGTAATCACAAAATGCACTTATAGAATTTTTCTTCATGACCAATAATAAAAATATCTGTTTATTACTATTTTTCAACAGACATGAACTGTGCCTAACACCTAGAAGATAATAAATCTTGGTTGAATGAATAAAAATTATGGAACGAGCATCTTTGTTAAAAGAGTATAATAGAATACTGAAGCTCACACTTATCATGTGGGTCCTTTTTCCTTGATTGTACCACTGTCTAAACTAGTCCTGAAAAAGCTTTTATTCCCTTTTGGTAAACTTTACAACCTTAGGACAATTGGGATCTTTTCCTCCCCTTTAAGAATAGTCTTGTGATGATTATAACCCACTTTTGTCAAAAGTGGTATGCTTTATTATTAGCTTCTACTTTGACAATGCCAGTTGCTTTATTGCCACAGTAATTTTTCCTGTTTGTTGATAGAATAGGGAAAGAACTCTAATAATGTCTTATGGTAATTGACTGAATTTGAATAAAAATCCACTTTAAAACTTTCATATTAGTACAACTGCATTTAAATAATACTGTGCTTAGTTGCTATTCATTGGAGTTTCTCCCTATTGAATTATTTACCATTTAAGGCTGAAATATTTATTTTGTGATTCTCTTTTTCTTTGAAATATTTTATTGCCCATATTGTACTTCTCTTAATTTCTTTTGATCACTTTAGATTTTTCTTCTCTGTTTCTATGCCTTTGAGACTTAAAAGAGAAGACAAAGGACTCTTGTTCCTTCCATGAATAATATTTTAAATACTTCTCCATTCCAATTACTTCCATTGTTTGCATCTATTTCTTGCACCAAAATGCATTTCAATCCTCTCAATAGATTTATTTGGTTGTTTACTGTTCTACATTAAATATATGCTAGAAAAATCTTTAAACATATTTGGAAGACAGTGAATACACTATCATAGTATTTGAGCAAAATATATGTACATATGTTAAATAATAATCATCATATCAAACTAATATTTTATATAGAACATGCTGTTCTAAGTGCATTGAATATCTTAAATCACTGTACACAATGTATATACATGTTAAATTTACTTACATTTTAGAGCAGCATTCAATGAGATTATCACATGCAATATTTATACTAAGATTATGTGTTTGAAGAACTCTCTAGAATGTTTTTCTTCTATGTTAGACAATATTTTGAGTTTTAAACTGACAAAGAAAATCATGAATAAGAAAAGGCTTTGCAAATTATAAAGCACTATCTAAATACAAAATTTTACTATAAAATTGCAAAGTTTTGCAAGCAAAGCAATTAATAAGATATTTAGTTTGCATGTAAAATGTATACATGCAATCTTATTTCACAAATACAAATTCTTTTTGTTAGTGAGAACATCTTTGAAAATTTATTCATGAGCTTTGTACTGTTTGTCATTTCTTATCATAATCAACTCTTTTTCATTCTTGCTTAAGTAGTTTATAGCTATATGTTTTTTCCTGCTAAGTATGGTAGTACTTCTGGCTAACTTCACTTAATCTTTTCAGTTGGTTATCTTATCATATCTATCACAAATTTATTCATTTCTGTTTCTGTTTCCCTTTATGTAGGTTATATATTTCTGCTGTTACTTCTATTCGTTTATTTTCTGTATAATCCTTTCATTTATCCCTCAAGTTGGTATCTCTGCTGATTTGATTTTAATATTTAAAAATTCTTCTCTCTATAAGTGAAAATAAATTACTGGATTCCCACTGAATTATTTTTCTAGCTAAAAATATGAATGTAATTGGGCATGTATTAAGAAATATTTAAGGATTCTCTAAAAGAGTAAACTCTCAATACTTAGAATACATGTTTTTTCTTTTAGGAAAGCATATTACATAAACTAAAACATGCTCGTGAATAGCACATGAGTAGGTAGTTTCAGTATTGCCACAAATAAGCACATGCACTTAAGAATTATTTGAAATGAATGCTGTGCATCTAGATGTTAGTTCAAAATCAGTTCAACAGTGTTTATTCTCATGAATTATATTTTCAGCCATTCCACTAAAACCTTGATTAAGCAAAATTTTATCAAATTTTTAACCATAAATGAACGTGTAGAATAAAGAAAATATATTTATATGAATAATATATAATTTTACTAATAAATACTTGTTACTAAATTAGAAAGGAAGACTTTTCAAATAGACACTGAAATTATAGTCATTAAAAATATAGGACCTATAAACAAAATAGAATATTTATAATAAAACTGTAATTCAGAAAGATAACATTTAGAATGGCAACCAAGTTTTACATATTACTTGCATGAACACTATAAAACTGCCAAAGAGAATTTTACCTTTCTGGGGATCCTGTAGGAGCAAGGAGATTGTAGAGAACAGAGTTGTAAATCTGCATGATGATGTTTAATTATTAACAGTCCATTTAGTTCATGCATATTCACCACTTTGCCTTTAATCAAAGCCAATCAATGTTTATCATCTAATTTACATTTTTAGGTTATACAGTCAACTTCAATGGCACAGGATAATTTTTTTCTACAATTCCCAAAGTTATATTTTCAGTCACTTTTCAGAAGACCAGTAATAACTAACCCTCCGTGCATGTGAAAATTTATATTTAGGGACTAACAAAACATTGGCCCATAATTATTTGATTAGCAGAGACTATGTGCTAGAGAACATTTGTCATAGTTAATGGATGGTATAAATTTCTATCTACAAAATCTCAAAGAAAGAAACTAGTCTGCTGAAAGTTAATGTGTGTGCATGTTGTGAGGGGAGGGGAATGTTCATCATTTTCTTTTCTTATCCAATCCAGCTTCACCCCATAAGACAGCTTTACCGCATAAGAGGGGTATTGCTGAGATCCACACCCATTGTCTATCTTGGCCTCTCATACATAAAATAATCAGATACATCACTTTTTCTCTTCCAATGAAAAGAGGAAAGTTATCCATGACTTCTTCTCTGGAATTTCCATGAAAAGATTCAATTAAAGAGGAATAGCTGAAAGGTACATAAAGAAAAACAATGGACCCATTTTTTTTTTCCTCACACACTCATCAAGTACACCAAGGTCTGATTAGAACCCAAAGAGTAAATCATATATTGTAAGGGAGACAAGTAGTCCACTAGAATTGTATCTACTTGCTCAATTTTGGTTGCCAAAAAAGAGTTTCATTTTCCTGTTCTATAACAGTTTTTCAAGAAAGCTGTCAGAACATTCATCTCAAATCTTTGTAGTATGACTACTTTTTTAGTCAATGGTTGCCCTGCTTTAAGACATTTCACTTCAAAATTTATACTGGGTGCTTTCCACCTCGTTTAACTGTCTCTAATATTTTGTAATAAAAAATACTACAATATACAAATATTTCCAAAGGTGACTTTGATAGGGTTGCTTAAGTAGCTAAGGAATAAGGCTAAAGTTTATGAGAGCATCTTCTATCCTGTAACTTCACGGCTATCATGAACAAAAGATCAAGGTGTGATATAATAGAAAGAAAAGATGAATTAACACCAAATTATTCTCAATTTCTGGGTGGGAAGGCTGGGGGTGGAAATCAGCTGAAAACATCATGTAATCAAATTCAAACTTATTTCACTGAAATTATGACTCAATTTATATTTCATTCATTTTCTTTTTTTTTTCCTTTACTTTTCTTACCCAAGGAATTAGAAATGGGCATTCCATCCTACATCACCTGGATAATGGCACCAAATGCCATTATTTAAGAATCATCTTTTAACCCTATAAAGCTGGAAGATTAAATATGCTGGAAAAAGAGTTGTCCATTTAAACTTAAGTATGCTTTATTAGCTTAGGTAGTAAAAAATGAAAAGAGAAAAAGTAGCCTACTTATTTCTCTTTTTTTTTCAAGAACACATTCCGAAATTTAAAAATATTAGTCAAGCTTATATCTTACTTAAGTTGCTTTGCCTAATTCTTAAATGAGTTCTAGTATTCTACATGACAAAATTACATTAGCGCTAACTATAATCTGGGAAAAAATAGATTTTGAAGTATTGTAACCATAATTTGCGATGGCTGGTTTAATCTTTTCAAAATGGCAACTACAGTGAACCTCATTTTTTTAGAGTTATAAATTGTCTCAATATTAAATTCTTTGTAAGCAAATTCTTCTTTGAGCTTGAAAGTAGCACTTTTGATTACCCTGCATGGTATTATTTGTCTGTCTATATTCTGGTTGAATTCAACTGATGTCTGTGCATTTTTTCATAAAAGGATATGAAAAATCCCGAAGCTTAAACAACATAGCGGGCTTGGCAGGCAATGCTCTGAGGCTCTCTCCAGTAACATCACCCTACAACTCTCCTTGTCCTCTGAGGCGCTCTCGATCTCCCATCCCATCTATCTTGTAAACCAAACAACCAAACTGCATCAGTCGGCTAAATTGTATTAATTCAAGTACTGTTTACCCCATAATGGAAATAATTAAATATAGAGTTACTCCAGGCTCCATTAATACAGTATAAATCTTGCATGATACTACAATTTGAAGTCAGAAATGCCACTTGGGTAGCTAATGAATTTTATCCAGGCTTTAAAGATTGTCTAAAGTAGTGCTAAGATTTTTCCTATTAATTGCCCTGATCTCCTTTTGCAATAAAATGACAGATAGTGTCAGATATTGACCAGTGCACTAATATATAAACATATCTTCAGGGAGATATATTTAAAATAGTGTGCTTCCAAATGCCAACCACTTCATTGGAACTTTATTTCTTGTGACTGTAAACCATTCTGAAGATGTCTGGGATCCTATCTTGATTGCACACAACATGACTTGTGTCAGCTCATTTGCATGGACCATCTTGTCTCTATCACCTGAAAGCAATGTTGCAGAGTTTGGGGACTATGGATAGCTCAGGATATGTGTACTTGCATCGAACCATCCTGCTGATATGAAAGCATTGGTCGACTGTTCTGCATGTTGAATTGTGGGGCAGGGAGGGCACGTTTCTCTTTGACATTTTTTTTTTCTTATTATTTGAAAGAAATATATGTTTTAAATAGTTTAATTTCTTGATTGATTTACTTTTCTTCAAAAATGCTGTATTGGAGTTCTGAATGTCTCTGGTTGTTTGCACACAGATAACTGCAAAGAGGTTGTCATTACTGGTTACACGCAAGCCGAGGCCAGATCTCTTACTTAATGACTTGGGGAAGGCACAAAACATGAGAGAAAGAAAGGTAACTGCCAGCCAGGCTTGCATTGTTTAGCCAGAAATTGCTGCTTGGTTCTAGACTCTTTTTTTTTTTTTTTTAAAAAACCCCAGGGTTTGTCATCATTTTCAGAGGCAGAGTGCCAAATATCACCCAAAGCTCTTGTGTCTTTTTTTACCCCCTTATTTTATTTTTATTTATTAATTTTTTGTGCAAACTTCAAGTCACTGGTGTTCACAGAAGACTTTTTTGACTAGCCTTAAATTTCTGAATCAAAAGATTAATCAGATTTTCAGGCAGTGTTTAATCAGGTGTTTTGTCCTGTATGTTGTTCCCGTCTGTCCGTCTTAGCTCCCTGTCTTTCCTGTATATGCCATCTGTCTCCATGAAGCACAGAAATGCCTCTGTAAGATGTTCATGATTTTAATGTTGACTCCCTCCAACCCTGACCCCATACCTTTTTTTGCTATTTGGAGCAGCCTCTCTGCTTTGTGTATAAATTAATGATACCCTGTAGACTACCTAAGTTAATCGGCACTGTGAATCTTTTTGATAAGCAGGGTTTAAGCAGCAATTTCACCATTGCACTTGGTTGCCTGCTGCAGTGTCAGTTTCTACTACCTAGCAACCAGCATTCATTACTACACTCCAACAAAATCCTTAGGGAGTCATATTCAGTCTGAGTGGAAGAAAGTCTATTTATGCATTTCTATGAATTCAACAGCAATAGTGTGTCTCGTGTATTGAGCATGTGAGGGAAGAAAAAATGCCGTAAAATAAATAGAGGGATAAATAATATTACTAAGGCATTTGGGATCCTCAAGACTGCTGATTAATTCCTATTTCTCGTGTTTATTTTTTGTTAGGAAGACAATTGTCAGTTTTATTATTGGCCACGAAACATGTATTACTCTATATCCCCAAGTCCTAGAGCATGACCTGCATGTTGGAGATCTTGTACAACAATGTATTTATCCAGACGTACATATATGATACTTAGAGACACAGTGATTCTTTTGATAACACCACACATAGAACATTATAATTATACACAAATTTATGGTTAAAAGAATTAATATGCTGTCTGGTGCTGCTGTTATTGACTACAGTGTTGTACAGAATTTATCATGGATTTTTGACTGCTGAGAAAGGGACAGTGGAATTTAGCCATACCAAGGACTATACTGGAAACAGACTTCTGCTGCTGAATGTGCCCTGATGTGACCAGGTTGCACGTGGAGGAGATCCCCGCATCTTCATGAGGCACTTAAAGCTTATAAAGGAACTGTGGCTGGAACTCATCTGGTGCTCCCCATGCGAGTGCTCTGCTTGTAGACTGGCCAGTGTCCATGAAACAACTGTAAATATCAACATGTGTGCATGGGTCAACAGTCTTGGCCATTTCTCATCAATAGAAGCCAAATTCATGATCAACATCTCTGAAGTTTCATGTAAGGCCTACACTTCTTTGAATTCCTCTTCATGGGCCCACATTAGGTTGTGCTGTGAATTAACTTAAGGCAGTGATACTGATGTAGTATAGTTCTGTCTTAATTGCCCTTATTTCTACTTCGTTGGTTGAATCTATGAACTTGATTATATTATTTTCTTATAAATTACTGATGTAATCAGCTTGTCAATTATGTTGTGAAATTGTTAGTATTCATTTATCAAAAATGACCTATGTTTATTCACATATTTGTTTAGTTCTGGGAAATTGTTATAGCTTAAATGAAACTCACCAACATTATTCATAGTTTAAGTCTTTTATCATTATTACCTCAATTATAAATATTATAAAAATATAATTCTGGCAATGAGAGTATTTTTTTATTCAATGATCAAGGAGCAATGTCAGTATATAGTAGAATATCAATTAAATTATATCCTAAAATGTATATTTTGCATAAAAGAGATATTCTTTAATCAATTACTTTTTGTGAGTTTTGTGGTAAATGAAGCTTGTACTTGTCTTTAAAACTGTTGTAGCCAAAACTATATAAGATTTTTACATCTTGCTTAATCAATATTTCCAGAGTCTATTAGTTCCCCTGGGATTCTGAATATAACATATAGCCTATTATAAACCCCTGTATCGTGGACCTTTTGTGAACATTTCAAGGCGCATGCACAACCTTGGTGATAACCAGTGGAAATGTAACTAACTGAAATGAAGAATAAAAGACAAATGAGCTGGGGATAAACTTGAATCTTATCTGATTAAATCACTTAAATTATTTTCTTGACTCTTTTCTTTGTGGTGCAGTTTTCAAAGGACTTTACTATTTTTATGTTTTATGGTATCACACCAGGCCCTTGTGTGCAATGAAGAATTTGGGATAAAAATATTTAAAAACATCCACAACTCTTATTATCATTCAAGTGTTAGGCAAATAGCCAATGTATTCTTCTTCTTTCGTCTGCCTATATTTCTCTCATAATTCTGAGATTTTAAAATTATTAAGTATTATGGTACCTGACATTTATAAAGTATTTATGATTAGTGCTGAAATTTTCTTTTTTCCCATAGAGATGGGGATCTTGCTATGTTGCCTAGGCTGTTCTCGAACTCCTAGCCTCAAATAATTCTCCTGCCTCCGCCTCCCAAAGTGCTGAATTTTTATTTACATTTTCCAAGTTAATCATCACAGCAATTCTAGAGGCAGATAATTTTGTTTTCATTTTACTGGTGATAAAGTTAAGGATGAGAGAGGCAGAACTGTTCATTTACAGATAATGTTCCCTGTCATACTTTTTTGTGGATTAAATATTTACTGGGCCTCAAGTTGTAAATGCCCTATCAAAGATGGCTTCTGTCTCACCTTTGGGTAACAGGACTCTCTTTCAGAAGCACACCATACATAGTTGGCCTTTCATTTTTGTCGTGGTAATACATATAAGTTTACCCTATAAAATTCTATGTCACCATCCAGGGGTATGAGAGGGGTGAGATAAAAGAAATGAAATACTGGAGAATTCAACACTTTTGACTAAAGCAAAGCAAAATATTTTCTGTATCTTTTCTGTCCTAAAAATGTTCTATGTTGATTATTAAGAGACTATTAAGTAACAGCTCAGAAAAGGGAATCTGTCCAAATATAATTACTGTTAAAATATTTTTAATGATGTTGTCAGGATGTTGGATTTACTGTAAAAAGGAAAAATATGTAGGAAGATGAAATAATGCATTGTAGTAGATAATAATTGCCATCAAATTTTGATTAAAAAATCAAGATTAAAAAGTCATGAATGAAAAGTTAAGACATTCATTTTATCTTTGAAATAAATCACAAGACATACTAATAGAATAGCAAAAGTGAACTTATCTTAGACAATGAATATTGTCAGGCTACAATGAATATTAACAGACTACATTAGAAAGCAGAGACTTCAGAGGATTTATGACATGCTTGAAGACATTTAGAGCTAAATGAATCTATTAAATTATTGAAATCCATAGAAGTTTCAGATGATTAAAATATGTAGTTAATTTTTTCTTATTGAAAAAAACTTTCTTCCATCCAATTTCCACTGCCAAAATTTAATTAATTGTTTAAATGCCCAAACATTATTAAACTATAGATATATGCTAATGTTCTGTAATGTGAGCTCAGTGTCATTAATATTGATTTTAAATTTTCTGATTCCCTGTTCTTCTCCAAACTTTGTTTAGAGGATATGATATGTTTCACTATTCTCTGAAAATTAAACAATTTGATAGAATTAATATTGCAAGATTGATTTTGTTATCACACTATCATGTCAAAGTGACCAACGACTTGAATACTAAGATTGTCAAAGGATGTGACCACCTCCATTGTGAATCCCAGATATCCTAACATTCATTTGTTTAAAAAATATTTTATTTTTTAAAGAAGTTTTAGTCTCGCAGGAAAATTCAGCAGAAGATTTTCATGTAGCCCTGCCCCCGTAAATGCACAACTTCCCCCACTATGGACATTTGACACTACAGGGGTGCATCTGTTACAGTCGAAGAGCCTATAACTGCACTGACTCATCATTGCTACCCAAAGTCGATAGTTTACGTTAGAGTTCACTATAGGTACTCTACATTCTGTGGGTATTGAGAAATGTATAATGACATGCATCCACCACTGTAGTATCATATAGAATAGTTTACCCTAAAAATCATCTGTGTTAATCCAATTCATCCTTTCTTCCCCTTAATTTTAGAGGGGGGATCTTTTTACTGTCTCCATAGTTTTGCCTTTTCCAGAATGTCATATAGTTGGAATCATATAGTATGTAGGTTTTTTTTTTTTTTAAGATTGGTTTATTTTACTTAGTAATATACATTTAGGGTTTTTTCATGTCTTTTCATGACTTGATAGCTCATTTACTTTTATTTTATTTATTTATTTATTTATTTATTTATTTTTGGAGACGGAGTCTAGCTCTGTCGCCCAGGCTGGAGTGCAGTGGCGCGATCTCAGCTCACTGCAAGCTCCGCCTCCCGGGTTTACGCCATTCTCCTGCCTCAGCCTCCCGAGTAGCTGGGACTACAGGCGCCCGCCATCTTGCCCGGCTAGTTTTTTGTATTTTTTAGTAGAGACGGGGTTTCACCGTGTAGCTCAGGATGGTCTCGATCTCCTGACCTCCTGATCCACCCGTCTCGGCCTCCCAAAGTGCTGGGATTACAGGCTTGAGCCACCATGCCGGGCTTCATTTATTTTTAGTACTGTATAATAATTACATTCTGTGGACGTACCACAGCTTATCCATTCACCTACTGGACATTGTATTCGTCAGAGTTTTTCAGGGAAAAATAGCTCATAGAATGAAAATACACTCCCCACCTTCCCACCCCTCCACATCCCCACATCCCCACATCCCCACACACAATTATATAAAGAGATTTATTATAAGGGATTAGCTTATGTGATTATGGAGGCTGAGAAGTACCATAATCATAATTTGCAATCCACAGCCAGGGACCCGGGTCAACTAGTGGTATATTTTCAGTCTGAATTTGAAGGCCTGAGAATCAGGAGAACTGATGGTGTAAATTCCCATTCAAATCCAAAGACCTGAGAGGAAGTAGTACTTATGTAAGTCTCAGTCCAAAGAGAGAAGAAGACTGACATGACAGGTCAAACAGCCAGGAAGAGAGAGTGGAATCTTTCCTCCTCTACTTTTTTGTTCTATTCAGGCACTCAGAGTGGATCATGCCCACCCACATTGGGAAAGGCAATCTGCTTTATTCAGTCCATTGATTCAAATTCTAATTTCTTCCAGAAACACTTTCAGAGACACACTCAGAAATAATGTTAAACCAGATGTCTGTCCTAGTCAACTTGATGCATAAAATTAACCATCACAAGTCCTTTCCTTGTCAACTTGGCACTCCAAAAGCAACTACCTAAACCATAATCTCCAAATAAAGACAAGAATGAGGTCATAATTCTGCCTAATGTAATACAACTATCGTGTTTTTGTCCAAAAGTGTACTAAGCCCTTCCCCAGAAGAGATGATAAATTCCTTGAGTGATGATTACTCTTCTCTTTAATATCCTATAACTTAAATATTCTGATATAAAATTAATAGTACTCAAATACTACAACATAAAGTCAAAACATATCATGTTGAATGACAAAGAAATGAGAGAAAAGAAAACAAAGATTTTTATATACATACATACAATGTATACATAACAAAATAAGGAGAAAATACTCATGAAAATTACACTTCTGAAACTGACCACATAGCTACAGCTGGTATTTATGACTACCTTCTTCCACCACCCATTCTGTATTCCTTTTACCTTCAGCAAGCACCTCAGCTGGTTGTGGTTCTTTACTTGTTGGGGTGACCCAAACTTTCTGAACTGGGTTGCTGTAGTTTTCCATTGACCTTAATCACTGGATACGGTAACGTTAAAGTCACTGTAAGAGATTTTCTGTATTCCAGCCACGTTCTTTCTTGCCTGCATTGCAGAGTAGAAGTCCATTTCAGCGTTGGTAGCCAGAGTCAATCACCCCAGCCAGCACAGTAACTATCTTCTTTGCCTTTTGATTAACAGGGATGAAGAGTCCAGTGACTGGGCACAAGTCTTAACTTGCATTTCAGTGGAATCACTGTTTTGTCCCCTGGTGAAAATATTTCTCCATTTAGAGGAGAATCTCCCTCCTAGGCCAGGAGGGCATTCGGTCATGGAAACAGGAAGCAAAAATGTTGTTACTAGGTCACTAGGAGTAAGAGTGTGTGGTGCCACTCTAATTTCCACCCTTTGATTTCTAGAACTATGAATCCTGGCTGTGGAAGAATTGCACCATATATCGGATGCTAATTCAGAAAATATATAGTCTTCTAGAGAACCTCATTCCAACCTTACAAGTATTGCTACCTAGCTAGTGCTATAACTGAGTATCCAAAGGTCATTCACTATTATCCCAGAAACCAGCACTTCAGGGTGGTGGGGAACATGGTAAGACCAGTGAATTCCATGAGCATAGGCCCACTGTCCTGCTTCTTTTGTTGTTAAGTGAGTTTCTTGATCAGAAGCAATATTGTGTAGAAAACATGTAGTGAATAAGGCATTCTGTAATTCCAGCGATGGAATTTAGGTAGAAACGTTGAACGCAAGGAAGAAAAATCTATATCCAGAGTAAATCTGTATTCCAGTAAGAACTAAATGTTGCCCCTCCCGTGATAGAAGCAGTCCAGCATAATCAACCTATCACCAGAGAGTGGGTTAATCATGGCGGGAAATGGTGCCTTATTGGAGACCAGTGCTGATCTCTGCTGCTGGCAGATTAGGCATTCAGCAATGGCCATATCCAGACTGACCTTGGTGAGTAGAAGTTCATGTTGTCGAGACCATGTATGACCTACATCCTCACCACCATAGCCACTTTGTTCATGAGCCCATTGAGTGATGACAGGAGTGGTTGGGGAAATAGTCTGACTGGTATCCACAAAATAAGTCATCCTATCCATTTAATTATGAAAATCTTCCTCTGTTGAGGTCACTCTTTGGTGAGCAATCACATGCAACACATTTATCTTTATTTTTTGCTCATTCAGAAAGGTCCAACCACATATGCTTCCACAAATGTCCTTGTCACCAATTTTCCTATCATGTTTCTTCTAATTCCCTGACCATCCAGCCACACCATTAGCCACAGATCAGGTATTAGGTTTATAATCACACATTTGGCCATTTCTCTTTCTAAGCAAGGAAAACAACCAGATTTACTGCTGAAAGTTCTGCTCATTCTGCTCACTTGGAAGATTTCCCTTACCACTGCTCTTCAGGGGTGTCCCCGAAAGAGGACGTAATCTGGCAGCTGTCTAATTCTGGGTGATGTCAGCATATCGTACAGAACCATCTGTAAACCAGGCCAGAGTTTTCTCTTCCCTTGTTACTATTAAGAAACTTCTAAGTAAGACATAGGCATAGGCAGCTGGGAGAGAGAAGGCAGTGTAGTAGCAGTGGAAACCATGAGTATTTGGCTATTTCTTCACATAACTTATTTGTGCCTCAGGCTCGATTACTTATACAGCACTTCCATTTGATGATGAAGTGCTACTGTGGATACCTATCCAGTTCATAATAGGCAGCTCAAGTTGATGGTAACTTGGTGGTCCATGGTTATATGTTCAGTCACTACTAATGCCGAGTACCTGGCTAAGAGCTGTTTCTCAAAATGAGAGTACTTATTTGCAGAAGATGGCAAACTTTTGTCCTAAAATCTTGAGTCTATGCTGTGATTTACCTATGGTTTCCTGCCAAAGGCTGCAAACAGCATCCCAATCTACCTTTGAATTTGCCATTGAATCTGCTGAATCATATGGCCCAAGTGGCAGAGCAGATTGCCCAGCAGCCTAGACCTGTTGCAAAGCCTTTTCTTTCTGGGTCCTACTCAAAAGTTGCAGCTTTTCAGGTCACTAAGTAAATGGGCAGCACTAACACATCCAAATGAATTATATAGTGCCTTCAAAACCCAAAGAGAACCATTAGGTATTTTGCCTTGTTTGGGATTGTAGGAGAGGCCAGAGGCAGCAACTTATTCCTTACCTTAGAAGAGATATCTTGGCACGCCATATGCCACTGGACCTCTAGAAATTTCACTTAGGTAGAATGCTCCGAATATTTGTCAGATTTGTTTACTACCTTCTGACATGAAAATGTCTTTCCAGTAAGTCTGGAGTAGTCGTTACTTCTTGCTCACTAAGTCCAATCAGTCTAATACTATTGATGTAATTGATGCATGACATTTTAGGGAAGAAAAAGGTGATCAAGATTTCTGCAAAGTAAATTATGACATAGGGCTGGAAAGTATGATATACTCCTGAGGTAGGACGGTGTGTGTGTTTTGCTGGCCTTGTCAGCTAAAAGCAAACAGCTTCTGGTAGGCCTGATTGACAGGGATGAAAGAAAAGACATTTGCCACATTAATAGTGCAATACCAAGCATCAGGTGATGTGTTAATTTGCTCAAGCAATGAAACTATATCTGATATACTAACTGCAATTGGAACCACTACCTAGTTAAGCTTACAATAATTCACTGCCAGTCTCTAAGATCTATCTTTCTTCTGCATAGGTCAAATAGGAGAGTTAAATGGGGATGTGGGTGGGGATCAACACCCCTGCATCTTTCTAGTCCCTGATAGTGGGACTAATCTTTGAAATTCCTACAGGAATGCAATGTTGCTTTCACTTTACTGGCATTTCTAATGGCTTCCACTTACTTTTCCCACCCTAATAGCCCCCACTCCACATGTCAGGGAATCATATACTGAGTATGCCTATTCCAGTTGTGCATTCCGAGTCTGTATAAATAACCAAAGGATGGAGTAAGGGACTTTTCCTGCACTTACTGTAAGATAGACTTGAGTTAAAACTTCATCACCTGATTTCAATAACTCATAATATGACTGTTAGACCACAGTGACATTTTATGCCTCCTGGAACTCGTGTCAGTTGAGAGCTTGTGTCTAGTATTCTCCAAAAGGTCTGATTATTGCCTTTTCCCCTAGTGCACAGCTACCCTGATAAAAGGTCATAGGTCTCTTTGGGGACATCTGGGAGAAAGATCACCAATATAAATTTTTGGTAGTGTACTGGGATCCTTCTTCGAGTGTACCTGGCCTCCCCTTTGTTCAAAAGACTTTGGATCTGGGCCAGGCATGGTGGTTCATGCCTGTAAGCCCAGCACTTTGGGAGGTGGAGGTGGGCGGATCACTTAAGGTCAGGAGTTTGAGACCAGCCTGACCAATATGGTGAAACCCATCTCTACTGAAAATATAAAAATTAACTGGGTATGGTGGCACATGCCTGTAATCCCAGATACTCAGGAGGTTGAGGCAGAAGAATTGCTTGAACCCAGGAGGCAGAAGTTTCAGTGAGCCGAGATCGTGCCACTGCACTCCAGCCTGAGTGATGGAGCGAGAAAGACTTTGGGTCTGTAAACTGGATCAACTCTGGAAACTGGTGATAAGCAGTGCCTCTGTCTTAATGTTTCAGGTTAGACTTTACTTCTTTCACCTAAAATTTTCTGCTTATATAGATTAAGTAACAATTTAGTAGCAATAAATAGGAATATTTATTTCACTTCTAGGAACACCATGATAAACTAGCCAATGCAATAGGTGTGTAGGAGCCAGACTATTCTTATTGCTGCTTTGACTCTGCCATTCACTATGGCAACTACACCTACCTTTCCATTGATGACTGAGTGCCACCACTTTATCCCTTCCACCCTAGAATCAATTACTTCCATTGCATTTAGGACTCCTGATTCAGTGGCTGTAGTTCCCACCCCAATGTCTTGCCTACAGAAAAGAGGGATCACAGAATATTTCAAGAATACCATGGCTCCCCTCACAAATTTTGTTCTCATACTAGTAGAGAAAGATACATCTCTTGGACCCTTCCAGTGTAAATGAGTAGATCTGCAATGACAAAATGCCATCTGACATTCGAATCTTCCAAAGCCTTTAAATTCCTTCCTCTACATTAAACCAAGGCTGGTCTGGCATTTCTAATTTGCTCACTGCAGAATATGAGGTCCATGTTTTAGCCAACTAACCAACAAAACTATTAAGAGTCCTTTTTAATTTCCCCAAACATCAACATTAAATGCAAAATCTCTGCTTAGTGATCTTATATCATTAAATTTGGCCTGATCTAGCTTTATGTTGTTTCCTACATTATCCCATATTCTTAATATCCATTTCTACATGTATGTTCCCTGGATTTCTTCTTGTAGAAATTAGAAAACTCAAGTAGTTCTTTTGGAGTGTAGGACAATTCCCCATTGGTCACACTTTGTACCTTACCTTTGGAGATCTGCTGAGATTTGTGAGTAGTTACAGGTCTAGAAGAAAGAGGGCTGGTGGGAAGTTTCGAAGAATGTCAGCAATGTCTTGCATGGCAACTGCCTCAGAGAAGGTCATTATGGGTTCCTCAGGCAATGCAGGATTCATTTCCTCAGACAAGGAAAGGATGGAAAGGCTGATACTGTGGGGAGCTGGAAGGACATTTGTGCTAGGAATGGGAGGTCACTCTTTCTGCAGGTAGAGGACACATTTCTCACTGGCAAAGAAGATTCAGAATTTAGGGGTTTGATGTTCTCAGCTTCATGAGTGTTTTCCCACACATTACCCTCCCAATTTACAGGATCCCATTTTTTCCCAATCAGTACTGGAGTTCAGTTTCCATTGTAGTTCAGCCAGTTACAGGATGAGATTCTTCATTTGATTTTCAGAAATTTCAACGTTATAGCTACAGGAGATAAGGGTCTCCTTCAGTGGACACCTGGAAGCTTTCAGGTCATTTATGTGGTACTTGAGCTAGAAGTTTGAATCTCTGTGATCATCCTTTTGTTTCACTGCTTTTTCAGTCACATTAGTAGCAATCAGCCAACCTCATTGTATTTGTTAGTTTTCCAAAAATGCTTGAAAGTGTTAAACACACAGTCACTCATCTCTTTGCTTCTTATGAGTAGTTGACTAAGAATGCTGAATGCAGATAGTTCGTATATCTCTCAGCAGTTAATGCCATGGAACATCTATGCTCTTTTTACTACTGAAAATAGTCTTCACATCTTCAAACCTAATCAGATTAGAAAGTCAGTTCCCAAAATCCCAGAACCAATATAGAAAACTTATTCTTAAAATTCTGTCCCTCTAGAACCACCCTCAGTAATAGAGTCTACGTTAGTTAAAGTTTTCCAGAGAAACAGAACCAATCGGAGATTGTATACATATATAGATTTATTACAAGAAAGTTGCTTACATGGTTATAAAGACTGAGAAATGTCATGTTTGTATGCCAGAGACCCAGAAAAGCCAGTAGACTCATTCTAGTCTGAGTTTCTGAGTCTAAAGTCTTGAGAGCCAAGAGTGCTAGTTATATAAGACCCAGTTAAAGGTCACAGAAGATCAATGTTCCAGCTAGAAAAGTCAAGAAGAGAGAGTGAATTCTCATTTCCTTTATCTTTTTTTGTCATTTTAGGCCCACAAAAATTTGGATGATACTCACTCACATTGGAGAAGGCCACTTACTTCATTTAGTCTATTAATTCAAATGCTACTGTCTTCTGGAAACACCCTCAGAGACATACCTAGCAATATTACTTAACCAGATATCTGGGCATCCAGGCAAGTTGACAAGTTGACACATACAATTAGCTATCACAGACATCTTACTGCTGTAAACATCTGTGTTCAGATTTCTGTGTGAAAATAAAATTTCAACTTATTTGGGTAAATAACAAGGAGCACAATTTCTGGATCATATGGTAAGAGTTGGTTTAGTTAATGCTCTTTTTTTTATTTGATTCTCTTAAACAGTTAATGAAACTGCAGTTCTCTAATTTATCTTCTCAAGTGTGGGTCGTGTACACCACACATGAGTTATTTATAAATTTGTCACTTCAGTTGAAGATATAAATATGTTGGTTTGTTATCCACAGAAGATTCTTTCTCTTTAAAACAAATAAGATTTTCCCCACAAAATAGTAAAACCTCCATAAAAATCAAAAAAGGGAAAAAATTAACTATAATTCAATAATTTTCCACTTCACAAACCAAATGTTTTCATTTTGTCAATTTGCCTTTTTCCCTTTTGTAGTCTCATTTTATTTTGTTAACGTGAGTGTGTGTGTGTGTGTGTGTGTGTGTGTGTGTATTTAACATCATGTAATCCATGCTTCAATTTGGTATCCATCTACCTTTGTAGTCTCATTTTATTTTGTTAACGTGAGTGAGTGTGTGTGTGTGTGTGTGTGTGTGTGTATTTAACATCATGTAATCCATGCTTCAATTTGGTATCCATCTACCTTTGTAGTCTGACTTTATTCTTTGCTCACAGACTATGTTCTAACTATTTTCATCCTGATAGAAGCACACTTGAACAACTGAATGATGAATCTCTGCACTGGAAAACTCCATCTAATGTACTGGTCTCTAATCTGAGCTCTATGTTAAGAAAAAAAAATGTTGCTGCTCTTTAAAAATACAGATCCTTGTATGCAACCTTTAATTTTTGAAATTAAGAGGTTCTAGGGATGAGCCCTAGGCATGTATAATATTTTAAAGATAAATTTTATCTATGTATATTATTAACAAATAAGCAAAACAAAAAAGAAGAGACAAAAAAAATTTCCACATGTATTTTTCTTATTTAGCATGGCCTGTAATGGAAGACGGATCCTTGAAATTACAATTAATAGAATAGTATTCTTTCTGAATAATTTTTTTCAAACTGATGCATTTTCTTAGCAATTAAAATTTTAAAAGGATGCATATTATCCCAGTAGATTGTTGTTCCCTACTTATTCATTTCCCTAAGTCATTCATAATTTCTATTTCTTTCTCCTCCTTTCCATTACATGTAAGAAAGCATTGACCATTTTCCCTATGTCCACTTTATTTTATTTTTTGGCAGGATTTTTCCTGAAAATTATTCCAAGGATGAAATTATTGGGTCAAAAAATATAAAAAAAATCATGACCAAACTTTAAAAACTAGTCATATCAATGTTACATTTCACCAACAGTAGATGAAATTAAAATAATCAGGACAGTTTCTTAACTCTATTATGATTTGAAAACACATTGTTTTGCTTAATTTTGTGCGTGTGATAAAATATCACATCATTTTCATGTATTTTGGCAGTGATGATTTATTAATGGTGTTTGATTAAGTTCAAAATATAGAAACTGAGTGGAACCATTACACACTTTAAAAATATCATGCTCCTGCATACCATATAGGTTACCTAGTCACTTACTAGAGCCCAAATATTTTTCTTAGAACATTTGTTTTACAACGACCAAATTTGATTATAAATTTGAGACAACAGCATTTGTAAAATAATGTCAATGTGTTGCAAATTGATACAACTTATATTTTCATTTTTAAGTATTTTTTAAAATAAAAATTAGGTAAGGAAATTTCATGTAACTCAAAATCAACTAACCTACTTTTTGGGGAAAAATATTTTTGGATCTTTTTTAAATTTGGTAAGCAATTAAAATTTTTCCTATAAGCCAGGAAGATCTAGCATCACAATAAAATGATAAAAATACTTTGGCATTAGTGAAAATTTTACTTTTAGGAGAAGTGAAAAGTGATATGAAATAACTAAAAATACAAATATATGAAAACAATTCTTAACATAATCTGAATATTGTGGTTCCTGAGACTTTTCTTTTTCTTTTGTGTTTTTTTTAATTATTATACTTTAAGTTCTAGGGTACATGTGCATAATGTGCAGGTTTGTTACATATGTATACTTGTGCCATGTTGGTGTGCTGCACCCATCAACTCGTCTTTTACATCAGGTATAACTCCCAATGCAATTCCTCCCCCCTACCCCCTCCCCATAATAGGCCCTGGTGTGTGATGTTCCCCTTCCCGAGTCCAAGTGTTCTCATTGTTCAGTTCCCACCTATGAGTGAGAACATGTGGTATTTGGTTTTCTGTTCTTGCGATAGTTTGCTGAGAATGATGGTTTCCAGCTGCATCTATGTCCCTACACAGGACACAAACTCATCCTTTTTTATGG
>NW_012121821.1:11596360-11625207 GCF_000951035.1 Colobus angolensis palliatus | reverse complement strand
ATAATGGTTGAACTAGTTTACAATCCCACCAACAGTGTAAAAGTGTTCCTATTTCTCCACATCCTCTCCAGCACCTGTTGTTTCCTGACTTTGAGCAGGCAGTCTGTCCGTTCTCAGATCTCAGCCTCCATGTTGGGAGATCCACTGCTCTCTTCAAAGCTGTCTGACAGGGTTGTTTGCATCTGCAGAGGTTTCTGCTGCTTTTTTTTTGTTTAGCCGTGCCCTGTCCCCAGAGGTGGAGTCTACAGAGACAGGCAGACCTCCTTGAACTGCTGTGGGCTCCACCCAGTTTGAGCTTCCCAGAGGCTTTGTTTACCTACTTAAGCTTCAGCAATGGCAGGCGTCCCTCCCCGAGCCTGGCTGCTGCCTTGCCCTTAGATCGCAGACTGCTGTGCTAGCAATGAGGGAGGCTCCGCCGGTGTGGGACCCTCCCAGCCAGGTGTGGGATATAATCTCCTGGTGTGCCACTTGCTAAGATCCTTGGTAAAGCACAGTATTGGGGTGGGAGTTACCTGATTTTCCAGGTGTTGTGTGTCTCAGTCCCCCTGGCTAGGAAAAGGAATTCCCCTCCCTCTTGCGCTTCTCAGGTGAGGCGATGCCTTGCCCTGCTTCAGCTCTCGCTGGCCAGGCTGCAGCAGCTGACCAGCACCGATTGTCCAGCACTCCCTAGTGAGATGAACCTGGTACCTCAGTTGAAAATGCAGAAATCACCTGTCTTCTGTGTCGCTGGCACTGGGAACTGGAGACTGGAGCTGTTCCTATTCGGCCATCTTGCTCCGCCCCCCTGAAACTTTTCTTTAATCAAGTGCCACAGCATTTTAATTTATTTCCTTTTGAGATCTTTTAGGGATGATCTAAAATGTTACTTAAATCCAATTATTTCCTAATGTCCAAGAGAAGCTATATTATTCTTAGTTTCTTGATCAAAAACAAAAGAAAAACAAGCCAATAACTTGTAACTTTATCACAAAGAATTAAGTATGAAGTTAGTGCCCGAGGACTGACTGTGTGTGTGTGTTCGTGTGTGTGTGTCTGTGACTGTGTGTGTGTGAACTTTTTTCCTTCAGAGCTTTCATTTTACCGTGGTTTCTCTGGCAATAAAGGGCACTAGTTTAAATGCTCTACATGAAGTTCTTTCTGTTGTAATACTGTTCCTTATCACATTGGGTGCTGGCAGGATTCTGGAGAGATGGCTGGTAGAGATCTCCAGAATCTAAGATAATAACGCACGCTTGCTTGTGTGTGTGCGCACACACACGCGCACACACACAGCTGTATATACAGAGTCAAAGAGAGGACACAAGATTAAGCAGCAGATATAGAATATTGCCTGAAGTGTGGTCTTTTAGTGTGAAATAAAAAAAAAAAAAGCTGAAAGTAAAAAAATAATTCTATAATTCTGCTTAATGAACTATGTTAGAACAAAGTCAGCGTTAAGTATCAGAGACACTCTTTCCACTGGGAACTTTGAAGGTTTGCAATGCCTAACAGGGAGGCAGGAGAAGAGATCGTCAGTTTTCACATTTCTTTTAAAGAAATGAATTTAGGTACATTTTTCTGTTACTATTTTCTTGTAGTTTTGACAAACAAACATTGTTTCTTTACATTTACATTGCTACTGAGGTTAAATGCTTTCAAAAGCAACTGTCAACATATAAAATATTTCTGGGTTTATATTTGTTTGTATTTTTGTAAAATGTATTCACACAAGTTTTTCTTTGTCTCATTTGTTACAAGAGCACAATATAATGATATAATTTTACAGAGAACATATTACCTGTTACTGTGAAACTCCTTAATGTCACAAATTAGATTCTGTTAAAATAATTAATTTGGAAGCCATTAGGCTGAAACCGTTTCAATGTGTTGAGTTCCTATGTAAACCAAAACTGAACTCAGGGCGAACAGTCAAAGCCATGGAAAACAGAATTTAAGCTTAACTAATCAGAAACAGCTAAGTAACCTCTACCTCAGGACTCTTCTCTCCAACCAATCATTTTCTTTGTCTTGCTTCTATCTGTCTATCTGGGTGTCTGCCTTTATACCTTGTAAAAGCTCCCCCCCCCTTGGACTTTTGGTGGAGTCCTGAATGACTTGCAGTTTGGTGCTACCCAATTCATGAATTCCTGTTTGCTTAAATAAAATCTTTAAAATTGTAATGTGCCTGGGTTTTTTTTTTTTTCTTTTTTTAGAAATCCCTAGGACAAATGTCATTATGAGATTTATTTTTTCAAAATAAAATGTTTTAAGCTTAGATCTCTCTACTTATTTTTGGACCCAATAATTCTATTCATAAGAACGATTATATTATGTAAAATGATAAGGTTGGGGAAAAAACTGTTTCCCTTTGGGAGCAACTTTCTCTGGCACCAAATACATGGCTAAGTATTAATATGTATTTTGTGGAAAAAGGGCGCACAGAATTAATATTAGGCTGATGAAAAAGTAAGTGCGTTTTTTTTGCCATTACTTTATGGCACTGAAAAACTCCATTACTTTATGGCAATGTGATTACGTTTTCACCAACCTAATACTTGGAATGCATTCTCTGACATGTGGTCCACTAGAGAGCCACAGGCAGAAATTTCTACATCCTAACACCAACTATCAAAATAATTCTTCATCTAACATAACCAGGTTAAATATGAGACTGTTTCATGTTATCTAAAAAATTTGAACTACCATTGCTAGTAATGAGTAAGATGGCTTTAATGTTCCCCTGAGCTTGAATAAACTTTGGACTAGTTTCCTTTTTATTGTAGGCTCCTTGCTTTCCTTTTCTTAAATCACTTACTTTAGAAAACTTGCAAGTGTAAATTCTTTCCCTGTCCCTGTGAAATGTGAGTCTTTTCCTAACCTCTTGTCAGTTTTATAACTAAGAAACATCTTTCTCAGGGATCTGGGAGCTAAGCCTTTGGAATATAATTATCAAGAAAGATAGGCCTCCTGTCTTCCAGTTTTGGTGGGAATGCAGGAGCCAACTTCAATAAACACCTATCATCAAACACAGATGGCCTGATCAAATTGATCAACGTCAAACTAACATTCTCCAGTACTTTTCTGCTTGCTCATCCCAGCATTTAAAAGCTCTCCCATTTCTCTTTTAGTGGGGTTGAGTTCAATCTCTCTTTTTCACTGCAATAGTCTTGACTACCACCACAAGACTGTTGAATAACATCTTCCTTGACCGTTTAACTGATCTGATGAAATTTTCTTTGACAGTTCTTTGATAGACATTTTAAGTTTTGGCTAATCAAAACTTTAAGGATCTACAGGGATTGGTGAAGGTGGGGAGAAATCCCAATTAATATATAAGCTACTTTAATTTGGAAATCCACTTATAAAAGTTTTTAATACTATCATAAATATTGGAAAGTCATTAAAAATCAGTTGCTTTCTGTTTTGAAACAGTTCAGTCCCCTCTTTTTCAGATGACTAAATTGACAGGAAGCTGTAATTAAACTAAATTGCTGTCATTCATCCTTTTTCACTTTACTGCCAGGAAACTTGCTAAAAAGATGCCATTAGGACTGCTCTTTTTCTGGACATTGTCCCTTAGTGCTCTTCAGCAAGCGTTTATCACTGTATCTCCACTGTCTGGCACACTCCCAGGTCCAGGCTCTCGGAAGATTCTTAACATATATTTGTTGAATTAAACCATTACCTAGGCTGATTTTTCTGAAATTCTCATCCCGCCATGTTCTCCCCTCGATGTTTATGTGTCAACCTCAGAACAAAACACAAACTTTTTAAAGCCTGTCACTCAAGACGTTTTATGATTTTTGCCCCTTCTTACCTGTGTAGGGTCAACTATGAATGTTTTTATACAATTCTTTCTTTCAGTATCTACAGAGCCTAATGAAGTGATTGGAATATAATCGACACAGTTTTTATCACTATCTCTGGACTCTTTGCTGCCCTGCCTCACTCACTGGACTGAACTTTCCCAGGAACTAACCAGTGTAGTTAATTCACTTCCATTTGACACTGACTCTATGGTTAGTATATTTCAAAACTTTTGTATATTTCTTTATCTTTTTCAACAGCAATGCCTGAGTTAGTTCCCAAGGTCAGAAATTCACATTCATCATCTCCCCTGGTGCCTCCTCACCATATAGCAAGCACAAGTAATTGGGTCCTGTTATGCTTTGCAGATAAGCAAACTTGACCTGTGGTAAAGAAAATGGGTTTCAGAGTCTGAGCATATATGATTTGGAATCTTGTTATCATCCTTTATGACCTACATGACTTCTGGCTATGTGTACTGGCTCATGCCTATAATCCCAGCACTTTGGGATGCTGAAGCAGGATTGCTTGAGTCCGGGATCAAGACTAGCATGGGCAACATAGTGAGACTCCATCTCTACAAAAAATAAAAAACTTAATTCCCCAGGCATGAGGGTGCACACCTGTAGTTCCAGCTACTTGGCAGGTTGACACAGGAGGATCAGTTGTGCCCAGGCAGTTTAGGTTGAGTTAAGCCATGATTGCCATTGTACTCTAGCATGGCAAAGCAAGACACTGTCAAAAAAAAAACAAAAACTTGTAATACTTACATTATAATTTTGTTATGAGTTCTGAATGAGATTATGTGTGTAATATATTTAACAGAGTATTGTGTACAGAAATTCTGCTCTGTAACTATGAACTGCTATTATGATTACAATTATCACATTACAATTGATTGTTTTTACACATAATTTTTATGGTTTAGCAACTTGTAATTTTTTTCTCTAGTATTGATTTTCTTTCTGGTAGTTATAATTGGACACAAATTTTGGCAAGAGTTTTTAAACCCTTTTCCAATTTCCTTTAAAGATAATTAAATTCTTCTTTAAAATTTATCCCAGCATCAACATGAACATACTTTCAAATGATGTTCTTACTGTTTACAGACTAAGTCTTCAGAAATTGGGATATTTACATTTCATAATGATAGATAGAAATTAACAGAATCTATCTGGCAATTTAAAAGTTTGATAAGATTGGAAATTCTTAGCATAATTCCTGAGTATTTTACGTATCTATACAATTTTTATATATTAATATATAAGATATCAATTATATTCTGTAGAGCAGGCTGAATAGATTCTAATATTACCCCAGGATCACACTAAGATCTCCCAAAATTAACAGAATCTTTTGTATGATATTGGTACATCCCTGGTCTCTTGAGGATTCTTTAGAAATCTACCAAATCCCCAGCAGTATCTTGCTTGTCTGGTTCTTTTAAATGAAGAGTTTTTGTTCTGAACTGATTAAAGTAGTTGTTGTGACCACATGGCTGTTTGTTCACAATCCTATGCAAAATGGACAATGTGGTCTCATTTAG
Organism: Colobus angolensis palliatus; assembly: GCF_000951035.1. Lineage (NCBI taxonomy): Eukaryota > Metazoa > Chordata > Mammalia > Primates > Cercopithecidae > Colobus > Colobus angolensis. The sequence continues at coordinate 11,619,875 of NW_012121821.1, read as the reverse complement.
CTTGAGAAGGAGAAAAGCAGTGGGCAGCATTGTTAACAATAGCAGTGACACAAGATGTTGGATTGCTGTTTACTGAGACAAAAATATGCAAAGTTAAGATAACTCCTCCTTTGAGATTGCAACTTGGCATATTTTTCTTTGAATTAAGAAAGAATAAGCTTTATTTAATGCTTCTGAAGCACATATTCAACTATTTCAGAAATTACATTTTAGAGAATATACACATCATCTCAAACATTTGAGTATTAATCTGTGAAAGATTTAATTATTGAAAAATCTGGCCAGGTGCAGAAAGTGGGTTATTATTATATTTATTTGTCCATATATTTACTCCTTAGAAAATAAATTGATGAACTTTATTTTGAATTATTAGGAAAAAGAATTTACATATATCTCCAATTGGAAATTTCAGGTATGAGGTGGATATATGAATCTGCAGATGAGGTAGACCAGGTAAAAGATCTCGGATGGGGCTGGAGATATGCATTTGGGGGATGTTGGCATAAAGATGGTATTTACAATTATCACAATGGGTGAGATCACCAAGGTGCTGTGTGTGTACAGGAAAAAGAAGAGATCTACGGACTGATTCCTAGGGCACTTCCACATTAGTAGGTAAGGAGAGATTGTCAGAAACAGCAAATGAGATTGAGAATGGGCACATAGTGAGACAGGAGGAAAAGCAAGAGATCACAAGGATCCAAAAATTTAGAAGTAACATGAATGAAGGATAAAGGAGTAAGAACTAGCAGTTTAATTTAGCAATGAAGAGGTCATTGGCAACCTTGACAAGATCAGTGTCGCGCATTGTTGAGGGTAAAGTCTGATTAAAATAGGCTTAAGGATCTGGAGTATAACTGAAAACAGCACATGCAGACACTCAGAGGGGATTTTCTACAAAGGGGAACAGAAAAATAGAGGAATTGCAAATGGGAGAAGTCAAGGTAAGTGATTGTTTTTGTTTTCTTTGTTTCCCCTAAGATGGGAAAAATGACAGCATATTTCTCTTTATCCAGAAAACAATAAGGCTGCACTTTTAATATTGTTTTACAAATACTCTCTGCTTATTTCTGGACAAAAAAAATGTTTTAAAATTGTACTCTATGAGAACACAATATGGGAACTCTGGATTGTAGGAGATTTCAAGTGGCTAACATAGAGCTGAAAAGGGACTTGTATTTTCTTTTGTTCCTGGTAATAATATCTGTTTTCAAATTAAATTTTAGTTTTATCTGTTATTATCTTTAATAGTAGACCTTACATTTTAAAACATGGGAATTTGTTCTTTGCTATCTAAGCCAGCAATGTATTGGGTATGTTGATCATTTAATTGATTGGCAGCTGAGACAGACCCTAGAATTTAAAATTGATCTTTTGAATGATTAAATCAAATTCTTACCCCCAGATAGGATAGGTTATAATAGTGTAACCTGACAGATTAATGTGAAAAATGTATCTAGTATCAGCATTTACTTTCCCTACTCCATTCTTTCCTCTATCCCACCTTTAAGAGGAGATCCCAAATTAGAGGTCTAAAAGACCATCTTTAGTGCATATATCTAATCTTTCCAAAGGGAAAGAGGATAAACCAAGTGTTTGGAGAGTAGAGGCTGCATCTACCATTATGGGGAAGGGTGAAATTCTCCAAGACTGGAAAGGAGACAAGTTTTTGGGGTATTATCAGGGAAAGTAGATACTATGGTCTGAGTGTTTGTGTACTTCCGAAATTCATATATTGAAACCAAATCACCAATCTGATGGGTATTATGAGGTGGGGCATTTGGAAGTAAATAAAATCATAAGAAAGAGTCCTTATGAAAGGGTCCTTGTAAAAAAGGCCACAGAGAACTGTTTTGCTCCCTCTATCACGTGTGGACACAGCTAGAAGGCACCATCTGTAAACCAGAAAGAGTCCTCACCAGACACCAAATCTGCCAATGTCTTGACCTTTTATTTCCCAGCCTCCAGAACAGTGAGACATGCACTTCTGTTGTTCCTAATCTATGCAGTCTATGATATTTTGTTATAGCAACCCCAAATAACTAAGAAAACAGAGAACTGTGCATACATTGTCACAATATCCCAGAAAGACAGCCCTAATTATGGATAATGACTGCCTGACATATGGAGTAAAGTGGGACCATTGGCGGCAGTGCTATCATACTAGATAAGGATACCCTTAACCAAGTCTGGGGTTTAAATTATAGATATGTTCAACTACAAGGCAGAATTTTTAAATATTTTAAGCAAATAGCTGTTTATTCTTCTGACATAGTATTTAGTTCATAGGTTCTTGGCATTGTCTCAGCCATTTAGCAATATCATTAAGGACACAGACTCTTGCTGTCTCTCTATTCTGCCAACCATAACATACTGGCTTTTTATATTTTTGTTTTTCATATGGCGTCTGTATGTTCAGCCTTACATTATTGTTCACAAAAGCAGAATAGGAAAGTACCCAGGTTGAAAAGCGATACCAGTGAGCTTTTACTTTCAAATCATTGTCCAGACTGTATCACATGGATTATCCAATCCATAAGGGCTGGTAAATTCAGTCTTTAGTGTTGGTAGTCTTTTATGCTGGAGAAAAGCAAAAGAGCAAGGTAGAAAATAGAGGTTGGGTCAGGCAGCCTACAGCTTCTGTTGCACTTGGTATGTTATCTTCCTCAAGAAAAGTCAGATTGAAACACAAGCATTTCTGCAGCCACCAGTGAGAAAAAAAGAACAAAAGACCAGGGTTCCTTCATTTTCTGAACTTTGTAAGACTCTGGAATCTTCATATCTCAGGGGCAAAAAGGGAGGAATATTTCAACAATGACTGTAGTTGGATTTCATGTAACAGTGGCAGAGAAATGTATAGAGTTAGATTTAATTTGATTGTCAAAATATAGTCACATGATATCCCTTGCATTTAATTTATGGAGTAAAGATAAAAACCACACTTTTGTATTATACTTCTAATAAGGATTCTGATTACCTGGAATAACAACCACAAAACATAATCAGTTACTGATATTTGAATTCATAATGTAGAAGGAAGGAAAGAAATATCTAGGAATTTTCACACAGGTATTTAGATATCTGTTTATTTTATTAGCATGCTTATTATATTAGTCAGTGTTCTCTAGAGGGACAGAACTAATGGAACAGATATATATAGATAAAGGTGAGTTTATTAAGTATTAACTCACAGAATCACAAGGTCCCACAATAGGCCATCTGCAGGCTGAGGAGCAAGGAGAGCCAATCTGAGTTCCAAAACTGAAGAACTTGGACTCCAATGTTTGAGGGCAGGAAGCATGCGGCACAAGAGAAAGATGTAGGCTGGGAGGTTAGGCCTCTTTTCACATTTTTTTGCCTGCTTATATTCTAGACACAGTGGCAGCTGATTAGATTGTGCCCACCCAGATTAAGGGTGGATCTGCCTCTCCCAGCCCACTGACTCAAATGCTAATCTCCTTTGACAACACTCTCAGAGACACACCCAGGATCAATACTATGTATCCTTCAATCCAATCAAGTTGACATTCAGTATTAACCATCACAAGTCCACCCCTTCTCAGCTTGAACCCATATACATCTGAGATCATATGTAATCTTCAAATAAAGACAATAACAAGGTCATATTGAGACAGCCTGGTGGGAGGAGGTTCCTGGAGAAACTCCAACCAGCCTGCCAACTGAGGTAGAGCCTCAGGAAGTTCACACCCTTGGCAGTGGGGAGGAGACTGGCCCCACCTTTTCCTGTGTGAGATCTGGTAGAGTGAAATGGGGACTCAAAACCTCTCACTGTTGCTTCTAAGCCTTTTTATCCTCAGGTTTCTTAGGGTAGGGGAAACCATGCCCCTAGCCCCATCGCTCCTGGGCCTTTTCAAGGCCTTTACCTTCCTTTGTAGGGACCCATTGGTGAACAGCAGCTCCCTGCCACAGTCCCCGCTCCCTGCCACACTCCCTGCTCACTGCTACACTTCCTGCTCTCTGCTGAGACTGGGACACATGGTCCAAGGATTATGGACAACTGGCTGGCTGGTTCCCAGCCACAAGCTGCTTCAGCCTTCCCCTTCCCCCACCAAGGGATTTTATTCCACTGGACAGTAATTAAGCTTAAACTTTTCTCCCTGGTGGAGGAACCACTTGCATAAGAATGAGAGGTTCTTCTTCAGGCATTTTTAAACTGTTTCTTTTCTTTCCTCTTTTCTACCCCATTAGCAAGTTAACTTTTAAAGTTTTTTTCTTTTAGAAGATGTTTTACTAGGCTAGGCTCCCCCAACTATCACTGTGCAACTATCACTCTGCTAAGTTTTGGTTGTAAAATCAAGCCTCCATCTTGCTTTACACCCTGAGGGCATGGCTGGTAACTGCTTGGCAAGACTTTGTTTAGCAATTTTGCCTGAGGGGATGAGCCTGCTCAGGTTTGATATTTGCATATTTTTCTAGCCTTATCTCTTAAAGGGCCCAACCTAGTGAGTGGGTTTTCTTTTGCCTGTCCGTCTGTGTACTGTATGTAATGTCTGTCAAAAGAGTTCTAATTAATTTTGCCTAAAGAAAGACAAGTTCTTGGATCAAATGTTTTTTAATGGGAATATAAAATCTGTGGTACCTTTCAGTTCATGTGACTTTAGTCTTTGAGAAATAAAAACAGTCTTAAAGATTATTGGTAAAATGCAAGTCAGATGCAAGGTTTTCTAAGTGTTTTAAGGTTAAGAACTGCTTTTGGGGTTTTCAGAACTATTTGACTTGCTGGCTTCACAATTGGTAAGGCCTAGGGACATATGGAACTAACCAGGCTCTTAACTAAGAAGGAAAACCTTGGCTGCAGTTAACACACAATTAAAGCAACTTACTAAGTTTTACCTTAAAGTCAACAATTGGTAGAAGTTACTATTATAACATGTAATTGAAACTACTGAAAATAAATTTACATGCAAAAGGTATAAAAACCGTAAAATGTGTTTTTATTTAAAAGGCTATAAGAAGGCATGAAAATGTAAACTTTTGTCTAGAGTTGAAGGATTGTTTTCAGTTAGATAGGGAAAGTTGAAGGTTCAAACAAGTGGTGGAAAAGTTGTGGAAATTAATCTTGCAGAAGACGTTCTCTGTGTAAACATATTCACTAAATTCAAAAGGATTATAAAAAGTTTTTGCTTCTTTAAAATTTCTGAGTCATTATTTTGGTGAAACAAATTAGTTATTATTAGAATCTGGAATTTTATTTCATAATATCAAGTGTTGTAAACCTAAAACATTTAATAACCTTCCCCAAATCAAACTTCCATTTTAAAATTGTTTTCCCTGGCACCTGGCTTTTCTAATACTTCAGAGTGCCCCTGAAGTGTCCAGAGAAAAGAGGTAAACAGGATTACTTGACATATTTAGGTACATGGCATTGCCAAAATGATGCTCAATCTTCTGTGGGTTTTTCGTGAATAATGCTAATATATGTTCCAAAATTGTATGATATATCTAACATTCTAATGTCTAAGTATATGCTACCAATCACAATTAAGGTTTTTATGTTAAGTTACTGTAAACTACGGAGATAACCACACTTCTTTGTCAACTGCGTTTCTAAGTGTAACTAACCTTGACATTTTGCTATTCACAGACAATTGTTGTCTTGCTTTAATCCTTTTCAAAAGATGGTTTATAAGAGCTATAGAGCTTTAACAGTGCTCTCAAATGGTAACTTCTGATAACTTTAGAGATTGTAACATTAGAATAAAGGAAAATGTACAGAATTCATAAAGAGCTGAAATGCTTATGAATATAATGCATAACAAGAGTTAACTAAATGGATTGATCTCAGAAAGCTGAAGTAACCTTTTTGACTTTTGCTTGGAATATTGCTGATCCACGTTTTGTTTTTCAGAATCAAGGAAACTTATTTTAAACTATTTACAGCCTTTAATAATTAAGTTAAATATTCCTGTGATCAAAATTTGGAGCACCTTTGTCTCCCTCTGCCTGGTTCCTCTAGAATTTGGAAACTATTTGTAAGTATCCTTATGGTAATACAGTTGTTTGCATCAGTGCAATAAGAATCCATTTTTCTTTTGCAACAGGACACAATTGGATAAAGTTATTTTATCAAGGCTTTAACTGGAAAGGTATGTTTCCCTTTAAGGAGTCAAGCTTGATTTTCAGGGCCAATAAAAGCCTCATGGGGAACTGGCCTCATACTCTTGTCTACACAGTCCCTGTAGAGGGTTCCTGACCTGTGGTCAGTAAAGAGTGTCACTTTCTAACAGGTCCAGGAGCTCCAAATTTATCTTGGAACCTTAGGAGGAGAGGATCACCCAACTGACAGGTATCTGAGAATGCAAACCCATGGCTGGGCTGGGCTTTAAAAGGTCTTTTCTGTGATTCCTTGTGGAACACACTTCCATCAAAGCCATTCCAAAAGTCCTATGTAGAAATAATTATTCTTGTTACACTTTATGCAAATAATCAGGCCAAGTATAAGACCAAAGTCTGTTTAAACAACGCAGTACTATGATCATTTGTTTCTTGGAGTTCCCTAGAGCACATTTATGCCATGGATACTAATGTGGCCTTCATCCATGAAGTAGGAAGTTTGGAGTTGGAATAAATAGGGACTAAATAGAGTGCTCATCAGGTGAAGGTTTCCTTTTCGGGAAAATAAGACCAAGGGAACTAACAAAGCCAAGCAGCATGCACCCAAATCCTAGCAAGCATGACTATAGCTACCAGTTAGCTGGGTGTGTCACACGACAGCCTTTCCTCTCCCTTGTTGGAGGAAAAATCAGTTCTACAGTTTCCCCTTAGCATTTGGCTTATGATAAGGAGTCCATGCAACCCTCCCAGAGATACATTTTTGTCCCAGACTCAATTCCAAGCTTTGAGTCAAAGCCCTGGAAAGAAAACTGGATGTAAGGGCTCAGGGGCAGAGGGCAATGGAGGTTAAAAGGCACAGCACAGGTGAGAAAGGCTGATTCCTGCCGATTAAACAAAACCCGAGCTTCCTGTTTCATGGATAAAGACCATGTTAGTATCCATGGTATACATGACGTCTAGGGAACTCCAATGCTACTGACAGTAGGAGGGATAGACACATAGGTGAGAGTGGACAATTCCCATTCTCTAGGCACTCCCTGATTCATGGGTGCAAGCTGCTTTGGAACTCATGGCGGTGACTGCCAAAGTTGCTGGGTCTCTGGGATGCAAGGATGTAAGAGGAAAAGAGAACACTTTCTTCTCTCCCTCATGTACCCCAGGTATCTCCTAGGAAGAGAAGGGAACCAGGGATGTCTGCATCCCTCTTTCTAGATGGGTAGCCATTCATCTTCAGTCTGTACCCCTTCCAAAGACTGCTGGGACTTCTTTGAAAAGCACTTCTTTTACCTTTTTCCTCCTCAGTCCTTTCTTCAGTTAGGTAATTGTGTCTTTGTACTATGAGACACTTCCCTCAGATGCATCCTCCAAAATGGAAAGAGTTAATTTCCCAAACCTTAAGCTGGTTGGCTTAGGATTGGGCTCAGGGGAAGGTAACCCAGAAATCCAATATGCTGGCAAAAGGGTAAAGTTTTTATTTTGCCAGTCAGGCTTTTGGCCTCCCTCTCCCTGTGCAAATTGGTAAAGGGCCTTGGAATTTTTGAGTTGTCCTTACTCCTCCCCTTGTTTCATTTTGATACACGTTTTCTAATAACCCTGTTTGTCTGTTATTGCCTTCAGGCCATCAAACTCCAAACAATCATGCTACCAGAGCCTCTAACGATGGCCCCTTCTGCCAGGAACTTTTAAATAGGTCTCTGAGGGAGCTCTGACTGCCGTTTCTCAAAAACTGCACCCCCTGTCAGCAGGAAGCAGTTAAGATCATCTTCGTCCTTACCTTGAATCTAACAGTCGTTACACATACTTCTTTAGAGGGGAGAATGAGAGCCAGGTGGGAGGAGAGTCCCTGGAGAAATTCCAATCAGTCTGCCCATTGAAGTGGAGCCTCAGGAAATTTACGCCCTTTGCAGTGGGAAGGGGTCTGACCCCACCTCTTCTTATGTGGAACCCAGTATTCAAATGGCAGCAGGAAGCTCTCTAGCAGGGGACTCTGAAACAGGAAGATGCCTGTCCCCCCTCCTCCTTTTTTTCCCCTTTTCACCCAATAAAACCTTGCTTTACTCACCCTTTAAACCATCTTTGAGCCTAAATTTTCATGTCTGTAGGATGGACAAGAATCCTGTCTTTAGCTAAACTAATGAAAAGTCCTGCAGCAATATTTACTCATAACATTACAACTGTCCTCCATACAACTGGAAATGCATCAGTCCCCAACCCAAATACTATTACATAAAATTAACAATACTTAAATGCTGATGTGAAGTCATTAAATCTTATGTCACATGATAAAGGAAAAGGAAATAAAATGAAAATATTTTCTTAGTACAAGTGTATACATGTAAAAACATGTTTTTAACAAAAGAAGGAGGAAATACTCATGAGAATTACAATTCTCATTTCTGCAGCTAGTCATGTGGTCATAGCTGGTATTAATGACTACCTTTTTTGACTACCCATTCTGTATTCTGGGTCATTTGTAGTCCTGCCTCTATTGGACTGTTGGAGTTTCCCATTGACCTTAATTACAAGGCACGGTAATACTAAGAGATGCCCTAATGAATCTCCTGTATTTCACACGTACTCTTCCTTACCTCCATTGTGCAGTAGCAGACTGATTTCATCTTGATAGTCTAGGTCATTCACCCCAGTCAACGCTATAACTCTCTTCTTAGCCTGTTGACTTAAAGGTAGGAGGGACCCATAGTGTCCAGGTGGCAATCTTTACTTCCAGTTTAATGGAATTGTTGTTGTGTCTCATGGTGGCAGCACTCCTCCCTTTGGAACTAAGACCTCTAGGTCAGCAGAATGTAATTTTGCAGGAACATGAAGCAAAAATTTTTTAGTGGATCACTAAGGGTAATGATGAGTGGTGCCACTTCCACTTCCGCCCCTTGATTCCTGGACCCATGAATCCTGGTTATGGGAGAAAAAATACTGATTCAGAACATACATGGACTTCTGGAGAATTTTGCCCAAGCACTGCAAAATATTGTTATCTGGTTGGCGTTGTAATTGTGACTTCAAAAGGTCATTCCACCTTTCTATCAATTCAGCTGTTTCAGGATGATGGGGAACATGATAAGACCAGTGAATTCCATGAGTATGAGCCCACTGCCACAATTCTTTAGCTCTAAAGTGAGTGCCTAGGTCAGAAGCAATACTGTTTAGAATACCATGACAGTGGGTAAGGCATTCCATGAATCCACGGATGGTAGTTTTGGCAGGAGCATTGCGTGGATAGGAAAACCCATATCAGGAGTAAGTATCTATTCCAGTGAGGACAAACCTCTGACCTTTCCATGATGGACGAGGTCCAATATAATCAACCTGCCACCAGGTAGCTGACTGATCACCTGAGGAATGGTGCCATATCAAGGGCTCAGTGTTAGTCTCTGCTGCTGACAAACTGGGTACTCAGCAGTGGATGTAGCTAGGTCAGCCTTGGTCAGTGGAAATCCATGTTACTGAGTCCATGTGTAACCTTCACCCCCGCCACCATGGCAACTTTGTTCATGGGCCCATTGGGTGATGACAAGGGTCATTGGAAAAAAGGCTGAGTGGTGTCCAGAAAATGAGTCATCCTATCCACTTGATTATTAAAATCCTCTTCTGCTGATGTCATCCGTTGGTGAGCACTCATATGGAGTACAAATATCTTCACAATTTTTGACCAATCAGAAAGGTCCAGTCACCAATTTTCCAATCATGCTTCTTCCAAGTCACTGACCATCCAGCCAAACCATTGGCAAGAGCCCATGAATCAGTATATAACCACACATATGGCCATTTCTCCTTCCATGCAAAATCCACAACCAGGTGCACTGCTCTATGTTTTGCTGACTTGGGAAGGCTTCCAGGGATGTCATAGAAAGGGGCTAGGGTTCTGCAGCTGTCCACTTTTGGATAGTGCCTCCATATCATGCTGAACCATCTGTGAACCATGCCCTAGTCTTCTCTTCCTCTGTCAACCAATCATAGGGATCTCCTATGAGGCCATCAGTTCAAACTGGGCGATAAGAGGCAGGATGGCTAGAGTGGAGACCATGGGCATTTGAGCCACTTCCTCATATAACTTACTTGTGCCTCTAGGACCTGCTTGAGCTCAATCACTATATAGCACTTCCATTTGATGATAGAATGCTGCTGTGCATGACCAACTTTATGGCTAGATGGGTCCGAAAGCACCCAGTTCATGATAGACAGTTCAGGTTGCATGGTAACTTGATGATCCATAGTCAAACATTCAGTTTCTCCAAAGTCCAGTTTTGTCATCAATGAAATGAACCAGTGTGATCTCTTGCTGAAGCAAAAAGCAATCAAGGTCTCTCCAAATAAGATTATGACACAAAGCTGGAAAGTTTAAATAGCCCTGGGGTAGGACAGTGAGGGTATACTGCTAACCTTTCCAGCTGATGGTAAATTGCTTCTGGTGGTCCTTATGGACAGGAATGGAGAAAAAGGCATTTGTCAAGTCAATGGCTGCATACTAGGTATAAGGAGATGTGTTAGTTTGCTTAAGAAATAAAATCACATCAGGTACAGCAGCTGCAATTGGAGTCACAACTTGGTTAACAATAATCCACTGTCATTGCCCAAGATCCATCTGTCTTCTCTATGGGCCAAATAGAAGAGTTGAATGGGGATGTGATGGGAATCATCACCCCTGGGTCTTTCAAGTCTTTGATGGTGGTGCTAATCTCTACAATCCCTCCAGGGATGAAATATTATTTTTGATTTACTATTTTTCTAGGTAGAGGCAGTTCTAATGGCTTCCATTTGACCTTCCCTCTATAGTAGCCCTCACCCTACCAGTCAGGGAGCCAATGTGGGTGTTCTGCCAGCTGCTAAGTATGTCTATGCCAATTATACATTCTGTCACTGGGGAAATGACCACAGGATGAGTCTGGGGACCAACTGGGCCCACTGTAAGGGGGACCTGAGCTAAAACCCCATTAATTACCTCATCTCCATAAACCCCTACTTTAACTGGAGGACAACCATGGCGTTTTGGGTCCCCTGGAATCAATGTCAGTTCAGAGTCAGTGTCTAGTAGTCCCCAAAATATCTGATCATTTCCCTTTCACCAATTAACATTCACCCTGGTAAAAGGCTGGAAGTCTCCTTAGGGAAGGATGTGAGAAGGATTTACTGCATAAATCACTAATGTAGTGAATTCCTTCCTCAAGGTAACCCAGCCTTCCCTTCATTCAAGGGGTTCTGGGTCTGTAAACTGGCTCAAGTCTGGAAATTGATTGAGGGGCCATTATTATCTGTTTTTATAATGCAAATTATTCTTTTGCCCATTTGACCTAGAAGTGTTCTGCTTATATAAATTAAGTAGGAAGGCAGTGGGCTTCCTATCAATTTCACTTCTAGGAACACTGTAATTAATTAGTCAATGCCAGAACTCTACACAAATCAGACTGTTCTGATTGTTGGTTGCTTTGCCTCTGCTGTCTATTATAGTAAGTATGCCACATTGCCTTTGATAGTTGGTGCTGCAACTTGGCCCCCGCCACTTTGGGATCCAATTATTCCAACGGCATTTAAATTGTGTAATTGAGTGACCATGGATCCCACTGTTGAGCCTGACATACAGAGAGCAGCAGTTCTAGGGCTCTTCAAAGATGCAGGTACTGCCATCACAAATCTATTTTGCAAGGCATTGGTCAAGGATGTATCTTCTGGACCCTCCTGGCTTTGATGAGAAAGTCTAAAGTGACTAATCTACTCCACCATCCCAATCTCTCTAAGCTTTTGGATCCCTTCCTCTACATTAAACCAAGGGAGATCAGTCATTTCCAGCTCGCTCATAGTGGGCCATCTTTTAATCCATAGTTCAGCTAACCAAGTAAATAAACTATTAGAACATTTTTTAACTCCCTGAGCTCCAACATTAAACCAGAGTCCCTACTTAGTGGGCCCAAATCAATAAATTCAGACTGATCCAACTCTATGTTCCTTTATCCCCCACCCTTAATATTTATTCCAATGCCTGCTCTGAAGATTTCTTTTTATATAAATTAGAAAACGAAAGCAGTTCTTTTTAAGTGTAGCACACCTCCTCATGGGTCACACTCTAAACTTCACCTCTAGGGGATCGCCAGGACTTTAGTCTAAGTATAGGTCTAGAAGCAAACAGGGGTGTCAGGGGTGGCTCCTGAGGAGAATCAACATTATCTGTCCTGGCAACTGCCTCAGGGGAGGCCATCACTGTTGCCTCAGGCAGCACAGGGTTTATCTCCTCTGACAAAGATGGAGAAAGGCTGATAGCAGTATGGATTGGGGAGGGGATATTGCCACTACTGGGGATGGGGAAACTGTTTCTTCTGGCAAAAAGTTTCATCAGAGTTTACAAGCTCAGTGTCCCCAGCTTCATCAGGGTCCTCCCACACATCCCCATTCTAAGTTGCAGGGTCCCATTCTTTTCCAATGAATGCCCTCACTTAAACAGCAGATACTTGGAAAGGCTGTGCACAAAACTTTTGTTGCAGGTCAGCCACTTGCGTGATAAAACCTTGTGTCCATTTTTCCACAATTTAAGCTCTTTCTCTGCAGGAGATAAGATTCTCACTCAGGGCGATCTTAGCAGATTTGAGGCTCATTATTCACTTCTGAAGCCAGGAGACAGAATCTCTGAGTTCATCATTTTCTTTCATCATTTTGTTCACTGAACTTACGAGCAACCAACCAGCTTCATTATGTTTCTTTGTTCTCCACATATGATCAAAGGTATGTTGTATAGAGTCACTAAACTCCTTGCCTCTCATGAGCGATGAATCAACAATGTCAAATGCATTTATTTTGCATAACTCTCTAAACAGTTAATGCCAAGGACTATCTCTGTTCTCCATACTATTAGAAGTAGAGTCCTTAGCATTTTTGGGTCTAATCATATTAAGCAGCCAACTCCAGAAACACTAAACCCAATGAAAGAACTCCATCCTTAATATTCTGTTCCTCTAGAACCACTCCTGGTACCAAACTCTGTATTAGTCAGGGTTCTCTAGAGAGACAGAACTAATAGGGAGTTTACTAAGTATTAACTCACATGATCATAATATCCCAAAATAGGCTGTCTGCAAGGGCAGGAAGCATCCAGCATGGGAGAAAGATGTAGGCTGGGAGGCTAGGCCAGTCAGTCTTTTCACATTTTTTTTCTGCTTGCAGATATTTTAGCTGTGCTGGCAGCTGACTAGATTATGCCCACCCAGATTAAGTAGGGGTCTGCCTTTCCTAGCCCACTGACTCAAATATTAATCTCTTTTGGCAACACCCTTAGAGACACAACCAGGATCAATACTTTGCATCCTTCAATCAAGTTGACACTCAGTATCAGCCATCACACTTACATATCCAAATATTTTCAAAGGTAAATTATTCAGATGATTAAAAAGTCAGTCCTACACAATCTTAGGCTATTAAAAATCATAATAAGAAACTATACAAAGTGTCAGCAACTAAAAAAATTAATAATGCTTTTATTTATATAAAACATTATGTACTTTAAGGCATTCTCATAAACATCTTTCTATTTTCATTGACATGGAATTATTTCAAAATTATATGATTCCTATGTACCTATATATATGGCACATAAATTTTCTACTGTTTTATTGATTAACAAGTAGTTATTAAGTTCCCAATCTTTTTTTTTTTTTTTAGGTTAACAAAGTAGTTTCCTAGTTTTTTAGACAAGGAAAATGATTGAGGACTCAATTTTACTTATTGAGGACTCAATAAGCTAGTCATTCTAGTTTAACAATCCAGACAAAATGCTTGCTGTCATGGAATTTACATTGTTATGGATAAAGAAACAAAATACATAAGTGCTATGTCAGATGGTAATAAAGGATATAAAATAAACAGGGATGTGGGGATAGGAAGTGGATACTATAATTGTCATGATATGTGGGATGGTCAAGGAACGTGTGGCTCAAGAAGAAATCTGGCTCAAGAGTATTTCAGTGTGAAGGGATAAAAATGCCAAAGCACAGTTGGTGTAATCAAAGAGCAGCAAGGAACAAGTGCAGCTGGAGCTGAGTGAGCAAGAAGGTTGGGAATATGCTGGGATCTAGATTATATGCGGCATTTTAAGCCATAGTTAAGAACTTCATGGAAAAAATAAAACCCTCAAAATCATGATGTTAGTTGATCTAATTACCTAACCTAATTCTTTTCATGTAATACGACTATACAGCATAGGAGCAAATCAGGTTATTAACATGCCTTTAAAATACTCCTTGGATAAAATTAAATTTCATAATAATGTGCTTTATAAATATCATATATACATAAATAATATGTGTATACATTTGCCTGGTTTTCAATGGTCCTAATAGTGTTGATATTTGTTTATCTTTTGAAATTGAATCTTGAGTCTCTAAATACCTGTGACTCTAGGTTGATTAATAAGAGAGAGTGTAATCTGTTGTGTGGGCTGTGTGGGCAGAGCTGCTGACACAGTGCAATTCAGTTCAGTCAAGCCCAGTTCTTGCCACTCCCACACACCGTGATTAAAAACATTTCTCTACTAACCCTGCCACAGGGCTGGAAGTTACCACATTATTCATTGAGTTAAGGTACTAGAGGTTACTGATAATCATCTAAATACCATTTGAGAGGAGAGGCAAATTAATCTGTAACTGTGTAAAAATATTTTCAAATCCAATTAGCTGGGCAGTCTGGTAGAGAGTCAGGGACTTTGTGGAGACTAGGAAATTACAAAATGCACTAAGGCATCTCTTTGTTCTGGATGAAGATATGGAATATTGTCAAGCTGAAGAAATTTACAGGAACAGATTATATATATACATGCCTACATTGTTGTAGAAAGTTAAGAGTAACCACAAGATAAATAAAATTTATCATATGTAACCTTCAGATCAGAAAAGAATTATGTATCTAATAGAAAGCATAAAGGAATATAAAATAACTAAGAAGGGAGACAGAGAAAATTAAAATGAGATGGCTAATAACTGATAGAACAACAATCAACCTAAAAAAACTCTTTATAAAACAAATAAAAGCCTGAAACCCACTTGAAAGGAGTGAATAACAAAAGTTTGAACATAAAGGCATTTAAAAAAGTATTTCAGGCAAATATCAAACAAAAGGAAAATGTATTAGCAATTTTAATTCCATATAATGAATTTATGATTACTTAAAAAATTTCATAAAATGCAAATAGAAATGTCATATTCTGGTAAAAGAAACAATGAATAAAAAACATAAACATCAAAAACTATCTACTTTGATTATAACACAATGAAATAGAATTGATAATAAGAGAATTACTTTAAATCTAATACATCTGGAAACTAAAAAGTATACTACCAAATATTTTTGTGTGAAAGGGGTTTTTGTAAGACAAATTAGAAAATACAATGCGTGACAATGAAAACTCTATATGTAAAAGCTTATGTGATACAGAAAAATCTGGCTTAGAGAAAGATTTATAGTTTTGAGTATATTAAATATAGAGCAAGAAAGAATGGAAAGGAAAAAAATTGAGACGCATTTATTTCAAGAAGTTAGTAAAACACTGAGAGAATTGTGGAGTAAATCCAGTTAAACAAGGAGGTAAGTAAGAGTCAATGAAATAGAAAATAATAAACAAAATAAGAGAAGTTTAACCATTCACTATCTGGTTCTTTAAAAATATTAATAATTAGACAATTATCAGGTGACCACTGAACAAAAATAGAAGCAATTTAGAAAGAAAGAAAATCCAGAATGAAAAAGAAATGACTAACTACAGGCACATCAGTGTTTGTAAGATAGTAAAATAATATTATAAACAATCATATAATAAAATTTGAAAATCCAAGAGAAATGGTTAAACTGGTGGGAAATTTATATGTAAAATGCCAAAAGTGTTACAGAAAAAAATGGAAAACTTGAATAGATCATAACCTAGTAAATAAACTGAAGTAATGATTAGAGTACAACCCTCCTCCTCAACAAAATGTCACAGAATAAATGAGTTTTATTGACGAGTTCTTGCACATTTAAGGTTATTCATCTATATACAGTTGCAGAATACAGAAATAGAAGTGTTCAACTTAGTTTTATGAAGTTAATGTAATTTTTACTCCAATTGGAAAGCATAAGTACAAAAAAGGAAGAAATGGATCATTTAAGTGATGACACATGCAAAAAAAAAAAGAAACTATTTAGAATAGTTCATTATGAACAATTAGAATTTATTCCAGGAATGCAAGTGTTGTTCCACAACAGAAAATGTACCAATTTACCATATTAATTGAAAGAAAACAATGAACTACTTCAATAGAATTAGAAAAATAAGTGATAAAATTAGTATCTAGTTAAGATTACCAAAGAAAAAAGTACTTTAGTAAGCTACAGATAGAGGGGATGTTCCACAGCATACCAAAAGCCATAGTACCGAACACCTACCAACAGAAAGTGTGGAAAGAAATATTTATGTTCTGTTTAAGATTAATATGACCAGACATGTACCTCAACACCATTACTCTTCAACATTTTATTAAGTGTTTTAACAAAATTTATAGGAAAGGAAGAAAACATAAGTATATGGACAAGGAAGGAGAAAAATACTGTCTTTTTTTTTTTTTTTTTGCAGATTGTTTGATCAACCCCACAGATCACCTGAAACTCTATTGGCACTAATAAAATAGTTTACAAAGCTTTTGGATCAAAAATTAATCTGTCATAATTAACTTGCAAAAAAGAATAATGCCCCTTATACAGCAAATAATCAACTAGACAATTTCATATGAAAATACATCATTCACAAATAACAAAAATTAAAAATCACTTATGCATTAGCTCAAGTAAAGATGTAGGAAAAATTTATGGAAATAAAATTAAAACTCTATTGAAAGACATAAAGTAATACATAGACAAACGTAAATCTCTTCATGCCCACACAACAAATCTCTCCATGGATGAAATAGCTTACTATAAACATATTGATTCTTAATAAGTTAGTTTTTATAATCTAAATATGATCTCAACAGAATTTTTGAAGTATTTTTTAATTGTAGGCTAAAATGTATATGAAAGCATAAAATATTCTTGAATAATACGTTAGTTCATTTGAACTGCTATTATTTGTTTCTTACAATTTGGGAGGCTTGGAAGTCCAAAATAAATGTGATGGCAGATTCCGTGTTTTGTGAGGACCCACTTCCTTGTTCATAGATGGCCATTATCTCTTTGGTTCTCACATAGTGGAAGGGGCAAAGGAGCTCTTTAGAGCCTCTTTTATAAAGGCACAAATTTCATTTATGAAGTCTCTACTCTTATTATTCAATCACCTACCAAATCTACCTTCAAATACCATTTTATTGGGGATTAGGATGTAACATACGAATCTGGGGAGGACACAAGCATTTAGTGTAGAGCGAATAGCTGTGTCAATTTTGAAAAAGAATACCAAATAAGGGAACTCACTCTAGAAAAACTAAAATATAGGTCAAAGATACAGTGTGGTATTTATGACAAAATAGACGTATATACTAGTGGAATAGAATAAACTTAAAAATGTGTACAGAAAATGGACTCTTTAATAGGAAATAAAATAGGAAAATTGACTAATTTTATGAAATAGTTTGACTACTGTCAAATTCCGACTGAATCAACAACTTACTTTGAAAGGCATAATTCTGAACAAATAAAAAACGTAGGCGGAGCGTGGTGGCTTACGCCTGTAACCCCGGCACTTCGGGAGGCCAAGGTGGGCAGATCACGAGGTCAGCAGTTCGAGACCAGCCTGGCCAATATGGTGAAACCTTGTCTCTACTAAGAATACAAAAATTAGCCAGGTGTGGTGACGTGCACCTGTAGTCCCAGCAACTCGGGAGGCTGAGGCAGGAGAATCGCTTGAACCTGGGAAGCGGAGGTTGCAATGCACTGAGATTGCATCGTTGCACTCTAGCCTGGGTGACAGAGCAAGACTCTGTCTCAAAAAAAAAAAAAAAAAAATATATATATATAGCCGACAACCATGACAGAAATATGTGATAAATTTGCATTAAAATTAAAGATTTCAGGCTGGGCACGGAGGCTCAAGCTTGTAATCCCAGCACTTTGGGAGGCCGAGACGGGCGGATCACGAGGTCAGGAGATCCAGACCATCCTGGCTAATACGGTGAAACCCGGTCTCTACTAAAAAATACAAAAAACTAGCCGGGCGAGGTGACGGCTGCCTGTAGTCCCAGCTACTTGGGAGGCTGAGGCAGGAGAATGGTGTAAACCCAGGAGGCGAAGCTTGCAGAGAGCTGAGATGTGGCCACTGCACTCTAGCCTGGGCGACAGAGCAAGACTCCCTCTCAAAAAAAAAAAAATTACAGATTTCAGGTTAAAAAATGACACCTTTTGTAAAGTGTAGCAAATAGTTCCTTCTTTGAAATAATCACTTTAAAATTCTAAAAATTGTCAAGAAAATATGCAAATGCCTACACATGTGCACACAGACAACACTCAGAAATTTCTATTGAAAAAATGGGCAAAAGTGGTAATTCATAGAAAGAGAAACATGCATGAGAAATAAGCAAATGAAATGGTTCCTATAACCTCATCAGAAGTGAAAAAATTAAAATGACAATGTAATGTTCGTTTATTCTGATTGGTTGGTAAACTTAACAGGTCATAGTGTTTCCAAGCATGGTGAAATTTGGAGAACCTGTGTTTCCAGTAAGAATGTAAATGAATACAACTATTATACAGGACAATCTTGCCCTACCTAGCAAAAGTAAGTGTACATGTACTCTCCAGTCACACCCAGCTATGGAACCCAAAGAAAATCACACATTTTAACACTAATTTTGGAAAGAAATTTCCAAAGAAATGGAATTTAATTTTCAAAGAAATGGAAGCAACCTAAGTTTGCATTTCTAGTTCAGTTGAAAAGCGAAATATGGGTTACTGTAAAGCAATAGGAATATAATAGTAAACAGGATATTATATAACAAGATAAAGAAATCTTAAAACCATTATGACAAGAGAATAATGGAAGAAAGAATGAGATCTATAACACAATTTAAACACACACAAGATAGTCCCCTGTTTTCTACATATACAATATTTTCACAGTCAAATATTAAATATTAGAAAATGACTGCCTATGTAAGAAATGGATATAGGGAGTATTGATGCTGACAAATGTGCAAAATAAAATAAATAAGAGCTGTGAACTACTGGGAATGGCTAAGACAATTCTTTTCATCTAGAGACCAAAGGGAAAAATAAATTCAGATAATATTTATTTTCAAAATAATCACCAAAATTTGCTTTTTTTTTTTTTTTCCAGGAAAAGTAAAGTATAGAATTGGAGCTGATAGAATTAGGAGGAGAGCATTTATTTGAAAGTCCATAGGTAGATACATTAAAGTTACTTGCAGTTGTCCAGGGATGTTATCCAACAACTTCTCGTTTGGGCTTATTACTTGGTGGTTTGTAAGTGACTTACCATTTGAAGTAACCCCAGAGATTGGCATTAGGAATGGATGAAATTATAATCAGATAAGGGAGATACAATTTTTTTCAATGGTCTCAAACTATCTCCAATAAAATCCTGGATCAAAATACCTTCTTTGAAATAACCTCAGTACTAATTTTTTCAACAGAGAAGAAAAACAACATAAAAAGTAGCCCAAGTCAAAATAACTGGCTTAAAATATCACGTAGCTTAAAAACACCATGTAGCTGTCCAAGATACATACATTTTGTTTTTGAACATTATCAGTTTTATTAACAGATGTGAATAATGATCATATCCTACAAAGAAACCACACAGAA
This sequence comes from Colobus angolensis palliatus, assembly GCF_000951035.1. Lineage (NCBI taxonomy): Eukaryota > Metazoa > Chordata > Mammalia > Primates > Cercopithecidae > Colobus > Colobus angolensis. The sequence goes on along the minus strand of NW_012121821.1, from coordinate 11,600,018 downwards.
GTGAATTTTTGTATTTGTCACTGAATAAACTTATATGAAATACATTTCGTTAGCACTTTCTCCAGAATATTCACATACATGAATCATTAAAGAAAAAAACCTCTCAACACTATGAAAAAACAAACAAACAAACATAAAAACAAAAAGCAAACTTGTTGACAGTAGAAAAATGGAATACTGTGAGAAATGAAATAATTACATTATAAAGCTCTCTCTTCACATTTATCATATTAAAATTTTAACACTAAAATATGTAAGAAACTACAACTCAATAAAAAAGAAAGAACCCAATTTAAAAATGAGAAAAATAAATGAACGTTTTCTCCAAAGAAAATATGCAGATGTCCAACAAGTATATGAAAAGATACCCAGAATCACTAATCACCAGGAAAATGCAAATAAAAATGCAATGAGATATCACCTCACACCTGTTATAATGGCTACTTAAAAAAAAAAAAAAAGGTAAGTACTGGCAAGGATGTGTATGAAAGGGAACTCTTGTACACTGTTGGTGGGAATGTGAATTGGTGCAGCTACTATAAAAAACAGTATGGAGTTTCTTCAAACAGAATAAAAATAAAACTACCATATGATCCAGAAATCCCCTTTCTGAGTATAGATATGCAAAGGAGTTGAAATCAGGAAGTCAGAGAGGTATCTGTACGCCTATGCTTACTATAGCATTTTTCACAATAACCGAGATATGACAACAACCTACTTGTCCATTGATGAATGAATGAATAAAGAAAACATTACACACACACACACACACACACACACACAGACACACACACAGACACACATGATATTATTTAGCTTTATGATAGGAAATCCTGTCATTTGCAACAACATGAATGAACTTAGAGGACATTATTGTAAGTGAAACAGGCCAGACCCAGGACAAATGCTACACGGTATAATTTATATGAGGAATCTAAGATAGCCAAACTCATAGAAGCACAGTAGAATAGGAGTTGCCAAAAGCTAGGTCAAAGGGGGAAATGAGGAGGTATTAGACAAAGATAACAGAGAGTACAGAGTTTTGGTTATACAAGATGAACAAGTCCAGCGATCTACTTTACAGCATACTTCCTATAGTTAACAACACTGTATTGTATACTTAAAAATTTACTAAGTGTAGATCTTAAGCATTCTTATTAAATACACACACCCATATAAACAAAATAAATAACAAGGTAGAAGGAAATTTTTGAAGGTGATGGGTAAGTTTATGTTATGAATTATAGTATAGTGATGTATTTACAAGTATAGACAATTTCCAAACTCATTGAGCTGTATATATTAAATATGTATAGCTTTTTGTATGTCAATGATACTTCAATAAAAAGTTTTTTAAAAAGCAATAATAAAACATGCACTCACTTTCTGTTGTCTGGAACTCTGGTCTGGCAGTGGAATTACAAGTACGAAGATGAGTAAATTGGGCTTACACAGTACTATATAGAGTTTCTGCATTAAATATCAATGATCACTAAGGGTGTACTTTTTAAACACACATTTTTCAAAGGACTACTTTAACTTTCAATTTGAGGTTTATTCTCACTTCAATATCTTTATTCTGAAACTGAATAAAACCTGAAGGAACCAGACTCCTTAGATTAAATGTTATTTTGTTTAAAAAAGTAACATTCACTAAATAATCAGATATCCTATTTTCTTGGCACCAGAGAGAATAAATGCCAGGTATAAACCTAAGCCAGAAGCAAAAAGAGCTAAATAAAAAGTTTCAGTAGGTTGCTTTTATAAAGGCAAAATCCAAACACCTTTATCTTTTGAAATTTCAATTTTAGGAAACAAAATAAACTGCTGAAGTGATTGTAAACCTATTGTTCTTTAACACAACAGCTAGAACTTAAACAAAACAGAATTGGGAAGTAATTTGAATGGACTATGGAATGGATACTGTAAATACTATATTTTGAATATCTGAGATTTCATATGAAAAGGAAAAAAGGAAGCAATTGAAAAACAATTATTCCAAAATGTCTATTACATTTTAATATGATTTTCAATTAATAATATGTTATTCACATAAGCTTGATCAGAATGAATAAACATTGGCATACTGATGTCTAAGGATCAGGGAGATGAATGACAATTTATTGCAAATTTTGTTGAGTATGTGGTGGCTTTAGTTCAGAGTACGGTAAAAATATTTATCGATTGCTTAGTATTTTATGAACACCCTTTAAAGTACTCAGGATACATTCGTGAACAAAAGAGACAAAGACTGTTTTCCACATGAAGCTAATGCTCTAGATCACTTATTTTAAAACTCTAAAGATGAAATTTAAAAAAATTTCATATTGGCTCCGTCAAAAATCAACAACTTGATTTTTTTCTGATACATTGATTTTTGTATTTCAATTAACTGACAAAAATCGAAATAATGTTTAATGCTCTAGCCTGCTCAGGCAAAAAATGTAACATAGAGATAATATAAAATATTAAAAGATCGTATTCTACATTCTTTTTCACTTTAAGTAGATTTCTATTGTTGGAGCATAATTAAATAAAAGTCAGAGTTTTCTTATTTTATGATTTAATGATGAGATTTTAAAATCCAAATTACTCTTAATTATTTTGACTCTTTTCCCTTAAATATTTTTCTGGTTTTTAGACAATGGAAAATATATGGCACTAGTAAGCATGGAAATTGTTCCAAATTTAAAACGGAGCATGTAATCCAAAAGCAAATTTGTTTTATAATCCTCTGGGCAATATAACAAATACGGCAAAGTTGTTCTTCAAGGGTGTAAGCTTTCAGAATTGAAGCTCATATTCAAGCAACTGAAGTTAATTAAGCTTCAAATAATTGGCAGGCCATTCAATTCTGTAAATAAAAATGTAAGAAGTTGTACTTTTTAAAGAATGCAGATATTTTTATTTTATTTTGTAATTTTTTTTTGGATGACAATTCAAATTACAGTAGGAAACTTTGGATAATAATGAAACATCACTCACATTGTGTGGCATATATTTTTTCATGAAAACTAATTAAGGGATCTTGACCACTGAAATAATGTGGTATAAAGACAGGCAAGGTACTCATTTTCTTAAAACTCTATCTCAAGTTAGATAGATTGTTTAATGACTCAGAATGCTAAAAATGTGAGCCTGACAACTCCATTTTCAAATGCAGAATATGAAGAATATTGCTTTATGCAGCAGTCTAGATGAAGTAATTAGACATCAAATATTTCTGTTGAAACATTTAATTAGGCATAATGAGTTCATTCAAATACAGGTAAAAACGCCTGACTTTTGGACTCTGGCAGAAATCAGAAGTGACTTTCGGCCACTTCTATTTGGTCATAATATCCACCCGCATTTCTCCCTCTCCCTCTCTTTTTCCTATATTCTCTCTTTCCTCAGCTTAGCTGTAGCGTTAAGGTTATTATTAATATAGTACAGTATTTACTTAAAGTAATTAAAGATAAGTCATCTTATTTTTCACTGTATATCTACTCTTAGTGAACAGCTATTTTCCACAAATGGAATAAAACCATGATTACTTACTTGAACTTTCCATAAGAAAGGGTGAGAAGAGGCCAGATGCTGTGGCTCACGCCTGTAATCCGAGCACTTTGGGAGGCCGAGGTGGGCGGATCACCAGGTCAGGAGATGGAGACCATCC
>NW_012121821.1:11594951-11595300 GCF_000951035.1 Colobus angolensis palliatus | reverse complement strand
TTATTTTCTTAGGTACCTAATTAGGGTAATGTTTTTGTGATAGTCCTTCAAGATAATGTATTTATAATAACCCTGTTTTCTATAAATAATATTTTGCTGGAGCATTTAGGACTTGGGATTTCAAAGATGAAAAAAAATGGTAACTGATTATTATCATTATTAACTTGAAAATGATTTATTCATTAAACCCTTATCCATGTTTCATATCTCAGAAATCCTATGTGTTGATGATAAAACAAAGTATAAAAATTATAGATGTGAGCAAATACATGAAGTATGCACCATATACAACAGTGTCATAAATTAAAATTTAAATACTTAGTCTCTTATTTACTTAAAAATCATACCT
>NW_012121821.1:11582079-11593781 GCF_000951035.1 Colobus angolensis palliatus | reverse complement strand
TCCAATTGCAAACTTAATTGCCTTTGTCATATAACGTAACAGATTCACAGGGTCCTGGATTATCACATAGACATCTACAGGGGCAAGGGCGTTATATTCTGCCTACCATAGCTTGTAAATCAATGGTGGGATGGGATCAACCACTGCACTTTTCTTTATTCTGAGGAAGAAAAGCATTTGCAAAGTTGAGGAGACATTTTGGAGAATCTTATAAAATAGGCTGCATAGGGACAATGATAGAGCCAGGAGACCAATAGAGACGAAACTGAGAATGCAATTAGAGACTGAATAAGGACTGTTTTTTAAAAGCCAGGGACAAAGATAAAAGTGTATAGATACTATTAGATAAAAATAGAATTTGATAATCAAGTTTATTGAAATAACATTAACCATAAATTGTATGTTAATTAATAAAACCCTTTAAATTCCAGTTTTAGGCATAAAAATTTGCTTCCCACTTAATTTGTGTTACATTATTTGGATGCAGTTCATTTTATGATGGCACAGTCCTTATTAGAGATTCTTACCTAGGCCATATTGTATATCTAGTTCTCATTTCAATTTGGGACCTGGAAAGCACTTAAATTTCCACAGGAATAGTCTAGGTAATGAGTGTTTTAGAATAAAAATCTTTTACATTATTCTTAAGCACTTCCCTTGCTTTGCCCTCTATAATTCTTGAAAGCAGTTGACACAGCAGCTTTAGTTCTTTCAGGTGAGTTTCAGATGGAGGGAAAAGCCCTAGTTTCCATTTTAGAGCTGGATCTTTGAGAATGATTAAGGTTTCAAGTGAATATCACAACTCATGAAAAAAATCACTGGCTGGAAAATAGGATCTAGAAATAGCAACAGCAGTAAAAGTAGATATGCTCTGGAGAATATACGTCATTAAATTAGTCAACATCTTAATTACATTTCCTTTCTCTGTCCAAGAGCTCACTGGGAAATATCTTGTGACTGTCTTCATTGATTCCTAATGATAGAACTGTCAAAATCATATTTTTATGTTCTATGTTTTCTGGTGTGCGTGGAAGTGGGGTGGGTAAATGGGTAATGGGAGAAAGGAGTGTAGTGTCAGCTGGAATGTAAAACATTCAGAAACACTAGGTTTTGATGTACAAATATTTGGTGTTTAAATTCAAAACTGAGAGAACCCAGAGCATTTATAATGATGATCTCTTTAAAGCTCCTGCAACAGCATATGTTATTGATTCCTCAATATTCTTAAGCATGTGAACTATTTTATCTCTATTTCTGCATCTTTTTATCTTTCCTTTTTATTATGCAGTTTGGGCATGAACTCTCAGCATACAACCTCTTCAGCTCCTTGACCTCACTGCCAATGAGCTGCTTTTCCACTCTACCATTTCATTTATTTTGACTGAATACATCTCTGCACCTGTAAGTACCCTATCTTCAACCAGTAATTAAATCACATCACATTCTGATCTCAAACTTCTCCCATTTCAGCTACTTTTACAAGTAATCTCATTGATATCTTATGTCTTCTGACCATCTTTCATGTTTTTCTTCTTCCCTGTCCTCAAATATCTCTATATTTAGTTAGAGTCTACTGTTCATACGTCAATACATTCTTGATAATGCTCTCAATTACCTGGTCCTTTTGCTACTTTGTCACATTCATTCAGCCAAACCCCATCTGTGAATCAGTCCAACTCCTTGCTCTCTCAGTGAACGAATGCATTTGATCAGCTAATTTCTACTGAAAAAATTCTCACAACATGGCAAAATGATTATCAAATTAAAATAGGTCTGAAAGTTCAATAATTATATTACATTATATATGCATATATGCAAAAACCTCCAAAACTTATATTTACAGTTTTGAAATTTCTGGATTCAAAAACTTTCGTCCAGCTAGGATTTCAATATTCCCTATTTGGATGTCTCAAAGGTAACTACAAGTCAACACCCCTAAACTCATATTGACCCCCTTCACTTCAATTAATTTTTTTTTAGTGTTTCTAGCATCAACATCCAAGCCAGAAAATTAGGAATTATTTGTGACATTGCTTTCTCCTTTTCTCCAACATGGAGTTCAGTACTGTAAATTGACTTTATTTCCTAAGTATTTCCTAAGTCAGTCTTCTCTCTATCTCCACTTCTATTTCCCTGGCCCTGCTGTGTGGTCTGCTGTCTGCTGCAATAATCCCCAACCATTCTCCCCATATCCAATATTGCACCATTAAACCTTTTCTTCACACTACAACCACAGTATTTTATGGAATGTAGGTTTAGATATGTCACCTCTTGCTACAAAACCTACATATGTGCCATTACTCATAAAACAAAATTATTTGACAGGGCCTACAGACGAGGCCTTCAAGGCTGATTCTACTTACCTCTGCAGCTGAATGTTTCTCCTTTCTTCCTGCAGCTTTCAGTGCTCTGGTCTCACTGACCATTTGACGAGGCAGTAAGAGCTATAGGCTGTAAGGCTGTTCTTATGCCTGAATGCTTCCTCCTTATTTTATCTTCCCCACCACTTTTAACCTTCTTCCTTATATATTCAATTCAGCTATTACTTTCTCAGAGCAATTTCCCAGCCATACACAAAAAAATAAATGCCAAATGTATAAGCTTAATAGTGTCAGCAGCTTTCTGACATAGTACTTATAACAGTTAATTTTATAACTTTGCATGCTTCTCAGATTAATTTATCATTTAATATATGGTAAGTTCACTAATGACAAGAAATATAATGGGTTTAAATAAAACTCCTGTAATACTAGTAGATTAGTCTGTTAATGTCATTCTTTAATCTCTTCCTGCAATTTGGAAGTACCAACTTGAATTTTAGATTGTAATAAATAAAGGGTAAAAAGATGCCTTTGGTCACTGCCACATGACCAAATATTAAATCCGTCTTGTGGTTTCTCCACCAAAAGATTCTGGTTGTATTATTTACCTTTTAGTCATAACCGTTTTTGACCAGCCTGAGTGCCATGTATGGCAGCAGGAGGCAGACAGGGTCCTGGGAAGAAGGGGGTAGGTCCCCAGTGAAGCTCCATCTTCAAGCCAGGGAGGGCCTGAGTGTATATATAAGTCATTCACAGATAATATGACAATTAATAATTCGAGATGTTATGTGATTTGCTGAAAGTCAAAAAGTCCATAAGCTAAAAGGCTTGCTTTCAAACCAAAATCATCTGATTTTACATCCAGTGAATATCCCATTGCTTGTCCCCTTAAAGTCACTATGATATAAGATGATAGTCAAGTCTCAAAATTTGGAAATCTGCCAAGATTGGAGGTAAGACTGCTTTAGGGTAAAACAACCTCTTTTGTGCCCCATTTATTTCAAGGAGCATTTTAGGGACTTTAAGCAGTACCATTTGCAGAAATGCATTGCCTTTCTCCTTCAGATTTATAATCTATGTCCTCCCAGAATTCAGATCAATATGATGACCAAGTGATTCATCTCCCTATGTCTTAGTCACTTATAACTGTCACTTTGAGGAACACTTACCTCATTGCTCCTTCCTCAGGTATCCTGGACATTCTGTGGTGCAAATTCTGTTAAAAATTATTTAAAATATTTTAAAATAGAACAGTAAAAATAAATGTAGAGTCAGCCTACTATTTTTTTTTTTTTTGAGATTGAATCTTGCTCTGTTGCCCAGGCTGGAGTGTAGTGCCACCATCTTGGCTCACTGCAACCTCCACCTCTCAGGTTCAAGCAATTCTCTTGCCTCAGCCTCCTGAGTAGCTGGGATTACAGGTACCTACTACCACACCTGGCTGGTTTTTGTATTTTTAGTAGAGACAGGGTTTCACTATGTTGGTCAAGCTGGTCTCGAACTCCTGACTTCTGGTGATCTGCTCACCTCGGTATCCCAAAATGCTGAGATTACAGGAGTAAGTCAAAACACCTGGCAAGACTTTCTAATAGGATGTTTTAATCTACCTAAAAACTAACACTTTACATTAAGGAAATAAAGTGAAAAAAGCTCTAAAAATGTGAGGGGGTTTACTGAGACTAATTATTTATGAGTTTTCTTTAGGATTTTTGTGTGAAAGAGCCTTTAAAAGTTACTCCATTTTCAGAATTATCAACTCCAATTAAAACTTTTAGACACTTTTGTTTGTCTTGAAAGCTAGGGAAGCGGGAATAATCAAAGCACAGTCAAATTCAATGGAGATTTAGAGAAACTTTTCTTTGTCATATGGACTTAATCAGTGAGTACTAAGTAAAGGTTCAACAAAAATTACAATAATAAAAGCAATTATATGAAAACAAAGTTAGGAAAATATTTCCAATGAATATAGACTACATATTTTAATATAAATAAAACACTTATAAGCAATATTTTAGAAGTTGACAAAGACCTCATATAAATGATATATATTATATTAAATTTATTTGGAGCAATTTTTATTAATTTCTCATAACCAAATCTATATGACAATTATCCTGAAAACATTCATCTGTAAGCAATGATTCTTCTTAGAGATTATGAAAGTTATTTATATGAACTTCCAAGACATTTTTTTCTAGTTCAGAACAGTAAAAAAGAAAAACCAACAACCTGGAATAGGAAATCAGCAACAGTCACTGTAAGCAACTTTGTCACCTACCAGGGCTTATCTAACTCCTTAGGCCAACACATTTAAATTAAGTTTTTCTTTATTACATTAATTGTAATACTCATAGTTAGTGTAATAGGATGTCTGATATCTATATTGCACCATCCGTAGTTTTAATCTTCTTTTCTTTAGGATCACTTCTTAGTTTGCAGCATCAGGAAGTTTATTTTTAAAGATCAATATGAGACAACCAAGACACTGAGAACTGCAGGTGAATTAAGCAGCGTCACTTGAAATGTGCCATCATCAGAAACCTTAAACTGTCTTCCTATTTGTAGACAAGAAAATGTTCTTAAACCAATCAAGGAGCTGTGGCATTATGTACATCGATTGCAGCTGGGGAAGATGCCAGTTTGAACATATGCCCTAAAATAAAATGAAAACGGCAGTTTGTAAATGAAATGATACTAATAAATCTTAATGATAAGATGATAATAGGGATGCCTCTGAGGAACTCTAGGAAAGCTCAAAATGGACTCACCATAATTAGAGATTTAAGGTGTTAAATAGTGACACTATCCATCTAGGATCGTTACTGAAAAACTGTACATTCAATAAGTATAGAAATAATACCTGTGCTAGAATGCTTAGTAGTAGGGAGAAAAAGTTTGATTACTTGCATTTAAAAAAAGGAAAGCAGCTGAGACCCAGTGTAAAGAACAGATTTGTTGCCAGTAGCATCAGACTACAGTCTGGATTCAGTCAGTAACCAAGAGCCTTGTGACCTTGGTGAACCATGCTGGCTCTTGGTTCTCTTCTCTGCTTTTCTTTCCCTCACCAGACTTTATCCCTGATGTTTCAGGCTTGGGAGCCATGTTTCGGTCAAGAGACAGAAAGCACTCATGGCAATAACAAGCAGGTATGTAATGTCTCAAGGTATAAAGCACTTCATGTTCCTAGCTAAATGCTTCTTAAAATTAAGAAGCTTATTGAACATCTACCAGGTAACAGCAATGTAATATTCTGGAAGTGATGGCAGTGGCAGCCTGTCTAGAGTGGCAGCTTCCATGACGCCAGCTGCAGCGGGGAGGTACAGCCAGCACTGCATGCTCCAGGGAGCTGGTGGAAGCCAGGAACAGGCAGGAGGAGCCCCACATTCCCAGGCACAGCTGCAGCTGCCCACGTCCCAGCTGCGAACCCAGGCATCTCTGCACCCTTAGGGGCCTGGGAAGGTCCCCTGTTACCCCCACAGGCTTGGAAGTGCCTGCTCCCACTGTTTGGCTTCTCTCCACTTCTAGCACCTGCTTTGATCTCAGAGCATGGTTAGGGCCGACGCTGATTGCTATCCCAGGCTGACCAAGTGTGTGCACACTCAGGGAAGTATTGACACACCAACCCTCTGCCACCTTCGTCCCCTCCAGACTTTGGGCACCAACTAACACAAGAGGGAGGCCAAGGGCAGGGCTGAGGGCAGGTCATTGCTGGCCTGCAGGAGCCCCTTGGCATGAACAGCCTGAGTGCCATGAATGGCAGCAGGAGGCAGACAGGTTCCTGGGAAGAAGGGGGCAGGTCCCCACTGAAGCTCCATCTTCAAGCCAGGAAGGGCCTGAAGCCTGGGGGCCATGCTGCTAGTCCTGCAGACTGTAATAGGAACTTGTTGTGCTTTTTCCATACCTGCCCATAGCTGCCCATGAACGAATCAGTGTGTACTTTCTCCCCTCTGAGGCCCATAAAAGTGCTGGACTCAGAGAGACTTAGGAAGACAACAGGATGGCCTGCTGCAGAGAGGACCTACCCAACTCAGGGTCTCCTCTCTGCGGAGAGCTGAGGAGATGATAAGACGACCAGCTGGGGAGAGCAGCTACCCACACCAGGTTCTCCTCTCTGCTGAGAGCTGAGCAAACATTGAGACTACCAGCTGTGAAGAAGAGCTACCCACTCCAGGGTCTCCTCTCTGCTGAGAGCTGAACACTCATTGGGACACCATGGCTGTGGACAAACGCCATATACTTCAAGTCTCCTCTGAGCTGTTCTATTGCTCAGTAAAGCTCCTCTTCACCTTGCTAACCCTCCACTTGTCAGCATACCTCATTCTTCCTGGGCACTGGACAAGAACTCAGGACCAACCAAACGGCATGGCTGAACACGCCCTTTGTAACACAAACAGGGCTGAAACACACCCCTTGTTCGCCGTGTTGTGGGTGATAAGAAGAAGAGAAGAGCTGCAGTCCTTCAGGAATCCCAGACCTAGGAGTTCCCTAAGCCAGGACTATGACACCCTCTTTGGAGCTCTGTGATTCCTGGTGCCTTCAAGCTTCTGGGTGCCGCTGCATTCTCTAGTGCCATCTGTGGAAGATACTTGTGGGATGCCTGGTTCATCCGCAGCCTCACAAGTAGTTGACTCTTGTGCTGGAGCCTGGAGCTGCCCACCCCACCACAGCCAGTGGCTACGTGCAGTGGCCAGACCCAATGCTTGCTTGCTCACACATCCCTTACAGCTCCACTTGCCCTTGGCAGACATAGGATTCAGGCTGTTAGAATCCTGTGACAGAAGGATATAACCAAAATAAATTAATAAAAGGGGAATCTATACTCTCAAGTAGCACAACATCCAGTGGAGAGAAGAGACAATCAAACAGGCAATTGCCAAATGTTGTACACTATTAGGGGAACATGCTTTATGCTAGGAAGCATAGATAAGGGACACAGAAATATGCCTTTACAGCAGTTAAAAAAGTAACTCAGGAGACGATAATACACCTGAGTTGAAATCTTGGAAGATAAGCAGGCATTGACCAGATGAACAAGATGAAAAGATTATTCCAGAAAAGGGGTAGAATAATTATAAGGAAACCAAGAGGAAAAAAAAAATTGTCCCATCTTAGAAATGACAAATAGTTCAGTATTGTTCGAATGGACCATTTGCTATTGTGTTTAAAAGATAAGCAGAGATTGATCATGATAGACTCAATATATTTTTATTGTGAATTATGATTTTGTTTTATAAGGCACTTAACAAATAATGACTAAAATGTTTTTTTTTTTTTTTTTTTTAATGCAGCTGTCCCTTTCATGTGGGTATGTGCTCTACATTTTACCTCAATCCAATGTTGTGCTGGTTAATGTTTAACAGCTAGTACCTGAGCTTGGATGGAAAATTAGATTGACAATATTTGTAGATTTCTGTGGTGTAAGTATGCTCACTGTAGCTGAATTCAAGCTATCAGCATGGTGCCATTGACCTTGAAATTGGGAAGAAATGCACACACTATTTCTCTTGAGCCAATCAGTATAGGCTGGCTCTGGCACACCACTGCTTCAACCCACCTCTCTCTTTCATGTTTCTGAAAAGAGTTAGTATGTCATAAGTGTTTTATCATTTAAAAGTGATTGGGATTGTGATATATTGGGTATATGCCTCTTTTGTCTAAGGGAAGTGGCTAATACTAAGCTCCAAATGAAATCACCCAGTGCTACCTGAGCGTCCGAGTTTTTAAGAAGAATAGAATTACACATTTTGCTTATGACATATCCCAAATTGTAATTGTTGATAAATAAGTCAATTTTTAAAATACCAGCAGGACTAATATTTATTATCCCTGAGTGAAAAAGTCTGTCAGAAATATCCTGTCTGAAGGCCATGATTTGGTAAAGGCAATGTAAATTTCTCGGTTTTTGAACTGAGAAGTGAGTAACAATTAGTTACATTGAATACACTAAGGTCCCATCATCATCAAGTTCCAAGACCATCAAGAGTGAGCACATTTTCTCCATGTGGCTTTTCCTCGTAACTTGACTTGGTTTTAGACAAGTAGGTCCCTTCTCTCTGTATTTTGTATATGCTTTTCTGTTTATCTGTTCCTTTAGAAAGTTGACGGCTTTATCTCTTTAGCATTGGGTTTGGCACAGATAAGAAGGCAAAGTTTTGCTTGAACTAAAGCAAATGGAGAATATTGCTTGTTCTATGATGTTAAAATCCCAGCCACGTAATCCACAATGAGTTGTGAATCATGTTAAGAAATTGAATTAAATAATCAAAAAATAACTGTACCTGAGCTAAAAACTAAATTCTGTTTTAGAATCATTTTTTTCAGGTTTGTTTTTAAGACCTTTCTTTTTTTGGGCCAGGTGCAGTGGCTCATGTCTGTAATCCCAGCACTTTGGGAGGCCGAGTGTGGATCACTTGAGGCCAGGAGTTTGACACCAGCCTGGCCAACATGGCAAACCTCATCTCTACTAAAAATTCAAAAATTAACTGTGTGTGGTGGTATATGCGTGTAATTCCAGCTACTCGGGAGACTGAGGCATGAGAATCGCTTGAACCTGAGAGCTGAGATTATACCATTGTGCTCCAGCCTGAGCAATGGAGTGAGAAACTGTTTCAAACACACACACACACACACACACACACACACAAGCAAACAAAAATCATGAAAATTTTCTTTATTGGTAAAATGTTGTTAGGCAATCATTCCAAATCTATACCTCTGCTGCTTCTTACATACAAGCTAGAAAAATGAATTAACACAACTCAACTGTCATCCCCTTTGATTTTTCTTCTTAACCACGGTATATGTGAATGTTAGCTAAAACCAATGTAACTATTGTTTGATTTACTTTTCTTGTCTTGAGAATAATATTCATTCATTCATTCATTCATTCAGGTATGAATATATTGATGTAATAACCATGCATTTATTATGTGACTATTCCATGTCATAGTTTACATTATCAAATATTTAAAAATGCATCCCTACTTTAAAGAAGTTCACAATATAGTGGGGGAGATTCTGAGAAAGTTTACACACACACACACGCACACACTTGCTGTATACCGTATAACAAGTAATGAAGGAGATAAGAGAAGTGCATTTATCTTTTATCTATCTCAATTCTGTTGGTCATTTTAGGATCATTTCTGACTGCTCCAAAGATAAGGAACAAGCTCATTCTATAATTTAGATGGATAGCTATACCAGTCTCACGCCAGAGATTCCACAGATGTGTCCAAGCTTAATCTATCATCTTATATTTCCTTTACCTAACACCAAACAAACAAATAAGCCCCTGTATTTTCTGCTAGCTTCTTTACTATCATGATTTTAAAAAATGTGTTAAAGCCTGAATCATTTCTTTTAAGAAGCTGAAATTGGGATGGGACTTAGAAATTCTAGGGAAGCCTTCTTTTCTTTTCTCTGCTCTTGCCTGAATTGAGGTTGGAATGTTTTAATACCAAATGATGTCAGGTGGAAGTGAACATTATTTTCTGAATCTAACTCTAGGGTGAACACCTCAACAAATGGGCCAAAAACTTAATTTGGCACTGATTCAGAACATCCAGAATTTGTTGCTGTTCTAACCATGTCTCAGTGGGTGGAGGTGGTATGTATCAAACAGTTAAAAGGATAATCAAGAAAACAGACTATGTTACTGAAGGCAAGTTTATATTTTCTTTACACAAGGACTTATGTCACTTGGAGGGCCTGCATCATCATCTTTAGGATCTTTGATAATAGGCTGTGTTTCCTGCAACTGGGGAGAGTGAAACTGTGGTTGTTTACTGCTCCCTGCTTAGATCTGAGGAACTGGAGCTGCTACCTGACAGAGTTGCTTTGTTTGTCCTGCTTTTTCATTAACTCCAAGAAAGCTGTGTTCTTATGCTATTCCCTTATTCATGGAGAGAAGCAGACATGATTAAATACATTGCTCAGCTTCAACATTTACTCAACTATGAAATGTCTTTGCCCACTTAACTAAATTTGAGTCTGTTATTTTTTGCTAAGACCAGATACTACTTTCTTAGAATTTTTTAATACTCTCTTTTAAAAAGATTTTTAATCCCATAATCACTGACAACATTCCTTTTCTACCTATTTTTCATATTTAAAAAAGTTGGCAATATTGACAACTCATCTCTCATGAAATCTTGAACGTACATATTAGGGCTGGAACTAGGGACTGATAATACTTGTTTTAATATTATAAGAATACTGAGTGCTTTAATGGCATGGGATTTAAGACACCATAAAGAGTGTGTTACTTCCTGAGATGATGAGAATGAATTGCAAGAGGTTCCTGAACTTCCATTGCCCTCTGCCACATGAACTTCTTTGAGGAGTTCAACAGTTTGCTGTTTGAAATGCTCTGTTTATTCGGGAATTTACATTTTGTAATAAGAGCTCCCAAGATGGCTATGCCATAAGTGAGAACAAAAATTAGAGGCTATAGAGATAGACTGGAATCTGAATTACTGTTTTCATTTGTTTTCCTGGAACTTATAAAACTTTACTGTGCAATGCCACAGTGAAACACCAAAAGGAACACTTTAACCCAAATGATAAGCTTTCCAGTTCCCCTGGGCTGCGTGTTGTTTAACAAAATAAAGCAAAAAACAAAACAAAACAAACAAAAATATCCGCTACGCATTTTATTGGCAACTTAGCATTTTTTCCCTCATAACTCATAGACTCAGCAAGAGGAGCATAGACATTAAGAGTAAGTGCACATGAAATATTGAAAAGGAGTAAACGTGAATCCTTTCTTTGCAAAAGACAGTCTCAGAAATTTTTTATCTGCTAATTCACTTAATTCAACAAATTACATCTACCATGTTTCCAGTGCTTTGTTTATCGATATAGTGGTAAACAAAATACACTGGCTTCATGGACCACTAGGTAATATTTGTGAGAGGATGCAAATTGTATCGATAAGTATTTATATAGATATCTCTTACCTGTATGAGGTATATTTTCACAAATATTTATCAATTAGATCTTCTGTGTTGCTTCTGAATACTTCTCTCAATTATCTTGAAAGGTGTTTTGCTTATTTTTTTAGCTAATATACTTGTTTGTTTTTGAATTGATGTGCAACTGACATTAATTAACCAGGTTGCTGTCAAATAAGCATTTTAGCTGGGAAATTGTTCATTTGATTACCACCATTATTCAGTCTCCATAATTTTGATTTTGCTATTAGTTGCTTGAAATTATCTTCCACAGATGATTACCATAATAATTGCTTCCTATTACTGAATATTACCATTATTTTAAATTTTAATTATTGTTGCTATGAACCACTTTGGAATATATGTTGAGGAGAAAGGCTTAGCAATACATTTGTTTAATCCTATTTTTTTTTTTTTTTTTTTTTTT
>NW_012121821.1:11578524-11580603 GCF_000951035.1 Colobus angolensis palliatus | reverse complement strand
TACTTCTTTGGGTGTTCTGTATGAAATGTTCTAAACCAAAATACTTAGAATTTCTGCTTCAAATACATGCTAGCTCCTTCCTTCCCTTCCTCCCTTCCTCCCTCCTTCCCTTCCCTTTCCTTTTCCTCCCCTCCTTCCTTTCCTTCCCTTCCTTCCCTCCCTTCCCTCCTTTCTCTCCCTTCCCTCCCTTCCCTCCCTTCTCTTCCCTTCCCTTCCCTTTCCTTCCCTTCCCTTCCTTCCCTCTGTTCTGTCTTTCATCATCTTACTCCCTTCTCTCTCTCTCTTTTGAGATATGTAATACTTTAACAACTTATTGGTTTTGACTCTTAGGTTTCTATTTACATTTAACAATTACCTATATATTTAGTGAAACAAATACATGCTTTGGATCATATTAATAGAAACCTGGGTTATTCTTGTAGCTTTGCTGTTATGATTCATGTGATCTTGGACAAGTTTATACAGTTTTTATTTAACTTTTTTCCAGTTTGCCCTGAGAATACTTGCCAGCAGTGCTCATGGCTATAGCATTTATCCCAAGTAAACTTTGACACGAAATATCTTGCTTTTGTTGTTATTTTCACATCACTCTAGTATACTGACTTTGGAAACAAAAGACATTCTACTTATAGCATTCTGTTTTTAGTAGTGGTATTTCCATTTAGAAAATATAGCAATTCTTGATCACTGAAAATATCAAACCCTAGAAAATGTAGCATTCCTACATGTGATGTTAGCATCGTTCTAGAACAGTTGTTGGCCAAAGATTCATTTGATGAATCTTATCTTTCTAAAATAGATGATTCTTATGATTCAGACAATTCTAATGTTAGTTCTGTTTAGAAATAACTACAAGAACAGTTTTTATATTTTATTTTCACATTGATAATCAGTCAGATTTGCTTCAGCCTCAGAGTGTGTTTATGTAAAATTATACACAAGTTGAACATTTTTTTCTAAATGAGAAAGTTAATCATGTATAAAAAAGGCATAGTAATAATTGTTTCTTTGAGTTATGATTAAAATTAGCATTTTAAAAATTGTTAGTTTCATAAAGTTACATAGTAGGTTCTCAGTAAATGTTACTTCCATTTATCTTGTATGATATAGATGACATTATAGTAAGCAAGGCAAAACCTTTGCTTATAGTTAGTCATGTATAGGACCTAAGTACATAAGTAATATATATTAAACTCAAATCATGTGTAGTGAATGTTTCTTGCAATGTATCATGGAGGTTCAAAGCAAAAAATTATTTTTTTGTCAAGGAGAATTAAGAAAGCCTCCATGGAGGAAGTTACTTTTGAGAAAGACTTCAAATAATGAGTAGACTGGGGCTAAAGAGAAATAGTTAAAGTTGAATTAGGGAAAATTTTATTTGAGGTAGTGACAGCATCAAGAAATTCTGAGAAATTATAATCATTAAAAAAATACAGAAGGCAGTTCAGCTGCCATAGATCCTTTATAACATATTGGGAAATAGTGGAGAATAGAGAGCCTTGAACTTCAGGTTTTAAAATTTTCAAATTCCAATGTCTTAATTTTTTCTGTTACTTTTTCTCCAATTTGAATATTCCTGAATGAATCAGTGAAGTCAGAGTTTACTTGGTCCTGCTGATAATAAAGGGTTAACTTTTCCAAACTAAACAATCTGTTTCCAATTTCCAGTTAATAAACTTTTGAAGTGAATGTACAAAATAACAAATATTTATATTTTACATCAATTTTAGACAAGAAAGAAAAATATTTCTTAACACACCAACATAATTATGTTTTTTGATACTCTCAGTTCCTTTATGTATCTGTTTTTTTTGTTTGTTTTTGTTTTGTTTTTGTTTCTGTTTTCAGGCAGAACTATATTTCTTTGGCCAGAAGACTTCCTTTAAAGTATGTTAAAGTTCAAATGTACTAGCTAGGAATACTCTTGACATTTTTTTCTTTTTTTCTTGTTCTTTTTGTGGAAAGTTTCTTTATTTCATTGTAATTTCTTTTTCTTTCTCTCTCTCTTTTCTTTTCTTGTTCTCCTTCTGTCCCTCCCTCCTTTCTCCTTCCTTCCTTCCTTCCTTCCTTCCTTCCTTC
>NW_012121821.1:11555315-11578019 GCF_000951035.1 Colobus angolensis palliatus | reverse complement strand
TTCCTTCCTTCCTTCCCTCCTTCCTCTCTTTCTTCTATCTTTCTTTCTTTTCTTTCTTTCTTCTCTCTTTTGACAGGGTCTCCCTCTTTCACCTCCACTGGAGTATAGTGGCAGAACTATAGCTCACTGCAGCTTTGACCTCTTGGCCTCAAGCTTTCCTCTTACCTCAGCCTCAAGAGTAGGTAAGACTACAGGTAAGCACCACCACACCTGTCTAATTTTTAAATTTTTGTAGAAACGGTGTCCCACTATGTTGCCAGGCTGGTCTCCAACTCCTGGGCTCAAGCAATCCTCCATCTCAGCTTCCCAAAATGCTAGGATTACAGGTGTCAATGATCATGCCTGGTCTGAGTTTCATTTAAGCATATATCTTTTTTAGGTATGGAATTCTAATTTGACAGATTACTTTTTGGCAGCATTTAAAATATTCTTTTTTTTCTGGTTTATACTGTTTCTGAAGTTGATAGAATTGTAATTCTTGTTCATCTAAATAAATATAAAATTTTCTGGTGGTCATTTTTTTTCAATTTTTTTATCTTTCTCCTCTCCAACCATATGTATTTTAAATGGCTTGATATTGTCCTACATGCCACCTAGGCTCCATTGATTTGTTAAAGTCTTTTTTCTCTAAGTTTTGGTTTGGATAGTGTTTTATTTTCTCTGTATTATCTAATCTGATATTAAATCTATCTTGCAAATTTTTTTAGATATTACATTTTTCACCTTTAGAAGTTCCATTTGGGTCTTTTTAAATATCTTTTGCTTCTCTTCTCATTATAAGCATTTTTGTGGATCAACTTACTTTTTTGAGAATTTTAACCTTTGTTAGGACACATAGAATAGCTATAACTTCTAATGCTACTTTACTGCTAAGGTGTAATTTCTGGAGTTTCTAATGAACACTTAGATGTTTATCAGAGTTTCTTCTCTCTAGTTGCTTAAAATTTGGGCATCTCTCCATCCTCTGAGAGCTTTGGGAGTGTTCAGTTTACAGTTCCATGGTACGTTTTTGGTGTGCTTCAGTGAGGTTAACCTTGAGCATACACAGGTTATTATTCTTCCAAAGACTCAAGGCAACCCCTATTCAAATTCCTGGAACTTTCTTCTCTGCATATTTCTCTCTTCTGCATTTCTCTACTTTACACAATAGCTGCTTCAGCCTCGTCACAAAATTGATTTGGTATATCCTAAATTTAGTGATACATCTGTGCTCTGCTTGGATTCCTTTTGCATGTTGTGTGTTCAAGAATGTGGCTTTAGACAGAAAGACAGCATGAATATCATGGTTTCCTCATGTGTTTCCTCTTTTCTCCAGAATGTTTGAAGTATTGTTTCATATTTTATGCAGGTTAGTTGTTAATAGCAAAGATGCAGTTTCCCTATCATAGCCAAAGTGCAAAATAGTTATTTTCTTTTTAAAAATTAAATTGTTTTCCATACTGTTGTTTCTATTCATGTGGTTGCATTTTTAAAAGGTGAAGCTTTTTGGAATTATTTTTCTTTGGAAGTTTTTTTCATTTTGAAGCAGATCAAACCCAAGTCTATAATATTATTTTGGCATAAAATGTTTCAGAATGAAGACAAAACTTGTTCTCTTCAATGCTATTTATAAGAACACTGTTGTACCCATTGAAACTGTTCCCCTGACTAAGGATACTATTTATGTGAAAGTCATTATCTCAAAACTAAGAATGGAAGAATGGAGGATGTTGGTTAACAATACTGGAAAATTAGAAATACTTACATTATTTCATACTTGTCCACACAATACCCACTAAATAGTTGTGTTTTCAGTACCAGATTTCACAGATTGTTTATTTTAACTGAAAATGCATTTTTCTTAAGGAGTTTTGGAATTGATTTAAAAATCATTGTTTGTCCATAGATGATATCCTGCAACAATAGGTGAAGAAAAGAAAAATTCATCTTTCTTGGTAGACTGAAGTTAGTCATTTATTGGCAAACTTTTCCTAGAAAAGATATAAAATTTTTGAAACTTAATTAAAATACATAAGACTATGATAATTTGAAAAGGTGAAGAAAATGGTAATTTAAAAAAATAGCTAATAAAATTAGCTTAGAGTGTTTTTTTTTTTCAATTTGCACAAACTATAAAGATCTTTTAAATGAAGCTATACAAACTAACATAAATTCTTACCTAAGGGTGAAAACTTAATGTACTAGTTAAACACAGATTCTTATGTCACACTGTTTAGGGTAAAACCTAAAGGCTTTTATCAAAAAAGACTTTTCTTCCTGGTTGATATTTGATTTATACTAGACTCTTCAGTGTCACTACAATCAAACATCTGAAAAGAATCTCTTGCTTGGCCTAAACAGTTAACATAGAAAGATTTTTCAAAATTGGTGAGTATAGAGAAATAAATTATTCTTCCAAATAATGGTCCTTTCCTACTTGCCTTCTTAAAAAGTGGATCTAAATAATGCAGAACATTTTCATTTAGAATCTCAAGATTATGAAATAATTACTCTTTATGAAACAAACAATGACTTAGTGTCAAATCTTTTGGGGATAAAATTTTGTGAAATAAAAACTGTGCTAGGACTATAAAATTAAGGCTGTTAAACTTTAAAGAAAAGCATTACATAACATAACATCATTTTCTATGGATAGTGACAGTTTTAGGTTTGTTGGGAAAGAAAATTAAACAGATTATTAAAAAATCTGAGACTACTATTGGATGCTTGGTACTTAGACATTGAAGAAATTGCATTTTGCATTCCTTTGTTATGTCACTGTATCATTTTTGTTTTTGCAAGAATATTTGGTAGGTGAGCCTGAGTTAAAAGCCATTGCTGTAGGCTTCAGCACAGCTATAATTTATAAGATATTTGCCAAGCTTCATGTCCGTGGCCTGGATCTGTCATAAAATGAGTGCATGACAAAACCTGACTACTTCTGACATGTCCAGCATACATTTTAAGCAAACAACTTTTCTCAGTTTGCTCTGAATAGGGACCAACCAAGCCATCCTAAAATAACATAAGGGAACTTTTGCATTGCAAAGAGAGGGAATGGACCGAAGAACCTGGGCCTTTATTCAGATGTATTTAGGGTTTGTCTTAGAAGAATTCCTATTACACAAGGTCCCTTTCAAAAATACACACTTCATTAGCTTCTTGATGCTATTATCTAGGCCAGAATTCAGTGTAGAATTCTGCAAAATCATAGTATTATGGAGTTAGCAAAAATCATAGTATTATGACTTAGCAAAAATCATAGTATTATGGAGTTTTTGAAATACTAAAAATGAAAACATTGATCTTAGAATAAATAAGGGTGATTGATACTTTAAGAAATTACACATAATTAGTTGTACTTAATCTAAAGACAAATTTAAAAATATATATTCTGCCTCTTTCTATCCAGCAGTAAGCTTCTTGAGGAGAGGGATTATTTCTTCTTTATTTTATAGTTCTAGCACCCACCATTGTCTGCTACTGCTTTAGTGATTTTTAGTAAATAATTAATGAATGAAGAAAAGCCTAAATCCTTTTAGTACTAAGGACTGTGGATGTTTTCGCCATGAAACGAGAGTACTGGGATCACCATCAGTTGATTACTGTTTGTTATGGATTATTTGAAGGTGACATAACTTTTGTTTGGAACCCTGATAAAAGATGATCATATCCCATACCCATAAACTAATTCTTATACCACTTGAACCTCTTCCTTTACTCTCATCAACTCCAACCCCTCAAAAAAGTGTCTCAGTCACATCTGTTCTCAGGGAAATTTGTTCCCTTCATTCTTCAGTCTCATCACAGAACATATCACTCATTCTCGTTATTCAGAAAATTTGCATCCAGCCAAACTAAGTTTCATAAGTGAAGGAGAAATAAAATCCTTTACAGACAAGCAAATGCTTAGAGATTTTGTCACCACCAGGCCTGCCTTACAAGAGACCCTGAAGGAAGCCCTAAACATGGCAAGGAACAACTGGTACCAGCCATTGCAAAAACATGCCAAAATGTAAAGACCATCGATGCTAGGAAGAAACTGCATCAACTAATGAGCAAAATAACTAGTTAATATCATAATGACAGGATCAAGTTCACACATAACAATATTAACCTTAAATGTAAATGGACTAAATGCTCCAATTAAAAGACACAGACTGGCAAACTGGATAAAGAGTCAAGACCCATCAGTTTGCTGTATTCCCGAGACCTATCTCACATGCAGAGACACACATAGGCTCAAAATAAAGGGATGGAGGAAGATATACCAAGCAAATGGAGAACAAAAAAAAGCAGGGGTTGCAATACTAGTCTCTGATAAAACAGACTGTAAACCATCAAAGATCAAAAGAGACAAAGAAGGCCATTACATAATGGTAAAGGGATCAATTCAACAGGAGGAGCTAACTATCCTAAATATATACGCACCCAATACAGGAGCACCCAGATTCATAAAGCAAGTCCTTAGAGACTTACAAAGAGACTTAGACTCCCATACAATAATAATGGGAGACTTGAACACCCCACTGTCAACATTAGACAGATCAACGAGACAGAAACTTAACAAGGATATCCAGGAATTGAACTCATCTCTGCAGCAAGCAGACCTAATAGACATCTACAGAACTCTCCACCCCAAATAAACAGAATATACATTCTTCTCAGCACTACATCACACTTATTGCAAAATTGACCTCCACATCCCAGGTTCAAGTGATTCCCCTGCCTCAGCCTCCCGAGTAGCTGGAACTAGAGGTGCATGCCACCATGCCCAGCTAATTTTTTGTAATTTAGTAGAGATGACGTCTTACCATGTTGGCCAGGCTGGTCTCAAACTCCTGGCCTCAAGTAATCTGCCCACTGTGACCTTCCAAAGTGCTGGGGTTACAGGCATGAGCCACTGTACCTGGCCTTTTTACTTCACTTCTATATACTCAGTGCCTTGAAGACCTTCAGTAAAGGTCCATTAACTGATTGACAGATACATATGTTCTTAGAGGGCATCAACCTTGTATTCTCAAATACCCTCTAATGTTTCTAGCCGAAGTAGACAATGATAAATATTGGTTGAAATAATAAAGTTTTAAATGATTAAATACAAATGACAAATAAACATAAAAATGTTTAAACTTTATAAAATATAGGTTAAACAACTTTGAATTATAATACTATTACATATCAAAATGGCAAAATTAATCAAAACAATAATATCCCAGACCAATCCAAAGTTTTTAGAAAAAACTCAAAATACTAGTTGGATGTATTCTATTTCCAGGAATTTTCCTAAGTACTTACATATTTGTTCTTAAATATTCATCATAACATTATTTGAAATAGCAAATAATTGGAAAAAATCTTTGTGTCAAGAGCAGACAATTGGTTAATATATTTCTAAGATGCAATAATATAATTTCAAATGACAGAAGTATATAACATTAAGATGTTTTCTCTTGTCCAAAAGTGAGACACCGATCTTCTTTATCCTCTTCAATATGCTCTATTCAATGAGGTCTAATTTTTAATTCAAATGAAAATCCTACCTCATCACACTGAGAAAGCTTTTGCTAAGACCCTGGTAACCTGTGGTTCTGTGTTAGGAGGGACAGAAAGAGATGCTATAAATTCTCATAACAAAAAAAGTAGGATAAAGATTGCCTGACATAATGAAACGTTTAAATTATAACAACCAAATCATCCTCAAAATATAATATGTCTACTATGTGATTTTGAGCAATGACATATTTAATATGTACTATTATAGGGTAAAGAAGAGTATATAGTGTGAAAAGAGGAGAAGAGAATGAAACTAAATTAAGATCTATTGTCCTTACATGACATAACCAGCAATTCTATTGATTACTAGTCCACAGTATTCTATCCAGCTGTTTTTTTCTTTCTTAATGTTGTCTAATTGTGAGAGTCATGTTTCCAAAGAAGTTTCTGCAGACTTAGTTAAGTATTTACTTCTTAAAAGGGAGTCTTAACTTATCACAGAGGTAACCCTTGGTATGCAAGTATCTAAAGAGAAAACCTTTCCTCAAAAATCGTTGGGGATTTTGCAGATAACTTTTAAAACTATGAATCTGAGAAGCCATCTAATTTATATAGAAATATTTTCAACTATGCTCCTAGAACAGGAGTTGTCTAACCAAGGCTTGTGGACCAAATTCATCCTGTTTATAACCTGCTTTTGTAAATAAGGCTTTATTGTAACATTGCTATATCCATTCATCTGTATGTTTTCTACAATGGTTATGACTGAGTTCAGTATTTGCAACAGAGCCCATATGGCCCACAGAACCTAAAATATTTACCATCTGGCCCTTTAAAGAAAAAATATAGATATTTTAGCCTAGGACATTCTTTTTATATACCTTTCAAATTAATTTAACAAAAGTATTGTTTAAGATTTTTTCTATGGTGGATTATTATCATTTGGCACTACAATAATATATACTAAGGTTTTATTAAAAAAACTCTCTTGTAAATAGAAAAATAAAATAGTAAAATTTCTTTCTGAGGAAGTTATGTTAAGTTCCATTCAGAAAATAAATATTCTTAAAAAAACACAACTCACATACCCACCCCCACTCACACATATACACATAGAAATACACACATAGCCAAAGTTCAGCAAAGTAAATACTCTGCAAGTTTCTGAGGAAGTTTGTAATAACAAGAATTACCGTTTTCTTCTTATATTCTAGAGATAAAGAATGCTTCACATTCTTCAGAAACCTCAGGGTAATCCATGATAGAGTCATGCTAACTTGAAAACTCAAAGATTAAAGGAAGAGCTAGTAGGAATTCATCACATCAACTTTCACAATATGACATTGCTTCATACTCCCCTTAATAAGTAACAAAATGGTTTTCGCCACTTCCAGGAATAGGAAACTAAGCTACCTAAAGAACACTTATTTGCTTTTTCGGTCTGTGGCAACCAGTTAACACTGTTTGTTCGTATTAATCTAATTTTTAACTGACAAACTCTTGTTAAGCAATCCTTTTTATTAAGTTCTTAGGTGTATGTTTATAAGGTATTTTATTTAAGTTCTTAGGCTAATGTTTCAGGCTTAATATGAATTCTTCATACATATTATCACTTTAAATTTTCAAAACAATTTTATACAATTTTATCCTATTTTACTGGTAAGAAAACCAACACATTGTACATAATAAAATTATTTACCTTCTTCTTTTTGTCATATAGTCTTTCCATCTGGAAAGTGTATAAAAGCATTTTTAAAAATCTTTTTTCCTTTCCAAATCCTAATTATCCTGTGGGACTCAGAGTTCAAACCTCTGCAGTCTTGCAAAATCATGTTATGCTACATTAATCCTTCCCTTCTTTGAACTCCTAGAGACCTATTATCTGTACCAGATAGTTCAATACTGAATAACAAACTATTCTACATTTTCTAATTGCTTTACATATACTGGTCTAGTTTTTCTAACAACATAACCAACATTTTACTTAGTTATACCTCATTCATTTCATTATTGTCTCTAAATTATTTTGTAACTTGATGGAATGATTGTCTGCATTTTAAGAACATAGGGTTCAAATGATTTCAGCCACCAAGTGGAGAGTGGCCCACAATTCAGTCCATCTTTGTTACACCACCAGTGTTTATACATTTTAAATTTCTTGTTGTTGTTGTTCATTCAGATGTTTGGTTTCCCTCTTGCTTTTCAGAAATCAATTTCAGGCCACATCATTTTTCTTCTTGATGTCTAGAAGGGAGTATAATGGTTGAATTTTTTTTCATATAGCCAAGGAAACCAAACTGTGTGTATTATCAATAAAAGACACTTTTCTTGTATTATTAAATGGAGTGGGCACTTAGTAATCATAGTGGTAGGTTTGTTAGGTATCATGGTCACATGAAATATTTCATAAACTTTTCTTTCCCTTCGAACTTGGTATTGTTTTTCAAAGATGTAAATTAATCCTCTGATTAGGATTATAGATATTTCTCTATATATAAATTTTCAGTTATAGTAGTTTTGGCAACATTTGGATAGCTTATCTAAAGGTATGTAAACAGCAGACTAAGGCATTTTTCACTTAGGAAAACTAACAATGACAGATTTAAGTAAGTTCCTTTGGACCTAATAGAAAAGCTCCTAGCTACAATTGATCTGGTTTCTGAAAATCTGGATTCAAATAGAAAACACTGTCATAACATCCTTTGATTGTATGCAATTCTATTTGTATTTTAGACTCATGATCATATTTCTGTAATTGGAACACAGCCGTTTGAAGGCTTTTAGCAGTTTCTTGTACATTAATCATCTTCCGGGTAGGTCAACTATGTTTTAGTTAAATAAAAGGATAATTTTTAGTGTAATTTATTTTAGATATTTACAAGGCAGGAACTATGTTTACATTTAATATTTTGTCCAGCACTTAGCACATTGTGATTTTTGTATAGAATTACAGCCAGTGCATGCCCAACAATGGAAAGGATTCCTTCTTAATATTCCTAACAGATGGTCAGTTGGCCTCTGTTTAGATATGCCTAGGTTTAATCTCTTTTTGCCCTTTAAGAGAGAAATTTATTATATACCTAAACTTTTAAAATATAAATTAACATGGTTACATTATAGTACCTATTGTTAATAGAAACAAGTATTCAACTGAACATAAACTAAAAATGTAAAATCTCTGTATTATTAGTCTACTGTCACTATTACCCCTTGAATTGCTTGATCCATTAATTATTGAGTACTTACTATGTGCAAACTACCATTATAAGTGCTATAGAATGTAAAACAAAAGTGAATTTAATGTGTCTTAGTCTTTAAATGGCAATAATGCGGTAGAAAACTGTTTGCACGCATTTATGACCAAACATTGCTATAATGTAAGGAAGACTGCCGTAAATGAGAAGAGAGCTGTGTGCAGGACAAAGCAGTGCATTAGGCCTAACTGATTACTACTATTTGAATGTTTTCCTAAGTTCCTTCTCTTTCCACTGTGAAATGATGGTAGACTTGCTAGGTTCTCAATGTCCCAAAATAAACCTATCCATCACTACTCCACACTTCCCAGAAAGGGAGCATGAAATAATCTATTTCTGTTACGCTACTGGCATTGCCAGAATAGAATTTAACTTTCATTTTTTCTCCTCCCCTAAAACACATACATGCATATCTAAACTATACACATTCACCATAATTATCTTAATTTAGGAAAGGGGAATTTGACTGCTCACTGTCTAATATGTTTCAGGTACTGTGTTAGGCAATTTACCTGTCTTATTTCATTTGATTGTCAAAACATCTCTGTGAGGTACATTTATTACAACTGACAAAAATGGATCAGAGAAGAAGTGAATTGCTCAGTTAGTAAATTTTTTTTTTTCACAGCAAGTTAGTAAGGAGTAGAACCCCTATTATGCATGTTATTTGTTTTCTTATCATATAAGCACAGTAGATAGCACAGAGTAAGTCTTTAATTAAAAAAATAATTAAAAGTATTCATTAAATAATGACTTCATGCTAATAGTGACACAGGTAGAATGGAGAGGAAAGATGCAGGAGATAAGGTGTGGCAGATGGAAAGCATGCATTTTTTATATCCCTCCCAGTAGTTCATTTCATCTCTCTTCATATCTGAGTGTGTTCTGTGACTACTTTGACTAAGAGGATAAAGTAGAAATCAAACCTCGTGCATTTCTGAACTCAGACCTTAAGAATCTGCTAGATTTTACTTCTTGTCTCTTGAAAAGTTCTCTTTGGGAGAAGTGGAACGGTACATCAGCAGTCTGACCACCCTGAGAAATCCACACTGTGAGGAAATCCAAAATAGTCATGTAAAATGTGAAGATGACATATTTTTTAAGGAAAGCAATACTGGTTAACGGCCGGTTGTTTTGACTTCCAAGTCTAGACACTAGCTTTGAATGTGAAGAAGCCATTCTGGACATTCCAGACCCAGCAGATGCCATAACGAACAGTAGTGAGGTCCAAGAACACATGGTTTTCCACCATATCCTGACAATTGAACTACCCTGCCTGAAGCCCAGACATCATGGCACAAAGAAAAGCCATCTTTACCGAACCCTGACAAAGTTCTTGACCCACAGAATTGTAAGCCTAATAAAGTGGATTTTAAAAAAAATGTAACTGAGTTTTGAATGTTTTGTTATACAGCAATAACTAACAAGAACAGTGGGTTTTAAAGATAGGCTTGAACAAAATTAATCATCTCTCTCTTGCCTGCCCCCAACCTGACTTTGTGGATAATGAGAAACAAACATAAGGATATTGTCAATGTAAAATGGAAAAGGTGGAGGAGAAAAACTTCCCTATTATTTTTCCCCTCTACTTAAAAAGGAAGGAAAAGGCTGAATGTTAAGGAAGTAAGATATGCATTTTTTAACTTGTGACCGGCCAATGACTTCTGTTAGATTATGAATATTAACTTCTTAGATGAAAATTTCTATAGAAAAAAATAGATAAATCACACCAGAAGAGTCTATTGAGAACAGCTAACCATTACTTAGTATGTTTTTCTAACAGCTTCTTCTTCAGTATCATGGTTGTGCCTATCTGACCCACTGTGGCATCTGAAGTTCTTGGTGTCCTTGTCTCTAGTGTTTCAGGGTAAAAGAGTCAGTTGGGGATCAAACCAAGCATGAGAATAGAAAATATCTTTGTGGGTTTGGATGAGAGCATGGAATAGGTGATTTGGAGTCAGACAAACTTGAATTCAAATCCTAATGGTGTGACCTTTGGGCAAATTTCTAATGTCAGTTTTCTTATTTGCCAAGGAAAGGTAACTTGCAGTTAGACCCATTTGACTGCAAGGGACAGATACTCATATTATTTTAAATAATGGAAAATTACTTCCGTGATCAGTAAGGAAGGCAAAGATTCAATAAATATGAGAGATTTAAAGGTAGAGGGTCTTATGGAGATTGAAACTTGACCCATAGCTGAGATCTTAGAAACAGAACTTTTCTTCCTTTCTTCTACCTTTGATTTAGGAATTGTTTTTCCATTTCTGCTTCTCTCCCCTTAACATAGTTGCTTCCCTATTACTCTTGACTGCCACATCTTCAACGTGGTATCTACAGGGAGAGTCTACTGCTATTACCTGTTTCCTTAGAATCTCACATTATGTGTATCTTCTATTCTATCTCTGCCTTTCTCAAGGCATTCTTTGGACTTCAGCCAAAACTGCCAACTCTTTTACTTTTTAAAGAACATAAATATGATTTACTTATCATATTGCTATTGTAGAGGTCAGCCTTTAAGGCTGGGCAGATGACAAGATAAGAGCCCAAGAAATGGTTGCCCTTCAGTCATGAGCTATAACATGGAGAAGTGGTTTGGGATAATTTCTCTTAAAAGGATCTGTAAATATAGCAGTACCACAATTTGGCATATTTTACACAGTTTGAAATCTTCAGGAATATTCATATCTACTTATGAAGGATTATAATTAACTCCTGGGTTAGTTATGATTCTTCTAGCCACCACATATACCAAAAAAGTTTTCCTCATCCTCTCATTCCAAGGCTAGGTTTCCCCTAGGCCTATCACAGCACTTATTCAGTGGTCCCATGATGGCCTGGGTGTCTCATCCTTTGGACTATAATTCAGTTGAGGACGGAGATTATGATATAATTATCACAGAATCCTCAAAGTATACCTTTGTCACATGGAGAGAAGTGTATACATTTTTTCTCTCTTAGCTTAAATGAGTAAAGAAGATAAAACGTGTTTAATCTGCTATATAATTTCTCATGCCTTAAAAATCTCAAGTTATTATCTGCCACAGTCCAAGAAACGGTATTAAGCATTATCGATAGGGCACATCTCCTTTAAGATCTGTACTGAGTGACTCTAATATAAATGGCTAAATGTTTAATGGTTAAATATAATTGATACACTTTTGTATTTTTAGAAGATTTATTCTATTATTTTAAAATGTGGAACTTTTCGTACTGGCTAGTTCTGTCATTTCTCCTAACCAAATATTTGACAGAAAAAAGTTTCTTCAAGCTGGCATGTTTTCCCCAGTTCAAAACTGTTCCAGTGACATTTTAGTCTAATTTTATTTTTACCAGTGAAAAAAATAGTCTTTTTCACTGAACAAGTTTTATTGCCATGGAAGATTAACTGGGGGTGTCAAAAATAAGAAAACATGTCAGACATTTTGTACTATTTCTGTCAACGGGTCATTCATTTATTCAGTCATTCACAAAGTTAGCTCACTCTTTCAGAAACAGTAGAATCCTAATTTACATTTTTCATATATTTAAATTAACTAATTACTGAAAGAACAGCCAGAGACTCTAAAACTCATCCTGATGTAACAGCAAATGTGGAGGCAAAATATGACAGCTCTTCTTTGTTTAAAATTGTCTGAGGTTCTTGATATGAGTACCCAAGATGCATTGGAACTACTTGTGAAAAACAGAACTTTCACCTGCTGCCAAAGGCAGATATTCGTTGCTCTACTATACTTGGTACTGCCATTTGTGGGAACTCTGCTATGGATGATATCTTCAATCTGATTAGAATATTCATGAAAGGGAACTCTGCTATTCAAAGTACAAATAAATAGAGAAATAAGATCTGCCAGAAAACATAAATAGAACTTTTATTTCTGTCTAAATTTTAAGAATAATATATTTCCCTGTTGAAGCTGTTGGAAAAATAATATCTTATTGGCATAACACAAAGTGTTCCTGTCATGCTGATAATCATGTCATAAGTACAGAGAGCCTGTTTTCCCAATAGGGGAGGGACTTGAATTCTAATTCCTGTGGCAGAGGCTTAGCCGGGCTCTTACATCACTGAGCTGGGCTAGCAGGGGCAGGGAGAGGTAGCTAATACCCAGAAGGAGCACCAGACCTTGACTATCTTCTTTCAGTGTATCATTTTCTTGCTTTCAACACTCCTTTCTCTAGCATCTTTACATCATCGAAATAACAATAAATTGAGTCAACATATTCTTTAAGAATATTGAAGAGGAATCAATTCAAAGAATGTTCTCAAAAAGAGAGACTGATTCCTCTGTTCTTCTCTTAGCTATGTCATGCTTTATTACTGAATTGCCAGGCTCTATGGCTAAGAAGCCTTAATGAAAATCAAATATTCTAAAATCTGTTTCTTAGCCATGATAATGACATGTTAAGAATGAGTCTATTTTCTTATTAAATCAGTGTAATCCTAATCTTTGCTTTGTGGTTCATACTACCTTGAGTCATTTCTCCAGTGGATGCAGATCTCCAGGAAGATATTACTTAGAAGAATTACATTTTCTAAAAATGAAAGCAGAGGTAAGACAAAAAGGTTAATGTTAATGATAACAATGCCAATAACATCTTTTATGTACTTATTTTTTGCTGGCAGATATTGTTCTAAGTGTTTTATAAGAAACAACACAGTTTTAGGTGGAGAAACTGAGGCACAGAGCAGTTATGTAACTTGCCTAATTAGGGCCGAGATGAAGGTAAGACAGGTGACACTGTTAAATTCAGTGCAAAAATGTCCATGCAACCCAAAGTGACCTGTAAGCACAGTGTAATCCTCCAGAAAGCTCCAATAGCATTTTTGGACAGAAATAGAAAAAGCAATTCTAACATTTCCATGGAGCCAGAAAAGACCCTGCATACTCAAAATTTTTTTCCAAAAAGAAAAAAACTGGAGGCATCACACCAATTGATCTCAAAGTCAACTACAAAGCTATAATAATCAAAACAGCATGGCAGTGGCACCAAAACAAATGTATAGACAAATAGAAAAGAATAGAGAGCCCATAAATAAACCCACATTCTGTAGTCCACTGATATTTGATAATGGTGCCAAGAACACACAATGGGGAAAGAACAATCTCTTTAATAAATGGTGGTGGGTAAAACTGGATTACCACATGCAAAATAATGAAACTCACCCCATATAAAAAATCAATTAAAAACTAAAACGTAAGACCTACAATTATAAAACTGCTAGGCAAAAACATTGAAGAAAATCTCCATGATATTGGTATTGGCAAAGATTTATTGAATGTTATCACAAAAGCACAGACAGCAAAAGGAAAAATAAACCAATGGGATTACATCAAACTAAAGAGCTTCTGCACAGCAAAGGAAACATTCAGCAACCTATTAATGAGACAATCTGTTTAACAGGAGAAAGTATTTGTAAACCATTGTATTAGTTCATTCACACTGATGTAAAGAAATATCTGAGACTGGGTAATTTATAAAGAAAAAGGATTTAATTGGCTCACAGTTCTGCAGGCATTACAGGAAGCTTGGTGCTGATATCTGCTCAGCCTCTGGGGAGGCTTCAGGAAGCTTACAATTATGGTGGAAGGCAAAGGGGATGCCATTGCTGTGCTTTGGAACACCACACAGCAGTGGCAAGTGAGAGAAAGAGTAGCCAGGAGCTGTTGTATACTTGCAAATGACCAGATCTTATGTGAACTCAGAGCTAGAGCTCACTTATGACCAAAGGGATGGCCCAAGCCATTCATGAGGGATCCTCCCCAATGATCAAAACACCTGCTACCAGGGTCCAACTCCAACACTGGGGATTACATTTCAACATGAAATTTGGGTGGGGACAAATATTCAAACTATATCAACAATATATCTGATAAATGGTTAATGTCAAAAACATATAAGGAGCTCAACTCAATGCAAGAAAACAAATACACTGATTAAAAAATGGGCACAGAACCTGAATAAATATTTTTCAAAAGAAGAGAATCAAAAGGCCAATAGGTATATGAAAAAATGTTCACATCACTAATCATCAGGGGAATGCAAATTAAAACCGTAATGAGATATCACTTCGCATCTGTGAGAATAGCATTTATTAAAATACAAAAGACAAGTATTGGCAAATATATAGAGAAAGGGGAACCTTGCACACTGTTTGTGGGAATGTAAATTAGTACAGCCATTATGAAAAGTAGTGTGGAGGTTTCTCAAAAATTAAAAATAGAACTACCACATAATCCAGCAATTCCATTTCTGTGTATATATCCAAAGGAAATGAAATCAGTTATGTCACAGAGATATCTACAGCCTCATGTTCGCTGCAGCATTATTCATAATAGCGAATTACTATTCATTCATAGCCAAGATATGGCAATAAACTAAATATCACTTGATGGATGAATGGATAAAGAAATTGGGATGGATACACACAATGGAATAAGATTTAGCCTTAGAATAAAGGGAATCTTACTATTAGAGATACTATGGATGAATCTGGAGGATATTCTGCCAAGTAAAATAAACTAGGCACAGAAAAAAATACTGTATGATCTCACTTTTATGTAGAATCTGAAAAAGTTGAACTCAAAAGAGTAGGGTGTTGTTATCACAGGCTGGGGACTAGGATGGATGTTAGTCAAAATATACAAAGATTCAGTTAAAAGAAAAGATTAAGTTCTGGACATTTATTTTGTTACAGACCAGAGTGGCTATAGTTAATAATAATGTGCTATATACTTGAAAAGTGCTAAGAAAGTAGATTTTAAATGTTCTAACCACAGAAATGATGTTTATGAGATGAAGATATGTTATTTACTTTGATTTGGTTATTCCATTATGTATACGTATACGAAAAAGTCATATTGTACCCCGTAAATGTATACAATGAAAATCATTTTAAAATAAATGAGTTAATTTTTAAAAATTGGTGCCAAAACTCAGTAATCAGGTTAAATAATATTTAAGTCAATGAATTTAAAAAATCAAAATTAAAAAAATTCATAAGAAGCAAGATGTCAAAATTTTACATATAGGCAGGTTGCTGTTATTTATTTGTCATATGACACAGTATCATTGTGTAAACTGAACAGTTGTTTTTAATCAGCTCTGTTCCTGGGTATGCACAGCTATCATGACTCCTTGCTGGCATGTTTGTGAGGGTTCATAATGATGTGAAAACAGATTTGGCAACTCATGGATATATATTCACCATATATATTTGCAGATATATAACAATATATACATTTATTATACATAGATATATATTATATGTAGGGATATACATTATAAATAGTGTATACAGCCATATTTCTTTTTATTGTGCTATGCTTTATTTTACCATGCAGATATTGCATATTGAACAAATTGAAAGTTTTTGGCAACCCTGCCTCTAACAACTCCATCAGGTCTTTGTGACACATTTTGGTAATTCTTGCAATATTTCAAACTTCCATTATTATTATATCTGTTACAGTGATTTGTGATCAGTGATCTTTGATGTTACTATTGTAATTGTTTTGTAGCACCACAAAACATGCCCATATAAGACAGTAAACTTAATTGATAAATGTTGTGTGTGTTCTGATTGCTCCACTGACTGAATATTGCTCCATGTCTCCTTAACTTCAGGCCTCCCTATTCCCTGAGACACAACAATACTGAAATTAGGCTAGTTGATTATACAACAGTACATTGACCATGGAAGTCAGAATTCACTAAGGAGTGTATGACAAATCAACTGAGTACTCAACTGCCCCTGAAAATGGATGGTGCTTAGGAGTTGAGCCAATATGCAGCTATTGCTGGTAGAGGAACTAGAGCAGGAATGGTGGAGCAGTGCCCAGATCTCCTAAGCCTAAAGACGCTCTGTCAAGATGAGCAGAAGGGCCATTGCAGTGTCCCTTAATAGAACATGGGCCTGGATGGAGCCACTGCAGGTGCAGATCTTGGTGGCAGTAGCAAATATTAAAACAACAATAAAAAAATTAGGGCAATTAATAGCTCTACAATATTCAAGTGAAAGGAAGAGCCACTTTAAATCAAAAGCTAGAAATGACTAAACTTAGTGAGGAAGGCACATTGAAAGTCAGGATAGGCTGAAAGCTAGGCCTCTTGCAACAAGTAGCCAAGTTGTGGATGCAAAGGAAAAGTTCTTGATGGAAATTAGAAGTGTTACTCCAGGATAGGTGAGGTGGCTTGCACCTGTAATCCCAGAGTTTTGGGAGGCTAGGTTGAGGAAATGGCTTGAGACCAGGATTCAAGACCAGCCTGGGCAACATAGTGAGAACTTATTTTTTTAAAAAATGTCAAATATGGTGGTACGCATCTATAGTCCCAGCTACCTGGGAAGCTGAGGCAGGAGGATCACTTGAGTCCAGTAGTTCAAGGTTTCAGTGAGCTATGATTGTGTCACTGAACTGAAGCCTGGACAATAGAGCAAGACCTTGTCTCTAAAAAAAATAAATAAAAGTGTGACTCCAGTGAACACATAAATTATAAGAAAGCAAAACAGCCTTATGGCTTGATGGAGAAAATTTGAGTGTTCTGAATAAAAAAGATCAAACATTTCCTTAAGCCAAACTTAATCCAGATCAAGGCCTTAACCTCTTCAATTCTATGAAGCCTGAGAGTGGTGAGGAAGCTGAAGAAGAAAAGTTTGAGCTAGTAGGTGTTGATTCATGGGGTTTAAGAAAATAAATTATCTTTATAAAACCATCTCCAACCTAAAAGCGCAAATGAAGCAAATGCAAGAAGCTACAGCAAGTTCTCCAGCTGAAGTTCTCCTGCCTAAGATAATTGATGAACATGGCTACACTAAACAACAGATTTCTAATGTAGACCAAAGTGCCTTCTATTTGAAGAAGATGCCCTCTAGGACTTTTGTAGCTAGAGAGAAGAAGTCAATGCCCAGCTTCAGAGCTTCAAAGCTTCAAAGAACAGGCTGACTCTCTTTTTAGGAGCTACTACAGCTGGTGACTTTAAGATGAAGACAACACTCATTAGCCCTTCTGAAAATGCTGTGGCCCTTAAGAATTATGCTAAATATACTCTGCGATTGTTCTAGAAATGAAATAACAAAGCCTAGATGACAACACATCTGTTTACAGCATGGTTTATTGAATATTTTAAGCCTACTGTTGAGATCTACTGTTCAGCAAAAGAAATTCCTTTCAAAGTATTCCTGATCACTGACAACGCATGTGGTTACCCAAGAGCCCTGATGAAGGTGTACAAGGAGACTAATATTGTTTTCATGACTGCTAACACAATATCTATCCTGTAGCCCACAGTTAAGGAGTAATTTTTACTTTCAAGTACTGTTATTTTAAAAATACATTTATTAAGGCTATAACTGCTACAGTGATTCCTCTAATGGATCTGGGCAAAGTAAGTTGAAAACCTTCTGGAAAAAAATTGCCATTTTAGACGACATTCAGAAAATCTGTCATTTATGGAAGGAGGTCAAAATATCAATCCTATGAGGAGTTTGGAAGAAGTTGATTTCAACCTTCGTGGATGACTTTAAAAGGTTCAATACTTTAGTGGAGGAATTCACTGCAGATGTGGTGTAAATGGGGAGAACTCTTGTCTGATGAACAGAATTGCTTTTGATGGCCACCCATTCTCTCAGCATCTAGGAGGAAAAGCAAGCAGGGCATTAGCATAAGAGGGGATTTCAAATCCACTGTGGGTAGGAGCAAGAGGAGGGCGGGAGACAGCAGGTCCCCAAGCATGCTGCTGTTGACTGAGGACCTATGACAGCTCCAGTAAACACTACATTCAAGAGTAACAGACAGAGGAGCTGGGGATTTAATCAGGAAACTGTAGGCCATATCCGTATATAAATACACACACACACACACACACACACACACACACACACACACACATATATATATGGATGGGGAGACAAGAAAAGGAGAGAAAGAGAAAGATGTATGTATACAGTTAAACCCTGAACAATATGAAGTTTAGGGGCACTAAGACCCCACATAGTCAAAAATTCACATATAACTTTTGATTTTCCCAAACTTAACTATTAATAACTCAATGTTGACCAGAAACCTTAGTGACAAAGACTTGCTTAACAAATGTGTTGTGTGTTACATGAATTATAGTCTGTATTCTAGTAAGCTAGAGAAAAGAAAATGTTATTAAGAAAATCATAAGGAAGAAAAAAATCATTCCACTTAACTATTCATTAAGTGGAATGGGGTCATCCTATAGATCTTCATTCCTGTCTTCCTCATACTAAGCAGGCTGAGGAGGAGGATGGGGAGAAGAGGTTGGTCTTATTTTCTTAGGAGTAGCAAAGGTGAAAGAAAATCCACATATAAGTGGATCTGTGCAGTTCAAACCCATTTTTCAAGGGCCAACTGTATATGTTTTCCTATATAGCTCTCTCCATATATCCACATAGATATTTCTATATATCTTCCACATATAAATAGATTTAATTTCATATTTCCATATATATATATATCCATATCTATCTATATATATCTAATCTCTCTATATATCTACATATATATGCCCTCCCACATGTATTTTTATATATATATATCACTATATATACATACACACATACACACCCATACATACACATATATACACAAGCTCACATATATGGTATATATATATAAAATACACGTGTGTGTGTATGTATACAGTCATGCACTGCATACTGACATTGTACTCAACAACAGACTGTGATGAAGGTTCCATAAGATTATAATGTAGGTAAAACATTTCTATCATCTATTGACATTGTAGGTGTCCTAACATCCTAACACAACATATTATTCACATGTTTGTAGTGATGTTGATGTATACAAACCTATCATTTTTCCAGTTGCATAAAAGTACAGCACATACAATTATGTACAGTTCATATTTGATAATAATAGTGGCTATATTACCAGTTTATGTATTTACTATATTCTACTTTTTTTCATTAGGTTAGAGTATATGCCTACTTACTAAGAAAATTAACTATAAAACAGGCTGTCCTTCAGGAGATATTCTAGAAGAAGGCACTGTTATCATAGGAGATGAGCTCCATGAGTACTATTGCCCCTGAAGACCTTCCAGTGGGACTCAGTATGGAGGTGGGAGACTGACATACTGATAATTATGACCCTGTGTAGGCCTACATTAACGTGTATGTTTGCATCTCAATTTTTAACAAAAAAATATAAATTTAAAAATATTAAAGATTAAAAATTAGAAAAAAGCTTTTTTAATAAGGATATAAGGGAAGACAATATTTGTGTTTTAAGCTAATTGTTATCACAAATGTCAAAATGTTAAACAACTTTGAAAAGTTTTTAATGCAAAATAATTGCTGCAGGCTAAGTTTAGTTTATTACTGAAGAAAGAAAAATATAAATAAATTTAATGTAACCTAAGTGTATAGTTTTTATAAAGTCTTCTGTAGTGTATCGTAATGTTCTATGCCTTCAGATTCACTCACCACTCACACACTGACTCACACACAATTTCCAGGCCTGCAAGCTCCAGTTACAGTAAGTACCCTAAACAGGTGTGCCTTAGGACATGGATGCAGCTGGAAATCATCATTCTCAGCAAACTATCGCAAGAACAAAAAACCAAACACCGCATGTTCTCACTCATAGGTGGGAATTGAACAAGGAGATCACTTGGGTAACATCACACACCGGGGCCTATTGTAGGGCATTGGGAGTTACACCTGATGTAAATAACAAGTTGATGGGTGCTGATGAGTTGATGGGTGCAGCACACCAACATGGCACATGTATACATATGTAACAAACTTGCACATTGTGCACATGTACCCTAGAACTTAAAGTATAATAAAAAAATAAACAATTAAAAAATAATAAAAAAGTTATGCCATATTTAGTGAACTTGTATTAACTTTTTAGTTAATACATTTAGTGAGCTTGTATTAACTTTCTCCACTTGGTTCAAAATAAACAAGGATATTTAGGTAAGTATGTATGGGGATATACATTTTTCCATTTGTCTCAAACTCTGATATGGCTTGGCAGGGCATTGCGCCTAAGGTTACAATAGCTTGCAATTTGCAGACCCAGGACTTAAACGCAGGTGATCTGGTATCACAGGGTTCATTTAAACTTCTAGATTATCTATCTATAATAAATGTGAACAATTTGCACAAGAACAAAAATTGTATTGCAATATCTCTCAATCTGCAAGTTAAAAAAACTCAATGAGTTGGCTGGTGTTTACAGAATTACTGATAATTCAAAACATCTTTGCAGATGTTGGTTACTTGCATGTCCTTTATTGAAATGTAGCCGCTCGTATGCTCTTTCTTCTCTTCTTGTACTAGTATATCTCCCCAAGTTCAATTTCACTAATTAAGAATTTGTTAAAATATGATGGAAATGTATAAATTTTAAATATTAAAAGAGCAATATTAACTGGACATTTTAGGTGTTTACCTTATTAAACCAATAATATTCTACCTCATATAAGTAATCATACTACTATATCTGTAGTCATTTTTTCCATAGAGATACACCTCTATATAATATATGAAATATATGGGTTGATATTCATTTTAAGGGATTTATTAACAAAGTAAGTACTGGGTAAAAATACGTATTATATGACATGATTAATTTACCTTGATGTTACCGTTTCTAGAATCATCTCCAAAATGCAGAGTAGTTGGAAAATTTTTTTCTCATATGATTATTATACAATTTAGAATGATTTCTCTTCTTGAAAGTTTCTTTTTCTTTTCCCTTCTTTAATTAGTGATGGTTTATTGTATTAATGCTTTTAGTGGTTTATAGATTCCATTGTTAGCATAACCTGAAAACTAAATAGCAGTAAAGCTGGAGAAGTTCCTGCAGATAAAGATTTTTTTCCTTTTCGAATTTTCGATGTTTCAGTAAGTCCCCACCATAAACTTCAAATTTTTACAAAAGTAGACAAATAGTTACATATGTAAAAATATTTAATTTTCTTTTTCTATTGATTGAACATTTTATAGTATATCTACTTTCAGAATTGTGTTCTTAATTGTGACATTATGAGATTTTTTTAGTTCACACAAAGAGCAGTTTCACATAAATTTAAGTAATGATAGCATGGGGATGAACTTTTCCACTTCACTGACACTCCTCTTCACTAGTTTTAGAAAATACTGGGTTTGGAGAGCTGAGAGTCAGGCATCATTATGAATACAGCACTGGTATGTGTATTTGGGCCTGGACTTTATCTTGTGCAATTCTGACCTGCAAGTTATCTATTCTTTCATCTAGTAGGGGCTTTAGTATAATTGTAACTGCATTTGATTAGTTGAGTTGCACTTTTATTTTTGCCAATAACAATTTTATGTACTATTAAACATATTATATCCCTTTTGTCTTTAATTGTATTATTTGTTGGTTTGTATAATAATTTGTCAGAAGAATTAATATTTGAAACTGACAAAACTTATTTATGCAAGTGACAGGTTGCTTTTTGCGTATTGTCATTTGCAAATGATTTTTCCTGATATAATCCTATTTCTGTATTTCTGATTGTAACGGATGGTTGAGTATGTGCAGAATGGATGCAATTACTCTAACATATCCAGTCTTTCTCTGTTTTTATCCCTTTCCACATCTACATGCATCCCTTCACTGTCTGGCAATGCACAAGGCTATTTTTAGACATTTCAGTCTTCTTTGTTGCTTTCCACCTTGTCTCCTACTTCAAACAGAATGAAACTTTTTCTTTTTTTTTTTTCCCACAAGCATCCTCTGTGCTTTATTTGGGGGCCAGTGACTTGATCACTGTTTGACATCCGCTTTTTTATTTCAACAAGTGGATAAAAAGCCTTTTCCAACAGAACACAGCATGATCTGATCCTCATGATGTTTCTTATTTTTTTCTCATGTTGCAGGAAACATCTACAGTCCAGTACCACCACTGTACGTATACTTTAAAAAAAAAAAAAAAACAACAGTTTTATTTA
>NW_012121821.1:11533971-11555265 GCF_000951035.1 Colobus angolensis palliatus | reverse complement strand
CACTGTACGTATACTTTTAAAAAAAAAAAAAAACAACAGTTTTATTTAGATGTAGTTGACATGCAAAACAACTCATCCATTTAAAGTAGTTGGTTCAGTGTTTTTACTATATTCACAGGGTTGTGCAACCATTGTTACAAT
Source organism: Colobus angolensis palliatus (assembly GCF_000951035.1). NCBI lineage: Eukaryota > Metazoa > Chordata > Mammalia > Primates > Cercopithecidae > Colobus > Colobus angolensis. The sequence goes on along the minus strand of NW_012121821.1, from coordinate 11,555,124 downwards.
CTAATCTTAGAACCTCTTTATTCTCCCTCAAAGAAACCCCACTAGTAGCCATTCTTCTGTTTTTCCCAACTCCCACACCCCTGGATCTAGGCAGCCACAAATGTACTTCCTGTTTCTATAGTACAGTGCCTTTCTGTATTAACCTGTTCTTAAGGTGACTATTTCACACTTAGAGCCCTAAGTAGAAAGCCAAGGCTCTTTCATTTCTTTCTGCCCCTCTCCTTTGTCTTCCTTCAATACCAAGGAGAATGGTCCAGCAGCAGCTCAGTCCCTGCCTATCAACCGCCCACCTCCGTAGACTCCAGCCTGGGTCCACATCCCCCAAGGCCCCTTGTGGGATTCCTCAGCAGCACCAATGAACTGACTGTCACTCTATGTTCTCCTAGGTCCTGTTGAAGATCTGCAGGAGTCTGCACATGGTGGTGTGGAGAAGAGCATGACATCAGAACTTGTAAGATGTATTTCTTTCTCTGATTCATGATGGCAGTCAAAATGGTATTCACTTGATATTCTAGAAGCCACAGAAAAAAAAATGTCTCTTCCAGAGAAAGAACGAAATTTTCAAAACATTCTTACGAACGAAGGCTTTTCCAAATACAGTGCAACATCTGATCTGTTTCATATACAGGCCTGTTTTTTCCCTTCACAACATGTCTTACACTAACTTGGGGATATCTTTTAACACAGAGATACTTGTATGAAACACCCAGTTATTTTTTTCTTCTCATTTACAGAAGGGACACACCTTTGAATATGATTTAGTTACTTTATTTTTCAACTTCTCCTGTGCTGTTTTCTTTAAATTGGACATCTTTTTTAAATTCTTTTTTTAAATGTTGTCTATGATTCTTTCACACCTCTGTGGTTTTATTTGCACCATTTCCTCCTTCTAAACTTGAGATTCTTCTGGCATGCCTCCTACAATATTCATTCATCATTTCCAGACCTGTTCATTGCTAGGCTCAGATGACTCTATGATATTGTCCATTAGATTCAACCTTTTCCTGCTGTGGATGCCCTGGCACTTTTTATTGGCACTCTTTAAATGCCATAGTACATAAATATTCTTTATCTTCCTGGTCTCTCTCTTTACAGGATATTGCACATGGAAAGATACAATGCCATCTTTGTATACCTATAGCATGTAACACAGGCTTTATTGCACGTTACAACTTGTCCCTATCAGGAGTAAAAGATGAATGTCATATAAGCTGTTAACTAAGAATCTGAAAAGGTACATTTTTAGACGTTGTAACTCAGGGGTCAGTAAAGACAGGATTATTTCCTGTACCTGGGGCTTAAGACCGGGCTGCCTTTGTGTAGAAAACAGATGATAGCAGGGACTGAAAATTGAAAGGGGACTTTTCCATTTCCTACACATGGTTCAAATAGTTCTGACACATGCATGTTTTGTATTTTATAAAATGTATAGGACATAGTGTTAGCCAAATCTGCACTAATTCTGTGAGTTAAATGTTAAATAAACAATGATTTCTAAAGATGAAAGAAAAGGATAATATTTTACCTGTTTTTTCTAATTTTTAAACAAATTTATTTTATATTTAAAAACTGTTCATTTTACATCTAGGCCTTTCTTTGCAAAGAGATTATAAATGTTATGTATAAACCCTCATCTCGAAGGTTTAACAGTGAGAAAACTGTCCCTGACTTGCCTACTTATTCCACGGAGTGATAAAATTTTGCCAAAATTGTTTAGAAAAGTGATTTTGAAAGGGACACTCAGAGAGGATTTTTTAGATAGAGTAGGTCAAGCTTGAGAGTCGAATTGTAAAAGGAAACTGTACTGATTTTAGAAGAATCTATTAAAACTATGCAAAACTTTACGGATTATATGATTAATTCATAAAACCCAATATTTCCAGTGTAAAGGGAAATGAATACAGCTGAGCAGGCACAACCTAAAAGAAAACTTAAATTAAAAATTACAATTAAAAGGATGAGCACATGTTGATGAAAAGCTAAACATAGGAGATATTTGTAAGCTTCGCTCATACAGAAAATACATTTATTGAAAATTTGAGTACTTTGTGTAATATCACTAAAGTACAAGAGGCGACATTTGATTTTTCAAGTCAAATGCATTGTGAGGAATACATTATTCACCTAGGTGCCAGACGCTGTTCTAGGCACAGGAAATACAGTTGTGAATGTTCATGTTTTTTACTTTATGGGTCTATAATGAGTCTTGCATATGTGTTCCATTGATGTTATTGAAAGACACGCATTCCAATATGAAGAGGGATGAACACATAGTACTACAAGGAAATAGACTATGAGACAGGTCTGGGAAACAGAAAGGGTTTATTTTTCAAAGAAACAATAATCAGGCATCCAAAAAACTTTCCATGACCAAGAAAATATTTGTGAACAAGTAAAATTAGGTTGCAATTAAAAGTTTTCATTTGTACTTTCTTTCATTCCCTTAAGTCTTGAAGTCTCTTTATGCTCAAATACCCACGTAATAGCTCATTAACTGTGACCATGTTTGTTCCTTTTCATTGCAATTCTATTTTAAGCATGACAGAGAATCAAATGGCACGTCACCAAAGGGTAAAAATTAGTGCAAGTGAAGGATTTCAGGACAGTGTGTAAATCTACTTTGCATCATAAAGAGTGTGCTAAATATTTAGAGACAGAGGTAGTTGGGGGAAACACTTTACCATTTTCCCCTGAAGAAATCTGACAGTTATTGCTTTACCTTGTGTTAGTAATATAACCTAAATCAGAAAGAACCCTTTATAACGTGAAAAGATTGTTTACTTCGGTTATCGAGCTGATTTACGTTTGTATAAACAGCAAGACACATGACAACACAGCCCTCAATCTTTGTCAATTGATAGAGATAAATAAAATACTGCTAAAAATTGCCTCTCGTGAACAAGGCTTACAAACCATATATAAACATTTCTTGGGACTTTAGCATCTTCCAATACCTCTGTTTGGCACAGTTTTCCTCTGCATAAGGGATTTAGAATTAATCCCAGATGAGTAAGTGAGGACCTAGATTAGACCTAACACAACCAGGAGCTATATATATATATTCTGTAGAAAGGTGAATAATGGGAGAGAAGATGAGGTCTGAAGTTTTATGAAGTACTGAATCAATACCAATAGACCGTCAGAAAAAAAAGAAAATCTCCAGGATGTTTTCCCCTTAACTATATGGGGAAATCTGAGAGCTTTATAGAGCTGTAACTTATTAATGGCAGATACTTCATATTCTGTTACTTTTTGTTCTCACACTTAGTAAAATACTTTGGCTTCTGTGGATGCAAACACATGTTAGTGAGCAATTAATAACTAGGGCAATCAAAGTATAAGACCAGAGAGAGAGAGATGAAATGTTTGCTACAAATCTAGAATATTACAAGCTGAAATAGGCACAAGGTGAAGATATTATGGATATAACCAGTGAAATCAACCTCAATTTAAAATATTTAGGCATTCAGTGTTCTCAGGATCAAATTCTCAAAAGCAGTTTTCCTAAATATGTATGAGCCAAATCTTCATTGCATGCCCACTCAGAGACGTACATATAAACATCAGACAAATGGCACAACTATCTCAATCTCTACCAGTAGTGCCAAAGAACATGCTTGCAGAAAAAATTGTATAATTGTTTTGTAAGATAAGAATTTTTTTAAAACTTGGAGAATGTACATCAAATTTCTAGACCTCTTTATCTAATCTGCTATTGCATAAAAATTTCTAAATTGATCTTATTTTTGTTTAAAAACCATATAGCTCTTTAGAGATAATTATTTATTTATATATTCAATGTAGAAAATATATTAATGCTCGGAAAAATACTTTTTTGGAAATATCACTTAGAATTTTTTTAAAAAGGCATACAGTTATATGTTATAGAGAACATAGTATGATCCACTAAGGATTTGACTAAAGACATTTTATACAAAATTTTCTATATTTTACTGTAGTTTTACTTTTTCTTTCAAATACACAAACCAACCAGCAGTAAGCTTAAAATCTTAGCCTAAGAACATTAACTATAGGTTAAAAATAATAAAATAACAATTATTATTATTTTATTTATTTATTGAGTCGAATCTTGACTCATTGCAACCTCTGCCTCCAGGGTTTAAATGATTCTCCTGTTTCAGCCTCTGGAGTAGCTGGGATTACAGGCACGTGCCACCATACACGGCTAATTTTTGTATTTTTAGTAGAGACAGGGTTTTGCCATGTTGGCCAGGCTGGTCTCGAACTCCTGACCTCAGGTAATCCACCTGTCTCGACCTTCCAAAGTGCTGAGATAACAGGCAGAAGCCACAGTGCCCAGCCTAGCAAAACTATCATTTTAAAGCACAATTGGATATTTATATATCAGCTGAGTTTTCAAAGTATCTTTGTGTATATAATCTCATTTTCTCAGAAGCCATATGAGACATTTTATTCCATTCTGCAAATGAAAAATGTAAGGCTGATGAAGGTTGAACATCTTGTTACATAGTAATTGTTACAGCCAAAATTTGTTAGTCACCTGACTGGCTGTCCAGTGCATTTTAGATGACACACTAATGCTCTTATATTAGCCATGCAAATATTCAGAAACTAGTAATTTTTATAACTCGATTAGTTGAATGAATTTTATGAAAATATATATGAATTGCAGAACATTTAAAAATAGAGAAGCAAAATAAAGTTAGTAAAAATCTCCAGTTATATCACATCACCCAGTGACATGGTAACATTTAGGGTGAATTTTCTCCCAGACTTTGTACACTTATATATATATTTAAAAACAGAATCACAATTCACATACTGCTTTATAGTCTTTTTTTCCACTTAGTAATATATTATGACTTTATTTTCATGTTATCACATATTACACTGAATCATTTATAGAATCTTTTCCCTATTTCTTGCCACAATTAATAATATCATTCCTGAACAAAGGCATCTTCTACACTCTGTAGCGAGAAGTAGTTAATCTAGTATAAAAAAGTCTCTCTCCATTACATAAATCAAAATTAGTACTACAGAAGATCTTAGATTTCCATTTCTTGCTGAGTGTTCTGGGAGCCTCAAAAGTGAACATACTGTTTAGTTGTTTCACACAGCAGGTGGAAGGAGGTAAACATGATGGAAAATTTCAGAAGGCAAAGTCAGTAGCGTTTAATGTAGTTCATTTCTCATTGAGATATGATAAATGGCAGATACATTTGTCTGCATGCCAGCTGTTTTTACAATAACTTGCATGGCTATTTCCAGGGCAGAGTACAGAGATTTTGTGAAGAAAAATTAAAATTTTCTGTATTCCCCAGGTGAAGGATGCACTAAATATTGGTGTGTTTCATATAAATAAGGTTGTCATATAAATTATAATATTTTTATGTTTTATGTAAAGTGTTTACAGAAATGTTTTATGTAAATTGATTTTAAATGTGACAATACATCCAAGTTACAGAGGGAGACCTCAAAATAATAGTCTGATTTTAAAGTGTTAAAACAGTTAAGACTGATGAGCAGTGTTTCATATGGTTCATATTCATTATACCTTAAAATGTTAGCATTAATATTTCTAGAAATATTAGATGTTATTTTTCATAGCAGAAACAGTATTTTCTTAAGATACATATTATTCTATACCAAGGATGACCAAAGTCCTGGTTTGAGTAGGTCTGAGGTTTGTTTTGTTTTGTTTTTAAAGTCGTAGCACTATCAAGGATAAAACAGGACTCGTCTGGGACAAACTGGGTGGTTGGTTATGATCTATATGGTGAGGATAAAAGATTGTAGGCAAGTTAAAAACCAAAAATAGTGAAAGCAATCAAGATGATAAGGTACACTGCTTGTGGCTGCTAGCCAGTCCAGGAAATTATTTCCTGGAGAGTTGTGTTTCCTAGATTTTCACAGAGGGTCCGAGACGACAGGCCAAGGGATGATACTGTACTTGGAAGTACAGCCTTTTCTACTTAGCATCTGATATGTCTGATAAATTACTCTAAGATACTTTTAGTTTCTTTTAATCTAATGCTGAAACCAACACATTCAAACTTGAAATAATAAAAAATTACTTTTTCCCAGGGATTCTTGGGAGACAAATTCGAGCAGAAAAAATAAATCTGTCTCTATTCACCCACTGCATGATTGCATACTTAGAAAAATGACAAAGTATTTGCAAAAGAAGTTCCTAGAGTTAATAAGTGAGTTTAGCATGGTCACAGGATGCAAGTTAAATTTACAGAAATCGATTGCATATCTACATACTAGAAATGAATGTTTGGAATTTAAATTTAAAAACAAATAATAATAACATTCACAGTGACATCAGAAGGTGAAATACTGAAGTACATATTGAAAAAGATATGTGCAGAATCTGTAAGTGAAAAATGTAAAACACCTAAGAAATAAATCAAAGACAACCCAAATAAATGGAAGGAAATGTGTTCATGAATTGGGACACTTGCTTTTGTTCTTTCTATCCTGACCTATAAATTCAAAGCAAACCTAATAAAAATCCCTAAAGGCTATTTTTAAACTACAGACAAATTGATTTTTAAAATTCGGATGTAGAAAGACGATGCATATGTTTGACAGAAACAGTTGCATTTATTTTATGTTAATTTTTTATAGACCATGGTATTCAAATACACAATTTACAAAGTAAAATTAATTTTACAGATAGAATGTAACAAGTAAAGTCAACACTATTGTAACTGATACTCAAATCAATACACTGAGCATTGCCAGTACCACAAAATTATCTGTCATAAATAGTTCCCATATATGCCTGGTTTTACTTCAGGGTCTTCTGGTTTGATCCTTTGGCCTACTTTCTGTCCCAGTGCCACAGGATGGTAACCACTGGAGCTTAATATTAAGTCTTACTATCTGGTAAAACTTTCCAACTTTGTTATAATCATCTTCTATGATACCTTGGATTCTGTCAGGTGCTCCTGCCTCCTGGGCACTGAGATGCTTGTTCCAACCTGACTCCAAAGCAGCAGACAGACCCTGTGAGGGGCAGCTGCGTTCTTCACTAAGGTCAACACCTGGAATCCCTAGCTTCTTCAACTATTTTCTATTTTTGTGTGACCACTGTGTGGCAAGATATGAGGTAAGGCTTTCCCACCAGCTGCCAAAGGGGCCAGGCTAACTCCTGATAACACCAAACTTGATCAATAACACATCAGAGATGGGAGGCAGCTGATAAAGTCTTTCTCCGTTGCAATCGTGCATGGACTTCTGAGTTGTAGTGTTTCTGTACAACGTCTTCAAACATCCTATGTGGCCAAGTGATTGTCTCCTTGTGAAGCAGCGGCCATCTTGAGAATGCACCATAATATATTGCTTCCCGTTTATTTTCCGGCTTCAAATCTTTATTTCCTTATTTTTTTTCCCCTGAAAATCACACTCATAAGTAAGCATTAGTAATTAAGTTCTCTTCAGATTCTCTTTTCTACAGGACTTTGAGCGGGACTGCTATCTAGGCTATACTATCTAGGCTATTTTGTCCTTAACATTCCCTATAAATGTATGATTTCCCACCCCCAACCTACCCTCCACATTTCACAGATTCTGTGGTTATAAAGCAATTTGAAAAAAAATCACATCACATTAAATATTGAATACTTTAATTCGTTGACCTAGCATAATTCTCCATTTATTCACATATTCTATGTTAACAAAGTATATATATTTTAATGTAAATGTTTCATTACTTCTAGATACATGATATTTTTCTGCTATCTTAAATGGCAATTTTCCTTTTATTTCTAAATCATTGAGCCAGTTAAGTTTTAGATATTAATGCAAAATCTTGCATACTTGATAAGGTATGCATGTATGCATGTATGTACATATATTTTCTTTTGAAATACTACTTACACAATCGCAGAATTTTTATTTCTTGTCAATCTTTTTTTGTGCATTAGATGATCTCAGTTCTTCAGTATTAAATAGAAATAGTAAAAGCAAGAATACTTGACTCTTACTTAACTCTAAGAAAGAAAGTAATCAAACATCTAATTTTTATTTTCACTGTAAGATTTTGTACATACCTTTATCATGTTGAGGAAGTTACATGGCATTTCCAGTTTATCAAGAAATTGTATTATGAATGGATTATGAATTTTACTCTATAACTTTTGACATGATAGTTTTCTCATTAATTTGTTAATGCAACACATTTTATTTATTGAATGTAGAACACAATACCAACTTCAAATTTCTGTGATAATCACAACTGAACATGGTGTAACATATTTACATATACTGCTGCATTTGCTTTACTTATATTTTATTTAGGCTTTATGGGGTAATATTGGCATATGGTTTTCTTTTCTTATTTGGTTCTTATCAGGTTTTGATTAAGGTTGAGTTCATATAATAAATTACAAAATATTTGTAATTTTCTTTTTCTCTGACATATGTTAACGTATTTTGAAAAACATTTATTCTTTGAAAGTTTAATAAAACTTACTGATAAAACCATCTGGCCAGAAAGTGCATTTGTGAATTGTTTTGTTTATTTATTTTGTTATACATAATCAAATTCTTAAGTGTTTCTAGAATCATTAAGGCTTTTTATTTCTATTTGTGTCAGTTTTGTATATACTGTGTGTATTTCTATGTCACCTATCTCATTTCAATTTTCTAATTTTTGACAAAATTAATGTAAATGTTTTGTAATGTAAATCTGAAAATTCGTGTACTTAGATACCAGTCTAAGAAAAGTGAACGGTAAATCTGGAGAATGTTAAAGTCAGAATATCATAGAAATAAATATTAATAAAATAGAAAATATATAATAAAATGTTTAAAAATCAATTTCCTGAAATTTGTAATTAAAATGAGAAATTTCTGGCATAACTGAGTAGTATAAATATGAGAGAAGTTTCAAGTAACCAAAGTCAAAAAAGACAAAGGAGACATCGCTGGACAATCTTGTTAGACAAACTTCCAACCTTGCTCTGATTTTTTAGCCTTATCTACCACAACTTTCTTTAATGCTCCATCTGCTCTAAACTAAACTCTTCACTATTACACCCTATTTGGCCAGTTTTTTACTCTTTATTCCATGTGAAGTATTCTCCCTTAATATCTATATGTAGCAATCTTATAGTTCTCAGGTGCCAGTTAACATCATGCTAATATCTCATAGATTTCCCTGTCCTCTCCAATCAGAACAGTTTTTCTTCCTTTCAACTTCTAGGCACTACATGTGCAACTCAATTTCACCCTTACAGTACCTTTGATTGGAGCACATGTCATTCCTACTTTCCTAGAGAAAATGCATATTTTAAATTACAATGTTTGTCTAATCGTTTTGGTTTTCCACCATGCTTGACCAGTTGCCTGACATGTAATCAGTATAGTAGACATGTAGAAGGATTGATTGAATAAATGAATGAATTAATAAATGAGTGCATGAACCAGTTGGCATAGACTGATGCCACATTGTCCTTGGCTGATTGGAAATTGGCATTCATTCAATGAAACACTCTAAATTTCTTGCACAACAAAGTGGCACGCTTCTTATAGTAGATAGTGATTGATCCTATTAGATTGAAACGGCACCTGTTTCTCTTCTAATGTATTTTCAGTGCATATCAAGCATGTTTGATAATGCAGGCTTTAATTGTTCTAAATTGGCTTGAGTCTACTGGAATAATAAATGAGGCAATTTTTGTCTTCAAAGACAATGGACTTTAATGAGAATATTTCTGTATCCGGCAATTTGCGGTCATAATTTATTTATAGCAGGGCTTATGATTCATCATTATAATTTCTTTCAAATTTGTATGAAAAATCATCTCTACGAGCACAAGTGTCTTATTCTGGCAGCTGTTCTTCACTAGCTGATATTTTCTGCAAGTCCTAAACTTAGCATTAGCAGTTTTCAGCTTAATTTTTCTTTGTTTACATTTGGAGTATTTCCACCATATAAAAACAATCTCATTGTGAAAATGCAAGGAAGAAATGTATGCATCTGCAGTAGAGCCTGTTAGCAAACTCTAGTCTTTTCTGATCCCAGGTGAGCATGTTGGTAGCAGGAATAATCCCTTTCCCCTGGTGAGCATCTATAAAAAGAATCTGGATCAAATTATTTTCTTTGCTAAAAGGCTCAATGTGCCCACAGGATTTCTTTAGAACGTTTACTTTGTGAGGATTTAGCCATTTCCCAAAGCTTCTACAGAATGACATTTATTTTTTATTGTATTTTCAAGGAATTGTAATCTATAGTTGCTGAGGAAAAAAATGGGTTGACATTATTGCAGCACTATTGTGGTATTTTAACCAATTTCAATCTCTGTTTATTGCTTTCATTCTATCTGTGTTCATACTATGACAGATCTAACAGGTATCTGTAAGGCAATTCAGGGGCTAGGGAATACTTAGATAATGGCTGAATACCAGAGACTTTACAGTTGAATACAAAATCAGCTGGGGCATAATAAAAGGCCCTGACATGAAAAAAGGAACTAGAAGAAGAGGGTGGCTGCCCAACTTGCTCTTGTTTCTTCTAAAAATATTTGTTTAAATTGTTGTCCAGTATATTCAGGTCATATTAAGTCTCATAACAATTTGTGTTAACATTAATTATTTATATGGCTACACTTATCTTTCTCACTTTTATAAATGCTAAATAGAAAAGTCAGGACTTTCCTGAAGAGTCAAGTAGCACCATGTAATGCAGTGCAGTGTGGAGGACACACAAAACCAATGCTGAGGGGAGACATTCCAAACCAAAGATATAGAAACGAGTATTTCAGTCTCAGATTAGAATAAGTAAACAAACACATACACACTGAAACATGGGACCTGAAGCACCCATGATTTGTGTGAGTGTGTATCTGCCTGGCCATAAACAAAAGATAAATACACTTTGTCCTTTAAGATAATGTCCTTCATAGAGAGACAGCCTACATTAGTGAAAATTAAGTGTACTTTCAAGTTGGGCAAATTTTTCATTGCAGATCTTCCTAGTGTTGGCAAATTGCTTTACTACCCTGAACCTCAGTTTTTTCTTTTTAAAATGGAGTTAATAAAACCCATGCCATAAAGCCACTGTAAAATGCCATGTATAAAGTATTGGGCATATGGAAGACATTTAGTAATATTAGCTCCATCTTATAACTGTAATGGTTGAATTTCTCACACAAAAATATATAACTAATTTATACTGAGAAATGCCTGAATATTGGATATTTGCAGTCATCAAAATGGCATGTTTCGAGCTGTTAAGTTTTAGGACGGTAACGCCATTATACTATGATCATTCTTTGCAGAAATTATTTTGAATTGTTTCTTGCCTAAATCCTTGGTTTAAATGATCCATTGCCTCTGAAAACCTGGTTTCATTATTTACCTTCATTACCTTCAACTTCTTGACTCTAGCCCTTCCTTCTTTCCTCCCTCCCTCCCTTCCTTCCTTCTTTTGTTCATTCTTAAACTTCTTGACTCTAGTCATTCTTTCCTTCCTCCCTTCCTCCCTCCCTCTCCCATCTCATCTCCTCCCCTACCCTACCCTCTCCTCCCTCCCTCCCTTCCTTCGTTCCATCCTTCCTTCCTTTGTTCATTCTTTTCAGCATCGCACTCTACTGTCAAGGCTGGAGTGTAGTGGCATGATCAATCATGGCTCCCTGCAACCTTTGCCTCCCAGGCCCAAGCAATCCTCCTGCCTTGGCCTTCCAAATTGGTGGGATTACAGGTGTGAACTACTATGCCCAGCCTTGACTCTGTTTTTAAAATTCAACTTTACATTAGGTTCTAAATTTGCAATATGATAATGATGTTCTCACCTTTTCACTGGCTCCTTGGTGAGATATACCTTTTTTGACTTTCCTCACTACCAGAACTTAAGGATCCCTGGAGTCCTTGATTCCTTAAGGTTAAGACATACTTCTGTAATCAGAAATGGCAAATTGTACACTTGGTGGTGGACAGCGGCCTAGGATTTTATCTGAATACCATAATATTTTCATAGTCAAGTTGTCATTATGTTATAAACAATTGAAAGTCAATGATTCAGTGGGTATTAGATAGGATGGAAGAAGTAAAAGACACATGATTCTTTAATGGAAATAATGTTCTAGTTGATCAGGTAAAATTTTCACAGACTTTTGAAACAAGGTATAAGTTCCTCAGTACCAAATCTGTAGCCAGTCATGGGACAGCAGGGCCTCAGGGGGTGGTAGAGGAAATGTAAGCATCAATAGTTGTGAGTGGGAAGTATGCAGGGGAATGGAGTAAATTGTGAGCAAGTGAAACATCATGACTTGCTGTGAAGTCAAAGTGAAAATCAAAGTGAAAATGGTCATTGCTAGTGTTAGGGAAAAGATAACTCAGCTCTGAAATTCTTTAAGATAGTCTCTTCGATATCTGCAATTTGCTCGAATATTTGGAAATGGATTACCACCACAGATTGCTACATTTTCAGCTTTAAAAAAAATCATCAAACAACTGTGAAAAATAGGCATTGTCACACTGTTCTTTCTGGGGTAGAAGTTAAGATAATACAAAGATAGTATAAGAGATAAATGTCATTGATATCTATGCAAATTACAATTTTTTTAAAATGACCAACTTGATGCAGCATGGAACTGGTTATATTAAAATAACTTTACACCTGAACATCCAGTTTTTTCAACATCATTTGTTTGAAGAGACTATATTTTCCCTACTGTGTGCTCTTGACATCCTTGTAGAAGAACACCTGTTGACCATATACTCATAGGTTTATTTATGGACTTTCTATTCTGTTCTATTGGTCTGCATGCTCATGTTTATGCCAATACCATACGGTGTTAATTACTGAAGTTTGAAATATGTTTTTGAAATTACGAAGTTTGAGGCCTTCCAGCTTTTCTCTTCTTTCTTTAGATTACTTTGTGTATTAGAAGTTTACTTGTGGTTCCATATAAATTTAAGGATTGTTCTCTTTTATTTCTATAAAATATGCCATTTGATTTTTATAGGAATTGCACTGAATCTATGGATAGCCTTGAGTAGTATAATTATAATAATGTTAATTGCTCCAGACCATAAACATAATTTGTCTTTCTATTTATGTGTGTCTTGAAGTCATTCATCAATGTTTTGTAGTCTTTGTAAAAGCTTTTTACCTTCTTGAGTTAGTTCATTTCTAAGTATTTTATTATATTCAATGTTATGGTAAATTGAATTGTTTTCTTAATTTCCTTTTCAGATAGCTCATTATTAGTATGTAAAAATGAAACTAATATATTCATGTTGATTTTGTATCTTGCAACTTTACTGAATTTGTTTATCAATTCTACAGTTTCTATGTGAGAATTCTTTAGGAATTTTTAATATAAGATTATGTAATCTGCAAACTGAGATAATTTCACTTCTTCCTTTCTGATTTGGAATCTTTATATTTCCTTTTCTTTGCCGAATTGCTCCAACTAGGACTTCTAGTAGTATACTGGACAGAAGTAGTAAAATAGACATCATTGCCTTATTCCTTATATTAGAGGAAAAGTTTTCAGGCTTTCACCATTAAGTATAAAGGTCACTTATGAAAAATCCAGTATATTTTCATGATAGAAACTCTTAATAAACAAGAATAGAAAAAAGAATAAAAACTCTCAATAAACAAGAAATTCCCACAGGTAAATCCCTTCTATTCTTGTTTATTGAGAGTTTTTATCATTAAACTACATTGGATTTTGTCAAATGCTTTTTCTGCATCTATTGAGAGGATCATGTGATTTTTATCCTTCACTCTGCTAATGTGGTATATCACATTAATTGAACCATGCTTATATCTCAGGGATAAATCTCACTTGCTTATGGTGTATTATCCACTCTGCAACAAATGGTACTGGAAAAACTGGATACTACATGCAAAAGAATGACATTGTACCATTACTTTACATTGTACACAACGCACACACAAACTCAAAATAGATTAAAGATTCAAAAGTAAGACCTGAAAGTGTAAACTCCTAGAATAAAACATAGGGGAAAAGTTTCATGACGCTTGTTTTGGTAAGGATTTATTGAATCTGACATCAAAGGCACAAGCAACAAAAGGAAAAATAGATAAATGGGGTTACGTAAACCAAGAAAAACTAGTCTACAGCAAAGAAAATAATCAACAAAGCAAAGTGATAATCTAGGAATTCAGAGAATAGATTTGGAAATCATACATCTGGTAAGGGGTTAATAATCAAAATATATAAGGAACTCAAACAATTCAATAGCAAATAAACAAATAACCTGGTTAGAAAATGGGAAAAAACATAAATAGGAATCTCCAAAGAGGACACACACATGGACAACAGTATATACAAAGACATTCCCAATCACTAATCATCAAGGAAATGCAAATCAAAACTGCAATGAGGTATCACCTTATTATAACTGTTAGAGTAACGATTATCAAAAAGACAAAAGATATGTGCTAACAACAATGTGAAGAAATTAGAACACTATTACACTATTAGTGGAAATGTAAAAGTGGCTCAGCCATTATGAAAAATAGCATGGTGGTTCCTCCAATAGTTAAAAATAGAAGTAGCATGTGATCCAGCAATTCTACTTTTGAGTATATATCCGAAGGAAATGAAATCACGATCTCAAAGAAATATTGACGCTCCTGTGTTCTTTGCACACTGTTTACAATAGTCAAGATATGATTATAAACTACATGCCCATTGACAAATGAATGGATAAAGAAAGTGTGGTATAACATATAATAAAATATTATTCAGCTTTAAAAACGAATGAAATCCTGCCATACACAACATGAAGGATGAACCCAGAAGACATTATGAGAGTGGAATAAGCCAGTTACAGAATAACGAACCTACATGATTCCACTTCCACGAGTATCTAAAATAGTCAAACTCACAGAAACAGGAAGTTAGAATGATGGTTGCCAGGGTCTGGGCACAAGGGGAAATGAAGAGTGAGGAGCTGATGTTCAATGGGTGTAAACTTTCAGTTATACAAGGTGAATACATTCCAGAAGTGTGCTGTTTCCAGAAGTGTGCTGTGCAACATTGTGCCTTTAGTTAACAATACTGCATTCAGTGCTTAAACATATGTTAAGAGGTTAGATCTTGGCTAGGCATGAAAGCTCACTCATATAATCTCATCACGTTGAGAGACCAAGGTGGGAAGATTGCTTGAGCCCAGGAGTTCGAGCCTAGCCTGGGCAACATGGTGAGAACCTGTCTCAACAAAACATAAAAATAAAATAAAATAAATAAATAATCTGTGCATGGTGCTGTGTGCATGTGGTCTCACCTACTTAGGAGTTTGAGGGAGGAGAATCGCTTAAGCTTTGGAGATTGAGGCTGCAGTGAGTCCTGTGCGCACACCAGCCTGGGTGACAGAACCTATTTTAAATAGGTTAAATATTTTTAACCTATTTAAAAATAAAAAAAAAGAGGGAAGGGGATAGATCTTATGTTGTGATTTCACCACAATAGGAACAAAGTCAAAGTAAAACAAACAAACAAAAACAAATTAAACTAAATAACTCTACCATAATATTTAATTTTATTGCCCATAATCATCACAAACCTGGCTTTCATGGGGAGAATTGGGTCTGATTACTGGGAATGCTGTTAGTGGACAGCCTTCATTTTCTCAGTAGCAGGTAGAGAGCCATCTTTCAGGGATGAACCAAGTCTGATGCATGATAAAGGCTGTGTGTCCGGAATTCGTGGGTTCTTGGTCTCACTGACTTCAAGAACTAAGCTGCAGACCCTCGCAGTGAGTGTTACAGTTCTTAAAGATGACGTGTGTGGAGTTTGTCCCTTCTGATATTCGGACGTGTTCAGAGTTTTTTCGTTCTGGTGGGTTCGTGGTCTCATTGGCTTCAGGAGTGAAGCTGCAGACCTTCCTGGTGAGTGTTACAGCTCTTAAGGCGCCACCTCTGGAGTTGTTTGTTCCTCCCATTGGGAGTTGTTCATTCCTCCCAGTGGGTTTGTGGTCTCACTGGCCTCAGGAGTGAAGTTGCAGACCTAGGCAGTGTTACAGTTCATAAAGGCAGTGCGCAGCAGCAAGATTTATTGCAAAGAGTGAAAAAACCAAGCATCCACAGCATGGAAGGGGACCCCAGCCGGTTGCCACTGCTGGCTGGGGCCCTGCTTTTATTCCCGTATCTGACCCCACCCACATCCTGCTGATTGGTCCCTTTTACAGAGTGCTGATTGGTCTGATTTGACAGAGTGCTGATTGGTGTGTTTACAATCCTTTAGCTAGACACAAAAGTTCTCCAAGTCCCCACTAGATTAGCTAGACACAGAGCACTGATTGGTGCGTTTACAAACCTTGAGCTAGACACAGTGTGCTGATTGGTGCATTTACAATCCTTTAGTTAGACACAAAAGTTCTCCAAGTCCCCACTAGATTAGACACAGAGCACTGATTGGTGCATTTACAAACCTTGAGCTAGACACAGTGTGCTGATTGGTGCATTTACAATCCTTTAGGTAGACATAAAAGTTCTCCAAGTTCCTGCCAGACTCAGGAGCCCAGCTGGCTTTGCCCCGTGGATCCTGTTACAGGGCCATGGGCTGAGCTGCCCACCAGTCCCGCACAGGGGGCTGCACTCCTCAGCCCTTGGGTGGTCTATGACACCGGGCGCCTTGGATCAGGGGGCGGCACCTGTTGGGGAAGCTCCGACCGCGCGTCAGCCCACCGAGGGGGAGCTCAGGAATGGCTGGCTGCAGGTCCTGAGCCCTGCTCTGCGGTGAGGCGGCAGAGGCCAGGCAAGAATTTGAGTGAGGGGCGGGTGGGTCCGCAGTGTTGCGGGACCCGGCGCACCCTTTGCAGCTGTTGGCCCGGGTGCTAAGACCCTCACTGCCCAGGTTTGGCGGTGCCCGCCAGCAGCTCCAAGTGCAGGGCCTGTGGAGCCGACTCCCACGTGGAACTCACGCTGGCCTGGGAGCCCTGCGTTCCCGCCCACACCTCTCCCTCCACACCTCCAGGCAAGCAGAGGGAGCTGTCTTTGGCCTTGGCCCACCCAGAGAAGGGCTCCCACAGTGCAGCGGGTGGCTGAAGGGCTCCTCAAGCATGGCCAGAGCGGACGCTGAGATGAAGGAGGTGCTGAGAGCAAGCGAGGGCCGCCAGAACGTTGTCCCCTCTCAGTTAGGTATAAGGGCACAGCCACACGGGGCAAGATAGGACAACTCCTGCAGGTTATTTCTGCCTTAGCACTCCCACAGCAGTTGCGCATTTATCACAATTCAGTTTCTCCCTTTGTTCCATCTTGCTTCCGTAATCTCCCTTCCTAAGTTATTCATCCTAAAAGCCCTCCCTAGTAAACATTCTGAGTACAAATTCTCAGAATCTACTTCCTGGGAACTCACACAGTCAAGCATGTTGTTGTTCTCCCAGTGAGGTCTAATCAGGAGGTTTAATCCTGCTGTCAGGCTGATTTCTCAATCACTACTAATGTGTCAGGCAATTTGAATAAAATCGTCTGATATGTTTTAGTCACGTTAATTTTCAACAAACAAGTGGAAGAAAACCAATGTATTTTCATGTTGAAACAATAAAATTTGTACTCGATACCTGAGCTAATAATATTTAGCATACTTGTTCAATATTCAGATTAATAAAGATACAACTCAGAAAAGTTATAGAATACATTATTTTGTGTAATCTATTGAAAATAATCTATTTTCTTAGTTGCCTTTCTAAAATAGGTATGACTTAAAGAAAAGTAAAAGGAACATTTGTCTAGGTGTATACACACACACACACACACACAAATACATTTATACGTATGTGAATTAGTGGAAAATTCCATTGTGGGGGAAATTAGGTAGTAGAAGAGATGATAAACTATATTTAATAAATGAAAATAATTTTCTTGACTGAAGTATAATTTTAATGAAAATTATTTTTATTTTTTGAGCATGGTTTATCATCTCATCAACTACCTAATTTTCCTCCCCAAAACATGGAATTTTCAAATAATTCACATATGAATAAATGTATTTGTGTGTGTGTACACCTAGACAGATTTGTGTGTGTGTGTGTACACCTAGACATAAATATGTTCCTTTTACTTTTCTTTAACTAAGTCATACCTATTTTAGAAAGGCAATTAAGAAATGTATTATATAACTTTTCTGAGTTTTATCTTTAGTAGTCTATTAACAGTGTAATAAAATTTGAATACATGTTTTCTTATATATTCTCCAACTTTCTTGGCCTGTCCTTTGATAGCTTAGTCAATGCAAATTAGTATTTAGTCATTAATAGTAATTACTTCTACTATTCCTGATGTCCCAGTCCCACACTATATCAATGAAGACACGAGACTTTCAACCTCAAAAACAAGCAAACATACAAATAAAATCAATATTTGAATACTGACAGCTTGTGGAGAGGCTCTCATTATGCCCCAATAGAATATTTTAAAAAATTCATTAATTTTTAATTAATTATAAAATTATATATATATTTGTTATGTATACCATGATGTATTGAAAAATGTGAACAATGTGGAATACGAAATTGAATTAATTAACACGTGCATTACCTAACAAACTTAGAATTTTTTGTAGAGAGAACACTTAAAATCTACTCTCTCAGAGATTTTCAAGAATACCTTTTATTAACTATAGTCACTATGTTGTACAATAGATTTCTTGATTAATTGAAATTTTGTATCATTTGAACAACATCTGCTAAACCCACTCCACTCTGCAGCCTTTGGTAACTATCATATACTCTGTTTCTATGAGATCAGCTTTTTTAGATTCCACATGTAAGTGAGATTATGCAGTCTTTCTTTGCCTGTCATATTCTAACTAACATGGTGTCCTCCAAGTTTATCGATGTTATTACAAATGAATAGAATTTTCTTCTATTTTAAGGCTGAATAGTATATATACCACGTTTTTTTAAATCCATGCATCTACTGATGGACACTTAGGTTGATCCCATATCTTGGTTATTATGAATAATGCTGCAATGAACAGAGAGTACAGATATCTCTTGTATATCCTGATTTCATTTCTTTTGGTTATATATTCAGGAGTAGAATTGTTGGATTATACGAACAACTGTTCAATTGTTAATTTTTGAGAAATTTCCATATTATTTTCCACAATGACTGTAGTAATTACATTCCCATCAAGAATATGCAAGGGTTCTCTTTTCTCCATACCCTTGTCAATATTTATCTTTCATATTTTGATAAAATATATTTTAACAGGTCTGAGGTGATATCTCATTGTGGTTTAAATTTCATTCCTTTAAGTATTAGTGATACGGAGCAGTTTTTCATATACCTGTTGGCCATTCAAATGTCTTATTTTGAGAAATATTTATTCAGGTCTTTAGCCCATTTTAAAATAGGGTTATTTGTTTTATTGATATTGAGTTGAGTTCCTTATATATTTTGGATATTAAACTTTTATCAGATATATGATTTGCAAATATTTTTTCCATTGTGTATATTGGCTTTTCATTCTTTTGATTTATTTCCTTTACTATGCAGAAACTTTTTAGTTTGATGCAGCCCTACTGGTTTAGTTTTACTTTTGTGACTTGTACTTTTGAGGTCATATCCAAAAATTGATTGTCCAGACCAATGTCATGAAGCTTGTATCCTATGTTTTCTTCTAGTAGTTTTACAGTTTCAGGTCTTACATTTAAATCTCTAATTAATTTTGAGTTAATGTTTATATTTAGTATGAGATTAAGTCTAATTTTATTATTCTGCATGTAAACATACAGTGGTCATAGCCTAAATTATTGAAAGACTCTCCTTTTCTAATGTTGTGTTCCTGGAACCTTTGTCAAAATGTAATTTGACAATAAACGCTTGGATTTCTTTCTAGGTTCTCTATTGTGTTCCATTGGCTTATGTGTCTGTTTTTGTGCCAGTACCAACTTGTTTTTGTTAGTACAGCTTTGTAGTATATTTTGAAGTCAAGTAGTATGATGCCTCTAGCTTCTGGTTTTATTGCTCGAGATTGCTTTTGCTATTTGGAATCTTTTGTGGTTTCATGCAAATTTTAAGATTGTCTTTTCCATTTCTCTGAAAACTGTCATTGGAATTTTAACAGGGATTACATTAAATCTGTAGTTTGCTTTGGGTAGTATGAACATTTTAACGATGTAAATTCTTCTAATCTTTGAATATGGGATACCTTTTTTGATATGTATTCTTTTTTAACTTTTAGGTTCAGGAGTACATGTGCAGGTTTATTATATAGGTAAACGTGTCATGGGGGTTTGTTCTGCAGATTATTTCATCACTCAGTTTCTAAGCCAGGTACACATTTGTTGTTTTATCCTGATCCTCCCCCTCCTGTCACCCTGCAACCCCTGGTAGACCCCAGTGTCTTTTGTTCCCCTCTGTATTTCCATGTGTTCTCATCATTTAGCTCCAGCTTATAAGTGAAAACATGGGGTATTTGGTTTTCTGTTCCACATTAGTTTGTTAAGAATAATGGCATCTAGCTCCATCCGTGTTCCTGCAAAGGACATGATCTCATTATTTTATTTTATATATTTTTTTTAATGACTGAGTAGTATTGTATGGTGTAGATGTACCACATTTTTTTTTTTATCCAGCCTACCATTGATGGGCTTTTAGGGTGATTCCATATCTTTGCTATTGTAAATAGTGGTGCAATTAACATACATGTGCATGTTTCTTTTTTTTTATTATTATATTTTAAGTTCTAGGGTACATGTGCACAACATGCAGGTTTCTTACATAGGTATACACATGACATGTTGGTTTGCTGCACCCATAAACTCGTCTTTCACATTAGGTATTTCTCCTAATACTATCCCTCCCCGCTCCCTCACCCTCCAACAGGTCCCAGTGTGTGATGTTCCCTGCCCTGTGTCCATGTGTTCTCATTGTTCAACTCACACCTATGAGTGAGAACATATAGTGTTTGGTTTTCTGTCCTTGTGATAGTTTGCCAAGAATGATGGTTTCCAGCGTCATCCATGTCCATGCAAAGGACACGAACTCATCCTTTTTATGGCTGCATAGTACTCCATGAAGTATATGTGCCACATTTTCTTAATCTAGTCTATCATTGATGGGCATTTCGGTTGGTTCCAAGTCTTTGCTAGTGTGAACAGTGCCGCAATAAACATACATGTGCATGTGTCTTTATAGTAGCATGATTTATAATCCTTTGGGTATAT
>NW_012121821.1:11509397-11532716 GCF_000951035.1 Colobus angolensis palliatus | reverse complement strand
TAGTATGGTGAATACAAGTGGCAAGAGTGGGCATCCTTGTCTTGTTCCTGTTATTAAAGCAAAAGCTTTCAACTTTTGTCAGTTGAGTATAATCTTAGATGTGGGTGGTGATATATAACCTTCACTGTGTTGAGGTTCATTCCTTTTATATCTAATTTATTGACAGTTTTTATTTTAAAAAATGTTGAATTATGTCAAATTCTTTTTCTTCATGTATTAAGATTATCATATTGTCTTTGTCCTTTGTCCAGTTAATGTAGTCTATCATATTTATATTTCCATATACTGAAGCATTCTTACATCTCTAATATGAATCCAATTTGATAATGATTAATGATTCTTTTAATGTGCTGTTGAATTAGGTTTGGTAGTATTTTATTGAGAATTTATGTATCTATGTTGATTAGGGATATTACTGTTCTGTAATTTTATTTGTTGTAGTGTCCTTGTTTGGCTTTGGTATCAGGGTAATGCTAACCTCATAAAATGAGTTTGGAAGTATGCCCTCTTCTTTAATATTTTGAAAAAAATTGAGAAGGATTTGTATTAGCTCTTTTTAAAATGTTTGGTAGAATTGAGCACTAACAAACGATTAGGTCCTGAGCATTTCTTGGATGGGAGACTTCATTTCATTATTAAATCTCCTTATTATTAGTCTATTCAGATTTTCACTTTCTTCATGATTCAGACCTGGTAGGTTGTACATATCTAGGCATTTATCCATTTCTTCTACTTTATCCAGTTTTTTGGCATATCATTGTTCTTAATAATCTCTTATGATCCTTTGGATTTTGGTGGGATCAGTTGTAATGTCTCCTCCTTCATTCATGATTTTATTTATTTGTGTCTTTTCTCTTTTATCCCCCCCATTTCGTCCAGCTGAAGTTTTATTTTTTTCCTTTATTTTTTTGTCGATAAACCAACATCTAATTTTGTGGATATTTTCTGTTGTTTTTCCTAGTATCTATTCATTTCTGCTCTGATCTTGATTAATTGTTAACATCTAACTTTGGGACTATAGTTTGCTCTTTTTTGAATTATAAGATTCAGTGGTTGATTTCATATCTTTGTTTTTTTTTTTTTTTTTCTGCTGTAGGGGTTTATTGTTACAAATTTCTCTTTTAGAGCTGTTTTTGCTAGATTGCATAAGTTTTCACATGTTGTGTGTCCATCTTCATTTGTCAGAAGATATTTTTAATCTCTCCTTTTATTTTTTCCTTGACTCATTGATTGTGCAGGAACATGTTGTTTAATTTTCATGCAATTGAGAATTTTTCAAAATTCTTTCTGTTGGTTGATTCCTAGTTTTATATCATTGTATTTGAAAAAGACATATCATATGATTTTAATCTTCTTAACTATGATAAATCTTGTTTTATGGACTACTGTATAATCTATCCTGGAAAATGTTTCATGTACACTTGAGAAGGCTGTATCTTCTGCTGTTGTTGGATAGAAAGTTCTATTAGGTCCATTTGGTGTAAAGCGTCATTTAAGATCAATATTTCCTTATTGATTTTCTGTCTGGATAATCTGTCTTATACTGAAAGTGAGGTATTGAAGTCCCTTGCCATTATTGTATCATAGTTTATCTTTCCTTTCAAATCTAAGAATATTTGCTTTATTTAAGTGCTTTGATGTTAGGTGAATATATATTTACAATTGTTATATACTCTTCTTTTTGCCCCC
Source organism: Colobus angolensis palliatus (assembly GCF_000951035.1). Taxonomy (NCBI): domain Eukaryota; kingdom Metazoa; phylum Chordata; class Mammalia; order Primates; family Cercopithecidae; genus Colobus; species Colobus angolensis. The sequence goes on along the minus strand of NW_012121821.1, from coordinate 11,531,027 downwards.
TTTATTCTTATATAATGACCTTCCTTGTATTGTTTTACAGTTTTTTAAATTAAAGTCTATTTTATCTGGCATAATAATAACTAGTCCTGCTCTCTTCAGGTTTTCATTAGCATAGAACATCTTTTTCTATCCTTTTACTTTTTGTCTATGTGTGTTCTTAAAGATGAAGTGAGTAGGCAGCATATAGTTGGGTCCTTTTTTTGTAATCCGTTTGGTCACTCTGTGTCTTTTGATTGAATAATATAATATTGAATTGATTGAATAATATAATATATATAATATATAAAAAATAAATACATAATTATATATAAATATAATAATATAATTAATGTACATTAAAAGTAATTATTGATAAGTAAGGACACACTATTGTCATTTCATTAAATGTTTTCTGAATGCTTCCTTTGTTCCTTTCTTCTTCCTCTTGCTCTCTCCCTTTGTGATTAGGTGATTTTTCTAGTGTGCACTTTGATTTCTCATACTTTTTCAGTATCTACTGTAGGTTTTGCTTTGTGGTTACCATAAGGCTTATATAAAATACAGTTATGGCAAATAATTTTAAGTTTATAACAAATTAATTTTGATTACATAAGAAAACTCTACACTTTTACTTCACTCCCTTCACGTTACAACATTTGTGTTATCATAATGTATGTTTTTAAATATTGTTTTTCCCTTAGCAAATTATTATGACTCTAATTATTTTTAGTAGTTTTTCTTTTAGCCTTCATACTAAAGATATGTAATTATTATAATATTAGAATATTCTAAATTTGATCATGTAGTTACCTTCATCAGTGAGTTTTCTACTTTCATTTTGTTACTAATTATTAACAGCATCCTATTCTTTCAGGTTAAAGAATCTCCTTTAGCATTTCTTATAATACAGGCCATTGGCAATGAACTTTTTCAGATTTTGTTTGGGAAAATCTTCCTCTCTCCTTTGTTTTTGAAGGATATCTTTCTGGTAGTGTATACTTGCTTGGCAGTTTATTTCCTTTAGCAGTTTGAATATATCATCCCACTCTCTTCAGACCTGTAAGGTTTCTGCCAAGAACTCCTTGTCTAGCCTTGTTAAAACTCCCTTATTTGGCAGGGCATGGTGGCTCATGCCTGTAATCCCAGCACTTTCAGAGGCTGAGGCAGGTGGATCACGAGGTCAGGAGATCAAGACCATCCTGGCTAACACGGTGAAACCCCGTCTCTACTAAACACACAAAAAATTAGCAGGGCGTTGTGGCGGGCGCCTGTAGTCCCAGCAACTCTGGAGGCTGAGGCAGGAGAATGGTGTGCACCCGGGAGGCGGAGCTTGCAGTGAACCTAGATGGGGCCACTACACTCCAGTCTGGGGAACAGAGGGAGACTCTGTCAAAACAAACAAACGAACAAACAAACAAACAAAAAACTTCTCTCTTTTTTTGCTGCTTTTAGGAGTCTCCTTTTGTGTTTTGACAGTTTGTTTATAATGTGTCCTGGTTTAAACTTCTTTGGGTTGAATGTGATTGGAGACTTTTGAATTTTCTAAACCTAGATATTAATATCTTTTCCTGGATTTAGAAAATTTTCTGCTATTATTTCCTTAAATAAGCCTTCTTCCCTTTATTTCTCATTTCTCCTTGTCTCCACTAACTCAAATATTTGCTTTTTTGATGCTGCCATAAAAATCTTGTATGCTTTCCTTGTTCCTTTTTATTATTATTTTTTTTCCGTTTCTGGCTGCATATGTTCAAATAATCTGCCTTTGAGTTCACATACCTTTTTCTTCTCTTTGGTCAATTCTGGTGTTGATGTTCTCTGTTGCATTCTTTATTTCTTTTATTTAATTTTTAGGCTATAGAATTTCTGCTTTTTTTTTTTATTTTTCCAATTTCAGTATATCTGTCTAAGTTCTAATTTTAGTTGCTTATTATTTTTCTGATTTTATTTAATTGCTTATTTGTATTTTCTTGAATTTCACTGAGGTTTTGTAAACCATTTATTTTGAATTTCTTTTTAAACTGGGGTGCTCATAAATATCCATTTCTTTAAGGTCAGTTACTGGTGTTTTATTTTGTTTCTCTGGTAGTGTTATGTTTCCCTGATTGCTCTTAATTTTTGTGGCTTAGTATTGGTGTCTGTTTATTGTAGAAGTTTGGAGTTATTCCCTTCTCTGCAGATTGGCTGTGTCTGGGAAAGCTCTTTACCAGTCAGTCCATCCAGAGATTCTGAGCAGGCTGTCTGGCATGGTTCATGGGCTGGCTTGTTGCTGGGGTCCTTAGGTAGGCGGGGTCTGGTGCTTGGTTTAGCAGATGAGTGGGCCTGTTATCTGGGTCAGCTGGGTCAAGTTTGGAACCTGGACCCACTGGAGTGGATATTTTGATTGGGTTTCTGGCGATAAACCTGGAGCAAGAGTATGTGAGATAGACCTGGAGTCTTCATCAGCTGGGGCCCTCCTAATGCTTGAATCCACAGTGGTTAACTTGACTCTGGAATTGATCTTGAGCTTGAGTTTATAGAGGTCAGGCAGGTGCTAGAATTGTCCTGGTGCTTGGGTCCAATGGGTCAAGCCTGAAGCCTGAGTTCACAGAGGCTGACCTGGTGCTGAAGTAGGCCTGCAGCCTGAGTCTGTTCAGGAAGATCTGGGTTCTGGGCCCATGGGGGTTGGCCTGTCTTGGATCCTGGGTCTGTAGGGGTAGTATTGGAGCTTCAGTCTGTCTCTGGTAGCTGGCCTGACACCAGGGTCTACTGGGGTGGGCCTGTAGTCTAGATATGCTGGAGTATTACTGGACTTTGGGTCCTCTGGAGTCTGAGGCCTGGCCTGGAGCCTAGGTTCAGCCTGGTACTGGGACAGACATGGAAAAAGGACCCAAAAGGGCTACTTTGGAGCCTGGCATCATAGGTGCTATCCTAGTGCCTAGAGCCTGGGTTTACAGAGGATGGTTGTGCAGTTGTTGGTTTGGAAGCTAGGTCTGCAAAGTCTGGCCTTGGTTCTAGGGTTGTGGAGGTGGACTTGGAACCTGATCCACAGGAGGCAGTCCTAGAGCCTGAGTCCATTGGAGATATCCTAGTACTAGAGTCTACTGGGGCAAACATGGATCCTGGGTCTTCTAGAGAAAAACCTGTAGTTTGGTTCTGCTGGAGAATGGAATCATAAGGGTTGGCCTAGGGTGTGGAACTGCAAGGACTAGCCTAGCATTGTGCAAGCCTGGAGCCTGTATCTGTAGGTGCCAGTCTGGTGCCTGAGGCCATGAGTGTTTATCTGGCACTAGCATGGGCCTGAGGACTGGGGCTACAGGGGTTGACCATATGTTAGGGCTGAGCTGGAACTTGAGGTGAGCCTGGAGCCAAGGATCATAGGGGCTGGCCTGATGCTGGATCAGTCTAGAGTCTGTATCCAAAGGGTCAGTCTGGAAGCTAAGTCACTGGTTTTGGCCTGGTGTTGCTGTGGGCCCAGAGACCAAGTATTCGGAACAAGCCTGGAGTCTGAGTTGTGGGATCTGGCCTGGCATTGGAAACACCCCGGAGGCTTAGTCTGTAAGTATTGGCCTGAAGTCTGGGGTCATGGGTGCTGTCCAACACTGAGTGTTGGGATCTGAAGCAAAGTCTAGTACTCACTGTTTTCTCCTTCACCCAAGCAGATGTATCTCTCTCCATGATGTGCTGCCTGGAGGTGATAAAGGAGTGATGCAAGTAACTGTCCTTCCTACCCTCTTTGATGAATTTTTTTCTTATTTCTGTGCTACACCCAGATGCTGTGATTTCTCACCTGATTTCCTTAGCTCTGTGATGGTTTTTCTGTGTGTGTTTCGGATAGTTGTTCAAGTTGATGTTTATGCAGTAGGACAAGGAGTGGAAAGTACTATTCCACCATTTTGCTGATGTTCAGCCCAAAAAGGAATCTTAAAAATTATATGCATCTTTGCTTAAAATAAAGTTTTTTTCTATTACACCACCTTGATGTTTCTTCAATGGGCTTTCTCTGTATTTCTCTTAACCCATTCCACATCTCTAGTTCCTTTATTATCCCTTTCTTTTTTCTACATTACTTTTAATAATTTGTTTTTCTCTCATACCTCACAGGAAGAAAATAAAATTCTTCTAGTTTTCTCCTGCAAGTCAGTTTAATTAGTGTATTCTTTAATAGATTTCTACCAAGACCATGCTCTTCAAATTTTAACTTGTCTCCCAAGTGGCTAAAAAAGTGTTTTGGCAAACCAAGATTATCCTGTCCTGAGAGGAATTCTGGTGCCAGGTGTTATAACATCATCTGAACTCTTGGATAAATTAATCAAAACCATAACAAGTAATTATTGTAAACAGTCATTTAAAAAATGAATTTACATTTTTTTAGGGACAGATGTTATCATGTCTCCTTCCGGACTGTAACCGTTAGGATATTATTTCCATAACACTACTGATTAGTACTCCTAATTTTTGACAAATGAAAAATCTAACAAAAATAATTAAAACATTTGAGGTTTTGGTAACTTTAGTTTTGATAACACTTTTCTCAGCAACAAGTAATTCGATTGTCTATGGTATTCATCTTCCCTCATTTATTGCCAAGGTTTCAGTGATGATGTGTGATGGTTTAGCTCCACACAGACTATTTGCATCACCGTTCATATGGAACATCTGTGTGTTTTTGATAATCAACCATTGTAATTCCCACAATGTTACATGAGACGTAGATGAAAATGTGAATGAACAAAAATGTCAAAATCATCTTAATATCATAATCAAAGTCAACCTCTCAATATTTCTGTAAATTATTTATGTCAGGCATCTTATCCTTTCCTTTCTCAGTCACACTTCTAAAAAGATGAATGGCAAAATATGGAAGCGAAAAAGAAACCCCAGTTAATTTCTCAAATAAGATTTTTGATTCAAATAACCATTTGAATTGTATATCTGTAATTTATATGTCAGTTTAATGTAGTTATTTCCTCCTCTCTATCATTGTCACTAATAAATGAGAGCTGCCAATAAAAAAGAGAATTAGAGTTTAGAGGTATAAAGTGATTAGAGACAGGCACTGATTACCTATCAAAAGGCAGGTCTTTAGGGAAATACATGAGACAAGGGAGTAAGATGACTTTGGGGACTGAACATTACTAAAGTGGACTAAAAGTTAAATGGCAATGATTAGTGAAATAATATATTTTTTTCTACCTCCCAAGGAAACAAAGATTTCTTTGGAAAATTTGAGTCTCAGATGAGAACAGGGAAAACGTTCATTGATTCATGTGTCACATATTTGGTATGCTCTGGCTATGTGCTAGGCAGTATAGTAAGCACTGAGAATACAGTGGTGAGCAATATAGGCCTGGAGCTTCATGGAACTTATCATCTAGAAACAGGCAGCAATTACTGTATGTCCACGCTAGATCTCTAAAAAAATTCTCCCATCAGTTACTTTGTGCGAAGAGCATTGCATCATAGTGTGAGTAGTAGAAAAAGACAGTATTTTCTGTAATTAATGACATAAGGAACACTGTGGGAAAAAAACCGAACTTGCGTATGTGTCACATCCATAATATTGGAAGGGGCTTTAAATTTGCCTATAATAATTTGTTCATTTTATAAATAAGATTTGTTAAAAATGATTTAACGAATTAAGAAAAATCTGTAAAATATTACTTTTATCTGTAAATAAACTGTCAAATTGGTGACCATGTATATTTATATTTAGTTGAATGGATTCCTCAATCATGTTTTAGCACAACAATAATGATATGCATTGGTGGAGGTTAATGGGGATAATTGCCCACTTCAGCTATGGCTGCTGACAGATAAGTCCCTAGTAAAGAAATGATTGCAGTCAAGAGCATAATCGCCCTGTCCCAGGGACCTCTACGGTATTAATCAAAAATTTTTTTTAAGTAATTTTTAATAATTATCTTTACTGTCTAGAAAGTAGTGATGATCATCTATTTGAAGAGATATTTTACTTTTAATCTTCAAACACGCAACACTATGTGTGCCAGGCTCACTTTCTTTTATTACACAAATAGTAGCCCCTTTATTTCACATAAAATTTCCTGTTGTCTTAGTCCATTCAGGCTGCTATAACAAAATATCACAGACTGGGTAACTTTTAAGTGACAGAAATGTGTTTCTCACAGTTGTGGAGGCTGGAATTCAAGATTAAGGCACTGATAGACTCCGTGTCAGGGGAGGGTCCATTTCCTGGCTTATAAGCTATCATTTTCTCACTGTAACCTCACATGGTACAAGTGATGAGGGAGCTCTGGGGTTCCTTTTCATAAAAGCACTAATAACCTTCAAAGGCCCTACCTTCTTACACCATCACCTTGAGGTTTAGAATTTCAGCATATGATATTTGGGGGGATATAAACATTCAGTGTATAGTTCCCAGCATTTGTATTTATGTTCTTAAAAATTGATTATACACACTACTATGCCAGGCATGATGGAAATTAAAAATCTTTAGGTAGGGATATGAATCAACCTAGCTATTACTTTTTCTGTGGCATGTCTGACTTGGGATAAATAATTGGTTTTATTTGCTAATGAGGAGCCATTGGATATGTTTTCCACATTAATTTTATGATTAAACTTACTTGAGATAATATAATGTCAATATTAAATAAGACAAAATGAAGAGTGGAATGATAAGAAGATTCAGAATTCAGGTTCCAAATTCCCCTTTCTCCTCCTCGTGTAGTCAGGAATACAGTCTGAAGAAAATTTAATACCTAATCATATTTACTGTTTAATAATCTTTAAATAATAAAGACAACCTGTGGTATTTAATAGGTCTGAATCTGTATAAAAAGGAAATTAATTGATCAATAAGTTGCTCTAAAGGATAACGTACATATTTTCTAATAAAAGAGCACACACGTAAACTTCCTTAAGTTTTAAAAGTAAAAGTTTTAAAGAACACAATTTATATATTTTGTAAAATAATCCTTGGATAACCGGTATTTTATATACATGCTTAATAAAACATAAAGATTAAGCTGTAAAGAAGATAGGGGAATTCAAGAAACATTCGAAGAAGCTTATATTAAGTAACCATTTAAAAAGCAATAAAGCATGAGTCACTAACATCCAAACTATCTTGAATGAATATCTGTAGCCAAATAAATTTGACTGGAATCCCAGATATGATCTTATTGTTTGTATGCAAATACTTAAAGCATAATTTACTTGAACATTTTCTCATATTAAGAAAACAAATAAGTTGCCTCCAAGGCTATAAACATTTCTGAGACACAATGTAAACATTTTCTATTTTATATAACCATTCAAAATACCTAGACTCATTTTGAAATTAAAGTATTGGAACAATTTCAGCAAATAGCCTTTCTATATATCTTTCTTCTTTCATCTTGAAAAAAACTACATTATGATTAAAAATATACAGTCACAAAAGTTGGAAATTATAACGACTCTGAAAAAATCTGATTTTAGTTTTTTAACTATTCTATATTTATTTGTACTGGCTTTAACACTGTGTGTGGTGTTTATGAGTTTATTTCCAATTCTAGACAATGTTTCTTATGTACTCATGTAGTAACATGTACATATTGTTTTCTGGGCTAAGAGTATTCAGCTTGCTTTCTAGGTAACTAGAATGAAGATGGAATGAAAGCAATTCAATTATTTTCATATCTGGTTACTTAGCACTATGTAAATCTCCTTGCGCCTATTGTATTCCAGAAAAGCAGACATTCCATTAGAAGCAATGTCAATGTGTTTTTGTAATAGCTACCCTGGTGAAGAGAGGAATTCATGCATATCTTGGGAGCCTAGGCTGTTTCAGATACCATTAAAAATCCTTTAGCACAGTAGTATTCATAATAATGATCAAATTTGAAATATTTTATTACAATAATGTGTTAAGTGATACTCAAAGAGTCTGAGTAGTTCTCCTGAGGTTACATGACAAAAAAGCTATATATGAAAAAATAACATACCTCAGTGTAATCCCCAAATTTAGATTTTTTCTGCTGTACTGTGCTGTTTGGCCCCACATCAATTACCAGTTCTCCTTCTAAGAAGAAAAAGGTAATACATGCTTATAGTGTGAATTTAGCTACAAATGATTAAACTAGAATTCTGTGGAACTAACATTAATTTGTGAGATTTTGCTTATTCTAGAATTGAGCATGTAAAAGACCGAACAATAAGACATGATTGTAGACACGGAGACAAAATTAGATGCTAAGGAAATTGCTTTGTTGGTTATTATATAGCTGGAGTGCAACTTTGAGACTCAGCTTGATGATCTTTTGTGTCATAGTTCCTTGGTATAATATAGAGAGATAAGAGAGACAAAGCTCAAAATAGAACCAAATAGATCCCTTAAAAATAGGAAACGTATAATTGGACATAGAAAATGACATTAAATTATTATTGAACATATTTCATGAGGAATATGCTGGAAACACAACAAAAATTCAATAAGTTATATTTGCTGAAGGAGGACATATACTTAAAATATAAATGGCAATACAAGATTAATATTATGTTAAAAATACCATCGATATAGAACTTACTATATTTATATACTATATAAGTATTATGTTTTTATTAAAATCCTTTAAGATTGTCTTATTTGCATTTTACAAATGAGAAAACCAAAGCCTAGAAAGTTCTCACAAAATACAAAATTATCTATGCAAGGTCTAATTAAATGGCATAATCAAAAGGAGTATAATATTTTAGGATTGCATGGCTTGGAATTTGAAATGCAGGATTTAGAGAAACAGCAAAGAGCTGTTTGGCCTAGAGAGAAAGCATGTGAGCTTCTTTGTGATTTCTTAGCAACAAGAATGTGTGAAGATCATTTAGGGAGGAATGAAGAACCTGCATCTGAGGAGAGAGTAGTGTGCCTAGTATGACAGATGTAGACAATGGTTTTGATCGTGTTGTTTTGAATTCATGAAAGAGATGAAAATTGAAGGATGAAAAAAATTCCACCAGATGTTGGTTTCCTCATCAAATTTATCTCCTTTCACTGATTATTACTTAAAAGGAATCTTTTTATATTTTGCTCTTGTACTTTTCTAATTTTTTTTTTTTTTTGAGATGGAGTTTCACTCTCATTGCCCAGGCTGGAGCTTAGTGCAACCTCTGCCTCCCAGGTTCAATCGATTCTTCTGCCTTAGCCTCCAAATAGCTAGGATTACAGGCATGCACCACCACAACTGGCTAACTTTGTATTTTTAGCAGAGATGGGATTTCGCCATGTTGGTCAGGTTGGTCTACATCTCCTGATCTCAGGTGGTCTGCCCATCTTGGCCTCCCAAAGTTCTGGGATTATCTGCATGAGCCACCGCAGCTGGACTAAAAAATTCTTATCTGGATTTTTTCATCTGTCTTACCTTATCAGTGAACTTTGTATCATTTGATTCTTGCTACCAAATATATTTTGAATTTTTATCCCTTTCAAAATCCTCTTTCTCATAGGTTCATGAACTCTAATTCGACCTTTAAATGTTCTCATTACAGAGAAGCTGATTAAAAGTACATGTAATAAGAAGAAAAGGAAGAAAAAAAAGTAAATATTCACTTTGCTTTCTTTTCTTTCTTTTTTTTTTAAAGTTCCCTGGCTGTAATTCTTTCTGCAGTCAGTGTTAATTGACAATGTATTCATTGTAAGATTAAGTAAGCAAAGCAAAGAATATTAATTATAAATATCATCCATTCTTCATTTATGCTGCTGTACATAAGGACATATTTTTATTAAATGGAATTGTAGAGTGCAGGAAAGCATTCTTTAGCAAACACTCATAAGCCTTTTGGCATGTGTGGTCAGGAACTGTACAATAATAGGAGAAAAGCCACATATAAACAAAATCCTAAACCATGATCAATTTTACAAATCAGGAGAATGGGAGAAACTAGGAAAAACTCAAAGTAATTACTTATTTTCTTAGTTGTTATTATTTTTACCTTGTTACATCCAAGCCTGGAATATGTGGTATACTTGAATTCTGCTAAGTTTATGTTCTATTCCCATCTTTGTGTACATATATTAAGGAAAATAAAGACAAAGGCTTTTCATAATGAAAAAATTAGTTAACTACCAGTTTTATTTTTATTTCTATATAAATTTGATTCAAAGAACATTCATTTGTACTGAATGTGGTTTTAGCTCTTGACAATTAGATTAATTTTCTATTTCCTTTTTGAATGAGTATGCCTGTTTCTATATATAGTCATCCCTCAGTATTCGCGGGAGGATTAGTTTCAGGACGTCCAATGGAGACCCAAATTCGTGGATGCTCAAGTCTCTCATTTAAAGTGGTGTATTTTTTCCATATAAACAACAAATATCATTGCACAGACTTTAAATCATCCCTAAATTACTTATAATATCTAACACAATACATACATATCTCTTCATTTGTGTGGATACATTGTAGTACTCAGTTCACAGAAAATTCAAGTTTTGTTTCCGAAACTTTGTGAATTTTTTTCTGAATATTTTCCATCTGCAGTTGATTGAATACACAGATGCTGAGCCCACAGAGAGAGCCAACCGTATTTACTTCAAGTGAAATTCTCATTTGAAAGAGGCCAAATTTTTAAAATAGAACAAAAGTATAGATGGTAGTTATTTTTGATAATTTAGTATAAAACACAAAACTTTAAAAGCTTAATTTAAGTACAGTTGATTTAATTTTCTCCTCCTTCCTCCAGAATTAAGTATAAGTCTACTTTTTAGTTACTTTTAGTACAAGTAAAACAATATATTATAAGATGGCTTTTGATCCTTCAGACATAGACATTTCAGTAAAATACATAATGGCAACATTTAAATTGTTTCATCTTACAAAGCCATTTGCCATGTGTCTGATTATCTATTACTAGGGGGATAAAAAAACACCTCATGTGAGTACCTTAAAACAGTAACTATAACTTCTTTTGTTCTCAATTCTGTGGCTTGCCTGGCCTGTGGGCATTTCTCATGTGGGTCTCTCATGGGACTGTAGTCAGATAAGATCTGAGGGTGGAGTCATTTCTAAGTCTTCTTCACTCACATGTCTGACACTTAAAACGTAAGTCTCTCTCTCACCATGTAGTCAGACTTTTTACATGAAGTGTGAAGGCAGTCAGAACAAATGTTCCAAGAGAAATTGATTGAAGCTGCATGGCTTTTAAAAAATCCATCCTTGGAAGTCACACAGTATGACTTCCATCAAATCCTATTCCTTGAAGCAGTCATAAAGACCAGCCCTAGTTCAAGGGGAGGAGACCTTGATTCTACCTGAATTTGAAAACATATTTAAAAACCACCACAGCATGTATGCAAATTGTTCTCTAATTTTTATTCTTCTGTTTGTACAGAAAATGTCCATTTTTATTTAATAATGACTAATTTTTGAGTTATGAAAATAAATAACTCACTATATTTTATCAACTGATTGTCTCAAGATGACTGAAAATATTTTTTACTCCTTAGGTCAAAATTTTCATAAAACAATAGGCAGGAAACTTAAATTCAATTAAGTGTGACCTTTAGCTAGCTGATGTTATCAGTAAATAGGATCATTGATTTCTAATATTTGTTCAAGAAATATTTGTCCAGCACTTAATATATACTCATTGATTACATAGTTCTACTATCTAAGAAAGACAAGAAAAGTAAAAGCATACCTAAAAAAAACAGTGAATTTTTTCCCCTGGAAATACAATTAAAAACTACATGAATGTCAGCAGAAGGTTAAATTTTAAAAGACCAATTATAATTATTAAACTAAAAAGCTAAGGAATTATAGAAACACATTAATTAAATATGTTTGAATTTTAAGGAAAAGACAAGCACACTGAGTAAAAAATATATGAAATACACAAAAAGAGTCTCCTACAAAGTGAAAACACTAATAAGCATATTGGCTGAATATTTAACCTTATTAATAATCAAATAATTTCAAAAACTAAATATTTTTTTCTTTAAAATTAGCAAGGATTAATCATGCTTCCTTCCCATTATTGACAAATATATAAAAAATAGTAAATGAAAAATAGTCACTGGTTGGTGGAAGTGTAAATAGACACAAACTTCTTGGGGTGCAATAGTAAAATATAAAAATGTGGAAAAATCTTTAACGTATGAAGGTTCGATAGGACACAGTGGCTCACGCCTGTAATCCTAGCACTTTGGGAGGCCCAAGCAGGAGGATTACTTGCACCCAGGAATTCGAGACCAAACTGGATAACATGTGGAACCCTGTCTCTACAAAAAATACAAAAATTAGCCTGATGTGGTGGTGCATACCTGTAATCCCAGCTACTTGGGAGTCTGTGGTGGTAGGACCACCTGATCCTCAGAGGCAGAGGTTGCAGTGAGCTGAGATTGTACCACTGTACTCCAACATAGGTGACAGAGTTAGACCCTACCTCAAAAGAAAAGAAAGAAGAAAAAGACTTTCTGAAAATTATTGAGGATATGTGCTAAAATACATATGTAAATAAAATAATTTTCCATACAGGAAATGATCATATATGTGGCAGTAAATACTAGAATGGTTAGTAAAACAGGAGCTCAGGTAAGAGAAGTAGAGAGATCTAATCCGGATTGATTTCAAATACGAACTCTGAGTTGATTTTGATAATGAAGAATGAACATAATGTGAATAGGATAAGGAGATAAGAGAAATAAAGATAAGAGTAGTAAGTTCAACACAGTATCTATTGTGCCCTTGACTGACTCTTATACTTCTGTTCCACATCAATCTTTCTTTTTTCTGAATTGCTAGTGTATTTATATTAAGCACCAAATTCTTGAGCACGTAAAGTGCTTTCTCATTACTTTTTGTTTCTTTTCTTCCCCATTAAATGATAAGCTCTCTAAAGACAGAAACAGTGTCTTATTTAGTATCCTCCATTGCATAGTGCTGGGTAAATGGGACCTGCTTAATATGTATCACTTAAAAGTCTGTTGGTTGAGCAAGCACCAAAGGAGGGACAATACATAAATTATTCAATTCTGTATATAGACAGAGCAAATACACAAAGATTTTGTTCCATTGAGTACAAAATTGGCTAATTTTAAGTTTTTCTTTTAAGATAGTGAAAAGTGTAAATGAAATCGCAGTTCATAGAAAAGTAGCCAATAAATATAAATATTATTTGGTATTTCAAAGCTTAAAACTGTATATTTTCTAATTTTCAGTACTGGAATTGGGTAGAAGCATCCAGGTGTGTGTGTGTGTGTGTGTGTGTGTATAATATATAAATGTATGTGTTATATATATAACAAATGAAAATTATTTTAAACAATATTTATCTAAATATTTATTTTTATAGTCATACATAAGATACAGAGAGAAATCCTGTCATTTCTGCATCCATTTGCACATATATTTAAAGAGAAGCTATCTGATTTATTATGCTATTAATGTTTTTAGAAATATCCCATTTCCAGAAGTGAGTAAATATATTTTTAATTTTATAAAAGGTCCAGAGTTATTTATGAACAAATGAACTCCAATTATAACAATCAGTTGACTCAAGTGGGAGAGATATTTATCCTTGTTATTCCCTTTCATATATGTGAAAGTAGCTGCTTTTTACTTTTACTGTATATATAAGTGTATGATACAAAAGAAGATACTCTCTGAAAGAAGGGAAGAACAGTTGCTTTATAATGGGAAACGTGCATTTTATGGAGGACAGTTAGGGAAAAAAACACGCATAATATCAAAGAAAGCACAGTGTATGATTATGTACATATTTAATGTACCATCCAAATGGCTACATATCCATATATTTTGAGTATTTAATAATTTGCATCTGAAATCAGATTAGGAAATAAAGTGCCCTTTGTAGAATCAACTCTAATCTCAGGAAAGACTTTTTCCTGTCACTTTGTATAAGGAAAGATGATGAGCTCATTTGAAAGTTAGTAATAAAGTGAAATTGTATTTCTGAATGGGAAAGAAGCATGTGACACACATTTGCATCTTTGAAAAATTTTTTTTTGCGGCCGGGCGCGGTGGCTCAAGCCTGTAATCCCAGCACTTTGGGAGGCCCAGACGGGCGGATCACGAGGTCAGGAGATTGAGACCATCCTGGCTAATACGGTGAAACCCCGTCTCTACTAAAATACAAAAAAAAAAAACTAGCCGGGCGAGGTGGTGGGCGCCTGTAGTCCCAGCTACTCGGGAGGTTGAGACAGGAGAATGGCGTAAACCCGGGAGGCGGAGCTTGCAGTGAGCTGAGATCCGGCCACTGCACTCCAGCCTGGGTGACAGAGCGAGACTCCGTCTAATAAAATACAAACACTGGAATGAGATGTAAGATATATTAGAAGCTAGTTTGGAGGAACAAATCATTCACAATTTCACTGTGTCACCAATAAACATATCCAGTCATTTTTCACAAAAACATAAAGCAAAATAATCTAAAACATTAAAATCGTCTCATGGCGAATCTTTCTTCAACTTGAAGAAATAAGTTGAAGAGAAAAAAAGAAAGAAATAAGCTTTCTTTTTATACACCAACTGAAAAATAGTTTCACTAGTGAGTTCAATTAGTGGACTAAAGGAGAACAGAACAAGTAAGGAAGAGTGAATGCTTGAATCAGATGGAAATAAACCATTTCAAAACTGAAGCTATGTCAAAATATTAAATGTGGCCAGGGGCAGTGGCTCACCCCTGTAATCTCAGCATTTTGGAAGACTGAGGGAAGCTCAATGCCCAGCTAACAACCCAAGTTGAGCTCACTGACAACACCTGCTTCCAACTTCCCAACCATGTGAGGGACATTGTAAAACCCCTGTCTGTACTAAAAAAAAAAAAAAAAAAAAAAAAAAAAAAAAAATTATCCCGATATGGGAGAATCACCTGAGTCCTGAAAGCTGAGACTGCAGTAAGCCATAATGGTATCACTGCACTCCAGCCCTGGTGATGAGAGTGAGACCCTCTCTCAATAAATTAAATAAATAAATACATAAATAAAAATATTAAATGCTTCTTGATCCTTTCATTTCAACGTTACACTCATTTGGCAAGAAGAAAAAAGGTATTAGGTTCCTTCTCCAGTTATTTGTGAAAGATGAGTCAAAAATACAAGAGTAGAATATTGTTTTACCTGAACATGTGACTGAACACCTATCTATCTATCTATCTTCTATCTAATTTATATCTATTAGCTATCTAGCTGTCTATCTAATTCCTCTCACCTGTGAAAGAAAAAGAAAAAATAAATATAATTCTATCAATGTAGCCTAGGAATAGATATTCAGATAATAGGAACAATTGTAGGAAGTAATTGCCAGAAGATTCAGGGAAATGAACCAAGAAAGATATTTGTATTTGATATTTCTGTTACTTACATTGTTAAGGCAAAATAATAATTGGCCAAAATCTAAAATTTATTATGTAAGTAAAATATATATTCTGTCTCCTACCCAATCATTTATTTTACCCAGTATAAGTCACACAAAATAAAAGCATTTCATAACAGAGATGTGAAGTACAACCCTTGCATTGAGGTTGGGTTTTTTATTCCTTTGACTAATAGCATTCAAATTGATGGAAGTTACCCTAAGCCAGTTCTCACTTTGAACTTTAAGATGACTGGCATAATTCTTCCACTTTTCTGGAACCCACACTGCTCCCAGTGATACAATGAACAAGTTTCAACAGCCCAGGTGAAGAAGAATCAATACCCAGCTAACAACCCAAGTTGAGCCCACTGACAACACCTGCTTCCAACTTGCCAGCTATGTGAGGGAGACATCTTGAATAGAGGAGAGAAAATATTTGAAGAAATAATGAAGAAAATTTTCCAACAATATAAGATAAAAGACCTTATACTGAAATGTTTTATAATATATCAAATTGAAGATTGAGAACTATAAAAATATACTTTAACATATTTTCATAAATTTAAGATATCAATCTAAAACAATTGTAAAAGCTTCCAGATAAAAGCAAAAATCATCAAAATGGAACCAGATTCTTGACTGATGTTAGAGTCTTAATTGCCACACTGTTTGCCAGAAAATGAGTGATACACACAAAGAACTGAAGAGTGAGGTTATCTGAGAGGCCCTAGCTATTAATTTATTTAGAATAGGTCTCAGCTATTGGGCTTGCTCTTATTGGGGCTGTCTCTAACCTACAACAAAGAAAGGCTGTGGCCTAAGGACTTAGATATTTCTATCAGAAGTGGTATTTCTCACATAGCCAGTGTTTATCTGCAAGCTCCTCAGTGGATTGACAGAGATGGTAGTCATGTCTGTCGCATGGTCTGACGGCTCCCCCTGTGCAATTATTTTTCTTTCCCTTATACTTCTGTACTTGTTACTCTCTAATTAACCTTTTGCACTCCTACCTCCATTTCATTGTCTGTTTCCTGGAGAACACAATCTGAGATACTATTTTATCATTCTATAACCTTTCTTCTTAATATTTATTTTTAATATTTTTCTTACTATTGCTAATTAATTTTTTCTTATTTCCAATTGTTAATATATTTTCTTATGTCTTTAAGCATATTTATCATACCTATTTTAAATTATTACTTCATCTGCTTTGAAAAGTATACATTTAGAGTTCTGAAATTTTTTAATGTCTCAGTATATAAACCCATGTATGTCTCACACTTGTAAGTCTACGTTCCATATTTCAGGGTGATGAAGGCTGAGGATTGGTTACTCAGTCTGATAATGTATATTACAGAAGGATCATAATCGTTAGTCTTTATGAATCTCTTTGAGTTTTAAAAGAAAGCAAGGAATAAGCTCCAGGCCAGAGAGTGTTGGAGGTCAGAGAACTCCAGCTGATTAATTTTGTTTGCTTGCTGACATAGTTTGGATATTTGGTCCCACCTAAACATCATGTTAAATTTTAATCTCCAATGCTGGAGGCAGGACCTGGTGGGAAATGTTTTGATCATAGGAGCGGATACCCCATGGCTTAGTGCTGTCTTCATGATAGTGAGTTCTTATGAGATACGATCATTTAAAAGTGTGTGGCACCTCCCACCTCACTCTCTCTCTTGCTTCTGCTTTTGTCATGTGACATGCCTGTTCCCCTTTCACCTTCTTCCATGATCAAAATTCTCTCTGAGGTCTCACCAGGAGCTGTCTCAACCTTGGATAAAAGCATTCTTTATTTTCTCTGTTTCTACCAAAGGTCTACTGACATCTGTAAAAGAAATCTAATTAGCTTTTGAAAAATTCTCAAAGACTGGCCTGGTGGGCTGTTGGTGCTACTTTTCAGTGCCTTTGTTTATTTATAATCAGGCTTTTTCCCTCTCTTGATAATAGATATCCAAATTTTCTCCACTATCAAGCATTTCTTACCTAATCCTAACTCCTTGTCAGGGTGTGACTTTACCTCTCACAACACCAAGAAAAAATAATTATTTTTCATGAAAAGATTCCTTCAATAATTTTATTTTCCAACTCCAGACATACTTGAATAATAATATCAATAATATAAATGATAATATTAACTATTTTTTCTGAAAATTTGTTTTGCACTTTTCCAATTCCGAATTTTTAAACTCATAATTCAGCTTCCTCACGAATAAAGTGGGGATACAGTAATACATTTTCATGTTTTTTATAAATTAGATAATGTAGTTCCTTGTATATAGTAGATATTGAATAAGCTTTAGCTGTTTCATTAGCAACGTCATCATTATCACCACTATGCATACATTTACTAACCATAAACTTGGGCATCATACCTGATACTTCCCTTCCTCTCTCAACATGCATTTAATTTATCCTCATATCCTCTTGATCCTAGTTCCTAAATGTATCTCATTGTCCGCAGTTTAACTTTCCAAGTATACCCTATAATTTTGAATATTATTATTATTACATTTTTATACGTCTTCTTATCTCCAGAACTTTCACTTTCTAATCTACTATTCACAAAGAATGAGAAAGATCTTGTGAAAACGTAAGTTTGATCAAATTACTTTTCTATTTTAGCTTATTCCTGAGTCCCTACAAGAATAGGTATAAGACTGAAATCCGTGAACATGATTTAAATCCTTCTTGCTTAACGAATGACAAGTGGACCAGCAGCACTGGCGTTACTTGCAAAGCCTGTTAGATACCAGTGCTCCATTTGAGATCTACTGAATAGGAATCTAGGTTTTAACGAGATCCCAGATGATTGCTGTGCACATCAATTTTGAGAAACACTGATTTATAGTCTTTTCACCTAGCGCCTACCCACTACTCCAATATGATCTTTTTTCACTTAATTCTCTGACATACTCTGTGATCCAGTCCGAACATATTTTTTAAGTCATGGGCAACTCTTTCTTCTAGGCCTTTGAATATACTATTAGATTTGCCTGGAGCACTATTATTTACTTTCACACCAATATATCCTTTTCAAGTCAAACTCTGTTTGTTAAGTCCATTTGCTTCTCGCAAATCTTTCAAGAGTGCTGTCCTGACCTCTGCCACCTGTTATATACACCTCCCTTATTACCTCCATAACACAACACCCTGTGCTTCTCTCATCATAGTTCTAAACATATCTGCATGGCAATTCTTTTGGACCCAGTACAATAAGATCTTAAGATGAATCGATGTACCCTTGCTCCATTTTCTCCAAGACATCTTCAGTGCATAGCAGCATGACAACATGTGACAAATGATGGAATAGTGTTTGTTTAAAAAATGACAAATAACAATAATTTTGAGACACAGTATTTGAATAATTTATGCTATCACACAGCTCACAATTAGAGCATAATAAAGTCTGACCACACTCTCAATGTCTAATTTTTCTCCCTTTTGTCTCATAATAGATGTTTCCCCTCTTGAAATAGTAAATCCTTTAGTTTTTCTTGATTCTTAGTCTTTCAAATTCCTCTAGAATATATTTATCCAATTATATCGTCTCTCTTATGCCTATAATCTTCTTATTCTATGTAAACATACATCTTTCTTCCACTTAAATACAAAATAATAAGAAAAACGGTATTTTTTAGATCAAGTTGCCTTGAAGATGTTTAGTGTAATATTTGTAGATCAATGATGTTAAAATTTGGTCCAGAATATTAAAATATGAATATCCATCTTCATGTACATTACAGAACATTACATAATATATTCTCTTTATGGAGAATTACAACTTCTTTTTAATACTATCCGGTAGATGATCTGGTGTCAAAGATGGAAACAAATGATCAGCTAGGAAACCTTTACTTCTATCCTGAATAAAGATGATTGTGACATTGTTCAGAGTCATAGTGACAGAGCTAGAAAATTGGTCAGGTTAAAAACATTTTTTATGGTAGAGACATGAGAGCTTTCTGATCAGGTGTGCAATATGAGAAGAAAAGAGTCACGGAAGATTCTAAAAATTTTGTTCTAAGCAACTGGAAGAATGGCTATGCTATTATCTGTACGGAAAAGGTTTTGAGAGGATGTACTTGGCCTCTAAGATGTGAATGGTGGAAAAAGAGAAGCTGTTATTCTCTGGGACACCTACAGACAGACATATGAGTAGACGGAAAATGGTTTTCAGCAGCTTCCGGGAGTGCTCCTGGAGATCACTTTCTATGGTGTTACAGGCTGCTGAGATGATCGGTGATGACTAAGTGGTGGTGCAGGCATTTCTTGATTTCATAAATTCTAGCAGAATACTCCCTGATCATCATAAACTCTACCCTTCCAGCAGACAAGCAAGTCTCTAATTTCCTTTGTTAATGCCTTTTTACTTTGAATTCTAGAGTAATTTCCCTTTTCCAGACCAAGTTAACTGATACTGGGATGAACATCATCCTCTGAGAAAGTCGTATTACAGGTAGATTAAGAAGATGAGGGAATGTTGACTGAAGGAGTAAATTATATGGGGTATTTTGCTTACCATATAGTCTGAGTTCTAGAGATTTGTTGAAAAGCTTTCAGAAGTTGGAAAGGGTTAAGAGATGGAGTTAGATTTTCTTATGGCATTGAGAATCTAAATACTAAAGGATGAACCTCAGTCTTGGACTTCTTATGACTAGTGTGAACAGAAATAAAGATGTGATTAATTCTGATAATGTTCTATGAAAGTTATTATAATATTGGAAAATTTGTGTTAGGTAGTCCTGGAAAATAAGTGTGAAGTTTATCAAGACCATAAAATATTTGTTTAAAAAATCAATTAATGGTTGCTACAGGAAGCTTTGAAAAAGTTATATTTGACAATGTAAATATTTCATTGTTATTATCATTATAATTAAAATATATGCTAAAAGTAACAGATATCCAAATAACTATTTAATGATCAAAAAAAATTACTCATAAGATTAAGTATATCATATTTATAGAGAGGAATAAGTAAATTATAAGAATATAACAGAAAATATATAATCTTAGAAAATCCCTTAATATTATACTATATTGATTTGCTCCTAGAACATTGCCTGAAAAACATGATTCATATATTTGGTGATTTTTCAGGCATTTGAGAAAATGTTGGTGAAAGCAATAGTTTCTCTAGCTTTTTAAGTGATGGGAAAAAAAGAACAAACAACAGCAAAACAGAGAAAGTACATTTGACACATCTTCCTATAAAAATATTTTATATATGTTCACCATATTTGCCTCCTCAATCAACCAAATCATTCACATATTCTTTCATTCATTTAATAAACTTATATTTGATACTAATGGTCAAAAATATGGTTGATATTACAGAGATTAAAACAGGAAGAAAGAGCACCATTTAAGGCAGATTATGGAATTACAACATTGAATATTCTAACATTGCCGACGAACAAATTAGTGAAAACACAGAAGAGACTCATTACATCTGAGGATGCTGGAGGAGGCCTTCCAAAAAAAAAAAAAAAAAAAAAGAGAGAGAGCTCTAAAATGCTCCTTGAAGACGGAGGATGAGGATTTTAGCTCCAGGAAGAGGAAAGAACAAGTGTAAAATTTAGATTATCACAAGGTCATTGTTGCTTCAGTCATGAAAAAAGTCCTCAAAAACTGTGGCACGGAGACCAAGAAAACATAAAATTAAAAAGGCTGCTAAAATGACTTTCTATGTGACGGGGTACCAGTGTGTGTTTTAATATGCAAGCAATTAGAAGTCAAGAAAAGTATTTAAATAAATTACATTTGTTTGTTTTAAAAAAGTCTGCCAGCTGTGTGTTCTGGAATACATGGGTTAACTGATGGCCATAGGGGTGAGGATTATTTAGAAACAGAAACACTACAGTATTCAAGCAGTTCTTATGGCAAGTGAATATTTACACACGATATTATGTGTTTAAAAATGGCAACAACAAAAGGCAGTTATATCTCATTCCACTATTTTTATTATATCTCATATCCGCTATTTTTCAAGACACCAGGTGAGCATTATATGCTGTGTATACATAAATATAAATAATTATACTTATATACATAAAATCATATATACACACGTGTGTATATCTATATATACATACATATACATATATACACATATATCTCTATATATAGATATATCGCTAAGTATCTCTCTATATAGATAGATCTCTGTGGATATATATGGATATAAAGAGATATATATCTATATAACCTCCAACATATATATAGATATATCTCACTATATATTGACACTATTTTATTTTATTTTTTTTGTTTTATTTTATTTTATTATTATTATACTTAAGTTCTAGGGTACATGTGCATAACGTGCAGGTTTGTTACATAT
>NW_012121821.1:11481025-11508022 GCF_000951035.1 Colobus angolensis palliatus | reverse complement strand
AGCTTTGTAGTATAGTTTGAAGTCAGGTAACGTGATGCCTCCAGCTTTGTTCTTTTGACTTAGGGTTGTCTTGGCAATGCGGGCTCTTTTTGGTTATGGACACTATTTTAAAGCAGTATAAAGTCATCTCTTTAATTTTTCTAAAGAAGGGAAATCTATGACCAGATTATCTTCTAAGAGAGCAAATTATCTAAAAATTAATTAAGTTCCCAATTTGAAATGTATTCCATACTTTTTTGGCAGTATGTGTCTCCCCAATTGTGATTTAATTGGTTAATAACATTATTAGTTTGATCCTCTCAGGAGGTAGTGGTTGGGCATGGGGAACGTGTCTCAGAAATATATGAGAGGCCAAAGGAGTCTAAGTAGCTTATTGTTTCATGTGGGGTTTGGACAGTTGCAATGACAGCATTTATAGTGGGAAAGAGGGATTGAAGCATTCACCAAATACCTGGAGAGTTCTTGCTATGGTAAGTGGCATAGCTTATTCATCCGGCTGTCAGGAGTGTGATGTGGTGATGACTCACTGATTCCCATTGACAAGGGAAGTTTCCTCAGTCCAAGCCTTGCACTGTCAAGGCGGGCAGACTAGGCAACCCATGCACAATTGAGAGGTGACAACACACAAGCAGCTCTGGCTTGCTCTCCATGCCTTCTCGGCCTCTGCGTCAACTCTGGCCACGCTTGAGGAGCCCTTCAGTCCACCGCTGCACTGTGGGAGCCCCTCTCTGGGCTGGCAGTTGCCGAGGGTGCACCACATCCCCCAACAATGCCAGTCCACCCGCGCTGTGCTTGAATTCTTGCCGGGCCTCAGCTACCTCCCTATGTGGCAGGACTCCGCACCTGCAGTCAGCCATGTCCCCCCCCACCGCCCCCCCTTCCCCTGCCACCCACCCTCCCTTCCTCCTGCCGCCCCACTGTGGGCTCCGGCAACCTGAGCCTCCCCGACAGGTGCCATCCCCTGCTCCACAGCGCCTATTGACTGCCTAAGGGCTGAGGAGTGCAGGCCTGTGGAGTGGGACTGGCAGGCAGCTCCTCCTATGGCCCCAGCACAGGATTCACTAGGCAAAGCCAGTTAGGCTCCTGAATAGGGTGGGAACTTGGATAACTTTTGCGTCTAGCTAAAGGTTTGTAAATGCACCAATCAGCACCCTGTGTCTAGCTCAAGGTTTGTAAATGCACCAATCAGTGCTCTGTGTCTAGCTAATCTAGTGAGGACTTGGAGAACTTTTGTGTCTAGCCAAAGGATTGTAAATGCACCAATCAGCACACGGTGTCTAGCTCAAGGTTTGTAAATGCATCAATCAGTGCTCTGTGTCTAGCTAATCTTGTGGGGACTTGGAGAACTTTTCTGTCTAGCACTCTGTGTCTTGCTAAAAGATTATAAATGCACCAATCAGCACTCTGTGTCTAGCTAAAGGTTTGTAAACACACCAATCAGCACCCTGTCAAAACGGACCAATCAGCGCTCTGTAAAATGGACCAATCAGCTCTCTGTAAAATGGGCCAATCAGCAGGATGTTGGTGGGGTCAGATAAGGGAATGAAAGCAGGCTGCCTGAGCCAGCAGTGGCAACCTGCTGAGGTACCTTTCCCAGCTGTGGAAGCTTTGTTCTTTCTCTTCGCAATGAATCTTGCTGTTACTCACTCTTTAGGTCCACGCTGCCTTTATGAGCTGCAACACTCACCATGAAGGTCTGCAGCTTCACTCCTGAAGTCGGCAAGACCATAAACCCATTGGAAGGAACAAACAACCGCCAACTTTAAGAGCTATAACACTCACCGAGAAGGTCTGCAGCTTCACTCCTGAAGTCACCGAGACCACAAACCTACCAGAAGGAAGAAACTCCAGACACACCATCTTTAAGAACTGTAGGCCGGGCGCGGTGGCTCAAGCCTGTAATCCCAGCACTTTGGGAGGCCGAGACGGGCGGATCACGAGGTCAGGAGATCGAGACCATCCTGGCTAACACGGTGAAACCCTGTCTCTACTAAAAAATACAAAAAACTAGCCGGGCGATGTGGCGGGCGCCTGTAGTCAGGAGAATGGCGTGAACCCGGGAGGCGGAGCTTACAGTGAGCTGAGATGCGGCCACGGCACTCCAGCCTGGGCCACAGAGCGAGACTCCGTCTCAAAAAAAAAAAAAAAGAAAGAAAAAAAAAACTGTAACACTCTCCGTGAAGGTCCGCGGCTTCATTCTTGAAGTCAGGGAGACCAAGAACGCACTAATTCCAGACACACAATGACTGGTCTATTCAGGGTTACAAAAGCCCCAGTCCTGTTGCTCCAATTCAGAACAACCCTGAAGGGCTATCCCAGCTTTAGAGTCCACTGTAGGATTGTATGAAGCCTGTTATAACTTTGTAGTTCAACTTCTACCTTCATCTTCTGTTTCTCTCCCTCCCTTACAGGTGCTGATCTCATTCCCCAATAAGCCACTTACCTAAAAATATTTGTATCCTGTAGAACTAAACTTAAATGACTATGTTAGCTGATAAAAATACAGAAAAAGTAGAGTGGAGATTAAATCCAATTGATAAATCCAATTGAAAAATAGAGCATTTGGACTGTATTTTTTATGTGTGTATCTTTCATTCACACTTGCATCCTTTCAGCAACATTTGTTCATTTTTGTTTGTTTCTAAGGGACAGTGGTTGGCACTGGGAATACAAATACTGAATGGCATATGACCTTCTCCCACTAGAGATCATGACTAATTTAGAAAGGCTAAAAATCATGAAAATAAGTGGTGGTGAACTGTACATATCCCATGAAAAGTCTCCCATGTAATTCAAAAAATTATGGAAGTCATTGAAGGATTTTAGGTACTATCTGACACAGTCATATTTGTATTGGTAAGAAAATCACTTTGGGAAAAGTATGTAAAATATATTGATAAAGAAGGAGACTGGAGATAGGGCAAGTAAAAAGCAATTTCAGTATTCCAGGTGATCTATGTAAGACTGAAGCAAAATAATAAGTGCAGAGATGCAGATGAGAGGGTATATTTAAGTTATAATTAGAAGCAAACAACTTACAGAACTTTAGACAATGGATGAAGGAAGTGATAAGTAGAACTGGATGGACTGTAACTCTCAGTATTCTATTTTGGCCTTTTGGTTGTCCTTGTCACTGAAGAAAATAAAGATAAAAGTAGAAAATACAGGCTGATGGAGGAGAAGAGAAGGCATTTGGTTCAAATTTAGACAATTGAAGCCATTACAGTGTACAAGAGCTCCAAGGAGTAGAATACATAGTGAAAGAAAAAATGGCTGATGAGACAGTAGGGCAGAGTAAAGCAACCAAAAAAGAATTGCAAATAAGATTGTAAAGGAGCTAGAAGGAGAATCAGATGAGGAAGAGAATATGATACTATGGAAACCAAGGGATGAGACATTTAAGAAAGCATAGTAATCAGTGCTGAAAGTGACAGTCAAATAAGAAGAGAATAGAAAAATAACTTTTGGTTTAGCAATCAGCACATTATTTTAAGACTTAATTAGTGCAATTCTAGTGAAATGATGAGGCAGTAGTAAGAATCCAAACATTATGAACTAATAAGAGAAAGTTATGTAAGAAAGATAATGAGTTTAGGTTATTTTTTGGTCACCCTAAAAGTGAAAGAAAGAAGAAATAATAGGTAGAGATAAATTCAAAGGCAGATGTAAAAATGTTTTTATTTATATTTTAATTTTTAAGATAGAAAACACTTGACACATAAGCAGAGAGGAAGAACTAGCATTGAAGAAAACATTGTCAATATAGAACAAAATATGATAATGACTGGAGAAAAGGTCAATAGAGTGCTGGTGAACATAGTATCTACAATAAAGGTAATATACTTCAAAAAGGAATAGATTTATTTCTTTAGAGATGAGAGCAAAATAATTATGGGTATATAAAAGTTTGCAGGTTGGATGAGGAAAGCAGCTGGTGGTAGACACTGTTTAGGATGATATCTGTTTCTTATACAGAATAGAAAAAAGTTATGCTAAAGGAGAAGAGGTTAGAAAGCTAGAGAATAATGTGAAAGATGTTGAATACAACTCCGAGTAATGTGAAAGACTCTCAATGTCTATAAATAGATTAATTACTAAGAATTACTGAGAGTAGATGTGTTTATGAATCACAATTTTGTAGGATTACCAATCCTCACAGTAAAATGATCTTGTCCAGTCATTTTGTTCAAAAAATAAGTGAAGTATTCACACAATGAAAAGGATAATTTGCACATCTGAAATAGAAACGTCTGCCTTCTTTTCACATGTGCCTTGATCAAGTTTCTCCAAGTTTGGACAACTTGGAGAAAAAGACAATATGATGTGTGTGTGTGTGTAAAACATAAATTCCCGATGGTAAATAAAAGTCATGATCATGGTAGTAAAAAGAAATCACTGAGAAGGAATCTTACAATTGGATTGTATCTAATAATTCTCAAGTATGACACAAAAATTTCTGAACATGGAGTGTTGTGAATGGAATCTGAGTGTAAGCTGTGTCTTTAAGATCTGATCAAGAACTGTTTTCTATTTGCTTGGTAGATTTTGGTTTGCATTATGATTTAATAAAACTTGCAAAAGATTTTTTAAAAAATCTGATCAGCAAAGATCAAAACAAGGTATCATTCTTTTAGAAGCAACCAGTGTGATATTTTGGTAAATAACTAATGTTACTTTTCCTTAGCTTTATGAAAACTCTTCCCCCAAAATGTTTTGGGAATCACTTTCTTGACTGCTCCCGTGTGAATGTTTCCATGTGTATAATAAAGCTCTGTCCAGGGTTCACTTCCATTGTTCTTGATTCTTTAACAATGGGGAAGTGGGGATCACTTATAAATACAAAAATTGGGCATTTTTTTTCTCTCCAGAGGGTGAAGTAGCCCTGTAAGTGTGATAGACTCAGGGTGACTTAATTTATGGGAAGCCAAGAGACTTAGTGACTTAGAAGAAGAGTGATTAAAAGACTGTGATCTGCAGTGCACATGAACCATTTAGTTTAGTAGATTTGTAAGACAGTCATCATACAGTGATAACTAAGATTATTAATTGTAAAGAGAGCATTTGTGGCTCAGGAAAAAAGCATAGTTACTCCAGGGTGTGTGTATGCCCTTGTGTGTGAGTGAAGAAGAGGGCCCTCAAAAATTGGGTCAAACTTGTTTTCATAGATGAATTATCAAGTATTTATTTTTTGAGTGAACTGGTCATCAGTTTTACAGAAAATGTATCTGAATACCCAATTGCTCACAATTATAATTTTTCCCCAAATATGTACTTCAACAGTTTCTCCTATGCAAAATTGTCAGTAAATTTTCAAATGCAGGAAAAAACCCACAGGCATAGGCTTATATAACCAATAAAACACAAATGGTGCATCAAAGATCAGCAATCCTTACTGTGTACATGTAGGTTAAGACCACAAAAAAGGTCTAACTATGCTTGAGGAGCTCAACTGTGGTTGCTGTGGAAACAGAGCTTAACTTTAAGGCTTTGCACTGTGGTGCATTGAAAATTTCAAGCCGACTGTGCAGTAATGTCAGCTTTTTCAGTGAATATACAGCATCAGTTGCAGGAAACCGCATGAATGGAAGATAATGAGTTCCCAAGACTGACAACATTAAACACACAGAGACACAAACAGATACACATACATCTAACTTTTTAGAAGCATAATTGCATATTACATATTTTTTAAAATATTTCATTTTTTCTACTGTTTTTTAAAATTATTTTTAATAGCAAATTTCTCACTATCCCTCAGTATTTATAAATGCAATTTGCAGCATCAGATTAAAGATCTCTCCTTTTTATCCTGATAATAGTGCTTATGAATTCTAATATCTCTCTCATCAATGTTTCCACTGATGCCCTGTAAATAAATCAAGGAGGCCTTAGGCCATGATAATTTTTAAAATTATTTTGTTCCATGGACAATATTGAACAAGTATGAAATTGAATACACAGAGATATATAGACACAAGTTTAGCTAACATGAAAGTGATATCTCTTATAAGTCAAATCCATAAAAAAAGTACAGTTACATTTTTATGTTCCCAGATAGAAGACTGCTGATATACAGGCAGAATGCACTTTATACAAATTACTTGCCTACCATGCCTCATATTTCTCTATAATAATTTTGTTATTCACATTTCCCAGTGTGACCCAACTAGAAAAAAAAAAAAAAGAGCTAGAGGATGTAGGTTATAATGAAAGTACTCTAAAGTAGCCTTTGTCTCAGAGGCTACTCTGGCACTTCCTTATCGCAGTCATCACACTAGCCTTGCTCCAGTTCTCTCCTTTCTCGTTAGAGTTCCTGAGTTACTAAAACCTTGTCACCACAGCCAGTGACATTCACCTCTGATTGCACTGATGTTGGCCTTCCCTCCTCGTTTCTCTATGGCCTTGGTCCTGCCTTTTGCCATCTCTCCTGGTGATGCTGACTCACATTTATGCTAACTTTGAGGGTGGCTATTTCCTTCTGGTTAACTCTCACATTAACACAGGGCTGACCCAGTAACTATTATGGAAGCTTTCTTTAACCACAGTCTTGAGGTTGGGGAAAAACTTTATCCATATAGTGAACAATTCTTTAATTAGATGCTCAAATAGAGATAAAGTTTTTTTTTTTTCTCTCTGAGTCATCTACATTTTTTAGTGCTTTAGTGCTTTGATTTATTCTTTCAATTTATTACTTAATCAACCTCACAATCCCCTTGTGAAACTTTTCATAAATCCAACCTGCAACCAAACTAAAGGTAATATAAACAGCAATTCATAGAGAAGTATTCAAAATTATCCTGCCTCATCATGAACAACGGTTGTTTTTCCTCTGTGTATTAATTGTCTCATTTTTCTTTTGCTTAATTTCTATATATTGTTTATTAATTTAGTCCCAAAGCTTTCTGACGATGTTTAAAATTCTTCTAAATTTCACTAAATACATCGTGTATTCTCTCAATTTGCTTCATAACCTCCTGTCTTTTTATCCAATCTTTCTAACACAGCCGTATAGAATTTGCCAGGGAACCATCTTTTGCCAACATCTTGGGGATTCTCTTTACCTTTCTCTCGGAATCCCTGTTACTCCCACTTTCCTCATGCACATTGTTTTTATCTTGGTTTAATCCTTTGTCTATCTAGAATACATCCACCAATAGTTTCGTGAAAGACAAGACATAGGAAATAAATGTTAAGAGGCCTGTATGTGTGAAAAATACCTATTTCCACTTTCATATTGGATTTCATGTGGCTTTTGTGTATAATTACAAATAATTCCCACTTGTAATTCTGAAAGTTCTGCTCCTTTTTTTTTTTTTTTTTGAGATGGAGTCTCGCTGTGTCACCTAGGCTGGAATGCAGTGGCCCGATCTTGGCTCACTACAACCTCCACCTCCCTGCTTCAAGCAATTCCCCTGCCTCAGCCTCCGGAGTAGCCTGGATTACAGGTGCATGCCACCACGGCCAGCTAATTTTTTTGTATTTTTAGTAGAGATGGGGTTTCACCATGTTGGCCAGATTGGTCTCGAACTCGTGACCTTAGACAATCCTCCCGCCTTGGCCTCCCAAAGTGCTGGGATTACAGGCATGAGCCACCATGCCCGGCCAGTTCTGCCTATTCTTTCTTTCCTTTGGGAAACAACTTCACTTTTAGCCCACTGCCTCTTTGGAACTGAAATCATAGCATGCCTGTGTTCCAGCCATAGGGGTACTCGTAGGCCATGCAAACTTATACTTTAGAGTACTGTATGGTCTTGGCATGGAGAGCAATTCAGAAATAGGTGTGCAACTCCTCCAGCTTAAGGGAGAACTTTACCGAGAATTTGACACATAGGTTCCAGAAGAGAGAAGATTTATCTTTCTCTGGAATCACGAACCATAGAGATCTTGTAAATCTAGAGATGCCTGCAAAACCTCCCCCTGGCCACATGAAGGCATATATTTACGTAATGATGACAACACAGAGACACAGAGAAGCAAACAAACTTGAAGTTTCTGCAGAAGCACAGGAGCCTTCAGAGAGAGAGCCTTATAAACAATGTTTTCAGCTCTAGAACCGATCATACTAAAGCTAATAATTTTCCATTTTATAGAGTTATTCTGAATTTTAATTCTGTTACTTACAAATGAAAGGATATTTAACAAAAGTACATTTTAAAAGTTGATGAAACTGAAACTAAATAAACTAATCGCTCCTCTCCGGTCACACTCATTGAATGTCAGAGGCAGGTTTCCAGTCCGTGTCTCTTCTGATGCACTACAATTTCTTGTTTTAATATGCCAAAACACAAGTCCCGAATCGTTATGTGCTGCAAGGCTTTTTTGGCTTTTATTATTTATGCTCTCACTAAACAAACAAACAAAAATCAAAACAAAAAACATAAGCTAGGCAGTGATTCACACCTGTAATCCCAGCACTCTAAGAGCACAGGTGGATTACTTGAGCCTAGGAATTCAAGACCAGCTTGGGCAACATGATGAAACCCCATCTCTACCAAAAATACAAAAGTTAGTTGGTCTTATAACCTGGTCTCTAAATAGATAAATACATAAATAAATAGATAAAAATTAAAATAATAAAAAAGCATAGTTAGTACCTATTACATATCTGTTTCTGTGTCTAGCACTTTTTTCCTCTGGTTAGTTGCTAAATTCAAATATAAAATAATGTATTTACACATAAATAAATATGTGTGTGTTGTGTGTGTATAGACATGCCCTGCAAAATGACATTTCAGTAATGATGAACTGCATGTACAGAGTTAGTCCCATAAGATTATAATGGACCTGAAGAATTTCCATCACCTAGACAAAGCACAATGCATTACTCATGTGTTTGTGCTGATGCTGGTGTGAACAAAACCACTGCACTGCTAGTCACATAAAAGTATAGCATATAAAATTATATGTACAGTAACCCATTTTTGATAATAATACTAGGTGACTATGCTACTGATTTACATATTTACTACACTATACTTTTCATCATTATCTTAGAGTATACTCCCTCTATTCATAAAACAAAAAGAGTTAACTGTAAAACAGACTCATGCAGGTCCTCCAGGAGATATTCCAGAAGAAGGCATTGTTATCACAGGAGATTTAGCTCCAAGCATGTTATTGCCCCTGAATACCTTCCAATGAGACAAAAAATGAAGGTGAAAGACAATGATACGGATGATCCTGACCCTGTGTGTATCTAAGCTAATATGTGTGTTTGTGTCTTTCTTTTCCATAAAACAGCTTAAAAACCTTAAAAAGAATAGAAAAAAAGTTTATAGAATTATTGTAAATATACATATACTTTATAAGTATGTAAAAATATACTTTTGGACAGCTATACAATGCGTTTGTGTTTTAAGCTCTTATTACAAAAGAGTCCAAAAACTAAAAAAAATAAATTTTCAAAATAAAATGGTATAGTGAACTAAGCTTAAGCTATTATTGAAGAGAGTATTGTTTAAAAAACTTCATTGTAGCTTAAGTGTAGAGTGCGTATAAAGTCTACAATAGTGTTCAGGAATTTCCCAGGCCTTCACATTCACTCACCACTCCTCACTGACTCACCCACAGCAGCCTCCAGTCCTGTAAGCTCCATTCATTGTCAGTGCCCTAAAAAGGTGTTCGATTTATAAAAATCTTTTATTGCAACTTTTCTGTGTTTAGATATGTTTACATATACAAATCCCATTGTGTTACTATTGCTTATAAATCAGTACAGTAACCTGCTGTACAGGTTTGTAACCTAGCATCAATAACCTATACCATATAGCCTAGATGTACAGTAGGCTGTATTTCTAGCTGTGTGTAAATATACCCTATCATGTTCACATAAGGAAGAAATGGCCAAATGACTTCTCAGAATGCATCCCCATGATCAAGCGACATACATGATGTGTGTGCGTGTATTTGTGTGTATGTGTATAAAGACCTCAAAACTTGTGCTAATACACATTCATTTCATTAGTCCTGATGACAGTACTGTCCAAGGCAGCATATGGCAAAAACTGAAGTCTCCTGGATTCCCGCATATTTTTACTTCACCATCACTGTGCAGGTCATCCTGCAAAGCTCTCATGTGCTTTTAGCTTTTCCCTGGCACCTTTCTTTAGTTCAGTTTGAGAAAAATAATTTGAATGTTCAATGTATTTTTATAAATGTATCATAAATATAAAAATAAGTAATATTTTTTCCAGTTAAACTAGACATATTTTCCTAAACTAAAATTCCAGTAGTTGCTTTTATGAGGTTTTGCTGATTTTTGTTAAGTGTTTATTTTGTAAGATAAATAAATATTGATAGATTTTCTTTAATAAAAATGACAAGGAAAAAGTTAAAACACTAAACAACCATATCTACTTGCTTGCCTATTTCCTATTTTTGTGGCTCCTTTAAGACACTTTCTACTTTATGATCTTGTCAAAAGAGATAAAGCTAAAAGGAATAGAGAGAGAAATATAAAACTTAGCAGAGAGGACAACTTGGTGTCACTGATGTCACAGAGTGCGTATTCTTATTTTCTTTGATGGATGTTTCTTCATTGTTGTCATGATTTCAACCCAAAGTTACATCAAGGCTACGTGACAATACCTTCCTTTGAATAATCTAACACATAACCATAGATTTTTTGTTTTTTTTTTTTCTTGAGACACTATCTCACTCTGTCATCCAGAATGGAGTGCAGTGGCACTATCGTGCTCACTTTCAACCTTGACTTCCCCAGCTCAAGTGATCCTCCCACCTCAGCCTGCCAAATAGCTTGGACTACAGGTGCATGCTACCACACTCGGCTAATTTTTGTGGTTTTTTTTCTTTTTTTTCTTTTTTTTTGTGGAGACAGGCTTTCACTGTGTTGTCTATGTTGCTCTGGAACTCCTGGGCTCAAGCTATACATCTACCTCAGCCTACCAAAGTGCTGGAATTACAGGCATGAGCCACTGTGCCCGGCCATTTTCGAATTGGATATATTTTCATTAAACATACAAGTTTTTCTTATGAAATATCTTTTAAGTTCTGGACTGGCAAATTCTTTAAGTATCTCTTGGTTTATGGAATAATATAGTGAAAACTTATAGTGTTTGCAAAAGCTGGCCTAAACTTTAGACAGTTTTAAACAATCTATTTGAGATAAATGTTTATTTTCAAAAGGGATGATTTCTACATTTGCATTATAATGGATGTATTTATTATTAGGCTCCGAATTTGAATAAACTCTCTACAATCCACTTCTCAATTTCTAAAATAATTATCTTTATAATGCTGTGAAGACAGAGAGATGGTTAGGATTCCATCTTTTTCTCTCCATGTCCCTGTGTTATTTGTAGTGTAATGGAGTCACATTTCTGCCATCAATGCGCTGAAATGATGGAGAATTAACATTATATGCAACCCAGGTAATGAAAAGAGTTAGGAGTAGTGAAAACTCATACTTGTGCGTCTGCACTCACCTGGTCTGGGTTACCCTAGGGGATTAGAACTGATATTTTTAAGTGATCAGTTGTCATAGAACAATAGATCCTGAAGAACCTGATGATCAATAGCAGTTTTATAGGTGCTGCCCATACCACAATTTTCTGGACCGGGAGACCTTTCTACACTGACATGGCTGAGATAGCCTGGATTCCACTAGTAGTAATTTTCTTTTGAATTTGGTTAAATACTTTGCTACAAGCACCATCACCAAAAATATACCTGATTTGATGTCTTTTAGCAGTGCCTCCAGGTTCTGTAAGCTATCTGCCATTATCATTCAACTTTACTAAAAGCTTTAACTCTTCATCACAAAATGTTGAGGGCTTCTTGGATGAAGAAACTTAACTTTTGAAATAAAAATCTTAGACTTTCTTTCTTTTTTATTATTATTATACTTTAAGTTCTGGGATACATGTGCCGAACGCTCACGTTTATTACATACGTATACACATGCCGTGGTGGTTTGCTGTAACCATCAACCTGTCATCCCCATTAGGTATTTCTCCTAATGCTATCCTTCCTCTAGTCCCCCACTCCTGACAGACCCTGGTGTGTGAGGTTGCCCTCTCTGTGTCCCTGTGTTCTCATTGTTCAACTCCCACTTATGAGTGAGAACATGCGGCATTCGGTTTTCTGTTCCTGTGTTAGTTTGCTGAGAATGATGGTTTCCAGCATTATCCATGTCCCTGCAAAGGACATGAATTCATCCTTTTTTTATGGCTGCATAGTATTCCACGGTGTATATATGCTACATTTTCTTTATCCAGAAGCTTATGTTTCTCCTTGCTCAAAGTAGTTTGTGGACAGAATAATTGCTACTGTGGTCTGTTCTATTTCTTTCACTCTTCAATCTTATTGTGTGCAATGTAATGGTAAATGGTGATTCTGGCACCTGACTGCCTGGATTCTTTTCGCAGCTTTGCTATGTATTATTTGTGTGACTTTGGGAAAATTATTTAACCTGTGACTACTAGCATTAAATGACTTGATATCTATAAAGTGTTTTCTCTAAACGGTACTTGGTACATAGTGTCAGCTATTGTTACAGGTGTAGAAACAGTCCTCATTTAAAACACTGAGCCCTGTCACCCCCTTTAAGCAACATTGGTGTTTTAAAAATGCAAATCCCAGTTTTAAGCTCAGCATAGAATAAGAGTATATTGTTTACAGAAAAAGGGAGGGGGTTTCAAGAGACATGAAAATTTACAGATGTATGCCGTAGCCACTGTATTATCGCAAGCTTTCTCTTCGCTTTCTATCTCTTCTCCAGCGCACCTTGGCAGCCGCTCAAAAGCCTGGAGAAAGTGTCAAAGCCTATTCAGTTATTCAGTTTAGTTGACCTTGTGGCTACTGGTGCTGCCCCTGCTTCACCTGGTGAAATAATCAGAATCCTGCTGGTGCTTCCTCAGGAGACAGTGAGGCTCACCACTTGCAGCAGGGGCTCTAGATTCCAATGTCCAAATTTATGCTGTAGCAATTACTATGTTCGTTGGTCACATAATTAACTACCATTGCCTCATCTGGAAAAGCTAGGTACTTATGTGGCTCTCTTAAATATTTGTGAAGCTTACATAAGATAATCTAAGTAAAATACCATTACTGGATAGTTTCAATAAATTTATCACTATATCCTAGAGCCCAAGCTAGACAATTACAGTTCATGAGATTCTTTATAACAAAGTAAATGTTGAGAAGGAGTAAAATTTGAAACGTGGTAGTGAGAGCACTTCATTGCAACCAGGAGAGTAAGAACAGGTACCCTCCTGCAGCTTCATCTTAGGATATAATATGATCCTTGCCACTGCTTTCCTCCTTTTTATTTTTTTGTGATCCCTGGATAATTCCAATATTTGATGTATTCAGAACATGTAATTCTTGTTTGATTCCAAAGACTGTCAAATGAATAAATAATATGTTCGTACTTCAAGCTTCATCTGGTTTTATTCAGCGTTGCTATTTTTGCTCACTCGCTGTACTTTTGTGTGTCCTACTTCCTCCTCTACCTTCTTACGGATAAAATCTTAGATGATTTCCTTTAATCTTAAAAAGCTTTTCATAATGATAAAAAAAATAACTCTGCAGTTCAGAAGCCAGGTGCACTTTTTAGTTATCAACAGTGATAAAATTGCTCTCCCCAAATGCTTTCATTGTATTGAAATTCCTTCAGCGGCCATAGTCTTGCTTTTGCAAACCTGTGGAGAGGTCATTCACTTCATTCAAATTCTGTGGCTCTGTGAATTTTCAATGTATGTCTAAAAAGGCTATGAAGCCAATAGCTCTTCACTCCCCCTAGCTTCACTGTGTCGTGATAAAGGTCTTTTATCAAAACTCTTCATGGGTTTTTAAAATTATTCACCTCCTGTCTTTATTAATCTCTTCCTTAATTTTTTATCCTAATGTAGAAAATATTTAACATAGCCATTTAAGTAACCCATAACCAAATATTGTAAACCTCTTTGAAAGTGCCTTCCTTTTTATTTTAATTCATATTTTTTTCTGTGAAATTGTGTATTTAAAATAGGAGGGAGGGGCATCCACAACAGTTGGTTGTATATTATCTGTCTTTGTAACAGCTGAGAGAAAAGATCAGTTAATTTTCCTTGAGAAGCAACTGCAGATGAAATTATCAGTCCAATCTGTCTATTTTAGATGGCTATTTTAAATAGCCCTCTATACCACATGACATTGAGGATCACCTTAAAAGCAGATGACAGTTAGCAAAGGAAATATGCCCACCATGCATATAAATTATGGGTTTTTCAAAGTGGAAACACTGGCTTTGAAAAGGGAAGATGGATTCATTGAGAATCTGTAAAATTTTCTGTTTTCCACATTTTGCAAGATGAAGAAGACTGAGGGAGCTCAATTCTGAGCTAAAAAAGACCTGGAGTCCAATCTGAAAATGGCTTACATAATAATTCTCTAACTCGAGGATGAGATTTTTTTTTAAGAGGGACTCATTCCCCTGTTATTTAAGATAAGAGTATTAGTATTAGATCCCCATCTGTAGTGTCATGAAGATGAAACAAGAATTAGGCATTTTGATGAGATTCAGTAAATAATACTACATACCTATGCATTTTTATTTTCCATGTCATCTCAATATTTTTAAATTTAATATATGCCAGCTTTATGTCAGGCCAGATGCTTTACATTCCTTTTATGTTTAACCACTATAAAAATCTTACAAGGTATCTAGTTTATAACCTCAAAGCTAAAAGGTTCCAGACAAGTTTCTAATATATTTTTGTGCAAATGATGACGATCCCACTAACTTTAGGGAAGATAAGTGGAGAGTTAGAAAAATGAAGATTCTAGCAATCCTCAAAATAGACTAATTCTGATTCTAGCTATATGGTACGGGTCCCATATGACTGTGTAGGAAGGAACCCAGTGATCCTGATGTAGTTGGTTCTTGTGTCTTGTACTTACCTGGATTAAACAAAATTGCTTACAGTTGAAGTTGTTCAGCCATCTCTCTATATATGCAAAATGAAAGAAAATTGTTTCTATTTTCTTACTATTTATGTATATTGCACAAATTATATTTGTGCAAATCCATTTAGCCAGCGACCAAAATTTCAAATGAAATTAGTTTCAAATAGTTTCTGAATTATCAAATGAAATTTTTTACAATGTAACATATTGAAGACTCAATATTCTTTATGATGTTCCTGAAATATACTTGCATCTGGGAGTTTCTTTTACTGTATTTAATCAGTTTCGTGTTTGTAGCGTATAACATTAACTCAGTCTAGTTTTCTTGTCTTTATTAAACAGTCTTCTTTTAATGTTTGAAATCACATTTATAGCCAAAGACAAAAATCTTTGATAATTCTGCTTTAAGTAGCTTCCAAAATTAGAGGCTAGTTTATGTAACTATGTTAATATTCTTATTCCATAGACGGATGCTAAAAGAATATGAAGAGTTTGTTGGTTTATTACACAGGGCCACTGCATTGACGGTATCACGTGTGTTTCTTTAGTATGGTAGCTGCCTGCAGAAACTCCGGTTTTAGTGAAGCTTTGCACAGGCTCTTATCTCTTGCTGGGACTGACTCTGTTATAAATAGCTTGACCATGACTCATCATTAGACTCATATCAGGAATCAACCTGAGCTCCTCTGACTTACTCAGAGATTTGCCCTGCTTTATGGCTCATATTTTTATATTCACATAGAGTGGATAAAATTCATATAATGGACTTATTTTTCTCTGCCATTCTATTTTACCAAATGGGGTGCAATCATTTTGTGATTTCCGGGTGGCTGAATTGTTGAGATATGCTCTTGCTGTGTGAGCAAGTCATCAACCATAAATGGTGTTATCCTACTTCCTTACCACCAGATGAGCATATCTCAGAGGTTGAAAAGCACAAACTCTCTCTCCTCTATTACACACATACTCTCCTCTCTCTCTCCTCTGTGTGTGTGTGTGTGCACGCAAACACACACATACACACATTTAGGACAGGAAAGAGAGGGGGAGGATAACCTGAATTCATCAGAATTTTCCAGCGGGGAAAAGAAAATTCCAATATCCTATCACTGCAGATGCTAGAAGAATGTGACTCTATCTCACCTGCCACATGTTTTGTATCAATCTGACACCCTTTCCCTACATAACATTAAGGGGTTGGCATTGCTAAAAACCATGAGCAAATAAGTGAGATTTGAGTAAGATATACAAGGATGTATGAGTCACATATTAGACAGGGGAATGCTGTTAGCTGCCATAACAAACCTCCCCCAAATCAAAGGGCTTTATGTGTGTTCATAAATCTTGTTCCTCATGTCATAATCTACTGTTAGTAGTGTGGATCGCCTGAAAGCCTCTTTTTGAAAGGTTGACTTGATTATCTGGGCTCCTTTTATTGTGTGGCTTCTCTATCTTGCAGTCATTTGCTTATGGCTACAGAAACAGAAAGAGAGACAGAGAGAGGGGGGAGAAAAATTTGGCATTTGAGAGTTTACTTTTGGAAATGGAAGCACGTCACTTTGCCCTGCTTTTTATTGTCCAAATCTAATTACAAGGTTACAACCTTACTGCTAGGAAAGCTGGCATATGTCTTAATGTTCTCCAAAACAGACAAGAGAGTTTTTGAGTAGCTAGCTAGTTCCTTCTGGTTACCCGTATCTTTTTCACTATTCCTCATATATAGAAAACATTCAGCCTTCCTCAAAGCTGTCAACCACAAAATTATGTCAATCATGACATACAGCTCAAGTTCTAGGATCTTAGGTTATGTTAATTCTTTTGAATTAGGTCTAGCTATGACTCCTTTTGGTCTAAGGTTTACTGTCAAAAAAGGTATATTATTTGCACATCTTGCTCCCATCATTACTTAATTATTTAAGGGAGAAACAAGGTGATATGGTTTGGCTCTGTGTCCCCATCCAAATTTCACCTTCAGTTGTACTCCCATAAATCCCATGTGTTATGTGAGGGACCTGGTGAGACATAATTGAATCATGGAGGTAGTTTCCCCCATACTGCTTTAGTGCCGGTGAATAAGTCTCACAAGATCTGATAGTTTTATAAGGGATTTCTACTTGGGCTTCTCTCTCATTCTATCTTGATATCGCCATCTAAGAAGTCCCTTTTGCCTTCTGCCATGATTGTGAGGCCTCTTCAGCAACATGAAAATGTGAATCCATTAAACCTATTTTTTTCTTCCCAGTCGCTAGTATGTCTTTATCAGCAGCATGAAAACAGACTAATACAGTAAATTGATACCAGTAGAGTGGGGCACTGCTGAAAAGACACCCAAAAGTGTGGGAGCGACTTTGGAACTAGGTAACAGGCACAGGCTGGAACAGTTTGGAGGGTCCAGAAGAAGATGGGAATATGTGGGAAAGCTTGAAACTTCCTAGAGACTTGTTGAATGGCTTGGACCAAAAGCCTATAGTGATATGGACAATAAGGTCCAGGCTGAGGTTGTCTCAGATGGAGATGAGGAACTTGTTGGAAATTAGAGCAAAGGTGACTCTTGTTGTGTTTTAGCGAAGAGACTGGTGGCATTTTGTGTCTGTCCTAGAGATTTGTAATACTTTGAACTTGAGAGAGATGATTTAGGGTATCTTGCAGAAGAAATTTCTAAGCAGTAAAGCATTCAGGAGATACCTTGGGTGCTGTTAAAGGCATTCAGTTTTATAAAGAAAGCAGAGAATAAAAGTCTGGAAAGTTTGCAACCTGACAATGTGAAAGGAAAGAAAAACCAATTTTCTGAGGCAAAATGGCTGCAGAAATTTGCATAGGTACGAGGAGCCAATTGTTAATCCCTAAGACAATGGGGAAAATATCCCCAGGGTATGTCAGAGGTCTTCACAGCAGGCCCTCCTGTCACAGACCCAGAGGCCTATGAGGAAAAAGTGGTTTCATAGGCCAGACCCAGTGTCCCCATGCTGTGTGTAGCCTCGGGACTTGGTGCCCTGCCTCCTACCACTCTACACTCTAGCCATGGCTAAAAGGGGCAAATATATAGCTCGGGCCATGACTTCAGAGGGTGCAAGTGTCAAGCCTAAACCTTGACAGTTTCCACGTGGTGTTGAGCCTGCCAGTGCACAGAAGTAAAGAACTGGGGTTTGGGAACCTCTGCCTAGATTTCAGAGGAAACACCAGGATGTCCAGGCAGAAGTTTCCTGCAGGGAAGGGCTCTCATGGAGAACCTTTCCTAGGGCAATAGGAAGGAAAATGTGGGATCAGAGGTCCCACACAGATTACCTACTGGGGCATCCCCTAGTGGAGCTGTGAGAAGAGGGCCTCCATCCTCCAGACCCAGGAGTGGTGAATCCACTGACAGCTTGCAGTATGTACCTGGAAAAGCCAGACACTCAATGCCAGTCCATGAAAGCAGCTGGGAGGAGGTTGTACACTGCAAAGCCATGGGCAGAGCTGCCCAAGGCCACAGGACCCACCTCTTGCATCACCGTGACCTGGAATGTGAGACATAGAGTCAAAGGAGATCATTTTGGAACTTTAAGATTTGACTACCCTGCTGAATTTCCGACTCACATGGGACCTGAAACCCTTTTGTTTTGACCAATTTCTCCCATTTGGAACTGCTGTATTTACCCAATGCCTGTACCCCCATCATATCTAGACAGTAACTAACTTGCTCTTGATTTTACAGGCTCATAGGCAGAAGGGGCTTGCCTTGTCTCGATAATGCTTTATTTAGACTGTGGACTTTTGAGCTAATTCTGAAATGAGTTAAGGCTTTGAGGGACTGTTGGGAAGGCATGATTGGTTTTAAAATATGAGGACATGAGATTTGGCAGGGTCTGGGGGAGGAATGATATGGTTTGACTCTGTGTCCCCATCCAAATCATCTCATCTTGAATTATACTCCCATAATTCCCATGTGCTGTGGGAGGAATCCAGTGGGAGATAATAGAATTATGGGAGCAGTTTCCCCCATACTGTTATCGTGGTAGTGAATATGTCTCACGAGATTAGTTTTATAAGCGGTTTCCGATTTCTCTTCTCTCTCATGATATCTTGCTGCCACTATGTAAGAAGTGTATTTTGCCCTCCACCATGAAGATGAGGCCTCCCAGGCCACATGGAAGTGTGAGTACATTAAACCTATTTTTTTCTTCTCAGTCTTGGGTATGTCTTTATCAGTGGTGTGAAAATGAACTAATACACACAAGAAGAGCATAATCACAAAATAGCCATATTTTGAAAATGAAAGAAAAGTTATTGGTTTGTTTGTAGTAAACACGAAATCCTGCCAGTTAGACTATGCAAAAGACCCTTTTCTGGATTGGGAAGGTTCCTTGTCTGGGGCACTTCCTTGACTAGACTTTGAGTCAGCTATCTGGAAGGACTTTCCTTGTTATTATTTCTCTGTATTCTCCTTGATTAGACCTCTAGGATGCTCCTCCTTGAACACTGTTTTCCTTAGCCACATCTGAGGTATGTTTTAAAACTTTATTTCTACTCATAGAAGATTATGGGCCCAAGATTTGTTTTAAATAGTTGTCAAAGCTGCCTCACATCTTTTTAAAGCTAGTTTCTTTGATGCTACATTTTCTTCAAAAAATTAGTATTCCGATTTATTTGCTTTGAGTGATTTTCATGTGTCAGAAATCATGCCCAACATTTTCTAGTAGACATGGTTCTTCTATCTGTTCCATATATTTTTTCTGTGGCCTCCATAGAGTGATCTCTTTCTGGACATATTTGTGGTCAAGCTCTGACACTAGAAATTATAAAAATAATTCCAGGATATGTAGACAGTATCACTAAAATTAAACTGAATATTTTTCAACTATAAATATTGACAAGAGCATCTGCTTTTACTTGCTCACTCTTCTCATTAAAACAAAGAAAAAATAACAACAATAAAGTCTTCTTAACTTTGACTCAATATTTTATCCAAGAATTCTAGATGAGAACTTAAGCATAATTTTTAGGACTAGTGATACTTTAGCCACCATTCTTTCCTATAGTCACCCCCTTTTGCTATCTCCTGGGTATATTACCCAATTCCTCTAAATGTCATCTCTAAAATAAGAATAATGATATCCTCTTCTTAATGTAACTTTGAAGATTACATAAAACAACATATAAATTTCTTATCACAACATCTAAGCCCTCAGCATATGTTAATTATTATTTTTGCTGTTGTAACGGTCATCCATACTCAGAGCATTACATGAACAGTGTATCTGTTGAATATACAACATGTAACCAATGTTTATTGACCTGGATATAAACTAATGATTAAGACATGACCTTAAAGAGCTCTGAGTTTAGTGACCGCTTGTTGAACGATCCATAGCACCTTGAGAAAATCCAATTTTTATGTTCAGCATTGCTTTCTTTCACATGATCATCTTATAAATGTCCACAGATTAAATCAATCCTTGTTTACTCTATAAATGGCATTTGGAATAGCAGATGGCTTTGAGTTGTATGCATATTCTTTCTTTGGGCCTTGGTGATATATTGAGCAATCATTTGCTATATAATGGTTGCTTCAGGAAATAGAGCAATTTATTCCAAAAGTACAGGGCAGACACACGGTACATGGGCACAATGGCATAAACAGACATATGCAGGTGGCAATGACATTGATACAACCAACATAAGTACTAGCAACAGATTTTAAGCACCATTCTGCCTTTGGGATTCAACAAACTCTACCAATATTTTCATTCTTGACTTGTTTTAAAAAGACATTAACTTTTATTTTTAACTTCTTGTTTTAGATTTAGTATTTTCAATCAAGGTAATGAATAATGCATTATGGTTAGCTTTCTTCTTCAAGTTGTATTCTGTATGGTTCCCGATTCATCAGACAATTTAAGTAAGAAAAACGCCTTCTAATTTGCTTGTTGCTATGTATACAAAACATACTTCTTTCCTAGATAATACTTTGCAGTTTGAATACCAATAACAAAAATCTATTTAAAGTATCTTTCATAGAATGTATTTCTGGCTGACATATAAAAAGGTGGTGCCCACCATTGCAGGTTTGCTGAGAGATTTTTGTTTTGTTTGTTTCATTTTGTTTTGGTAGATGTCTTGGCATTGTTAAAATCTGACAGAGCCTACAACCGTGATGCAATGGGAACTGTTAACCATCCCCCACCAAAGCCCTTTTCCAACAATTTGCTGCTGTTTTCTAGGCTAAGCAGGTTTCTTTCTGTGACTTTCAAGGGGTCTGGGATTATACAGTTAAGTCACAAATGCTGAAAAGATAAGAATCATGTCTCCCCCCCCCCCCCAATTGCTACTTTTCTCTTTCTTGGTTTGTTTTATTTTAGTAGGTTAAGGCACAATGTCCTTGTGCTACAGAAGAGAAACAAAAAGATTTCCCGCTTGAAAGGATATGTTGAATTACCTGTGGGACCCAAGTTGGAAATCACATTCTCACATTCATTTTTGAGTTGCTGTTATTATTTAATATTTAATCAGTGCAACTTTAGATACCCTAAAAAATTAAAGGAAACAAGCAACATTTTATTTTAGGGGCTCACAAGCTACTTTTTTTGGGCGGGTTGTAAATTAAAGCTCTTCATCCAGAGACCAGTATGTGTTGAGAAAAGGAGGGAGGCTAAAAATTCCTGCAGAGTTAAGACATATTTGGAAATTTGA
Organism: Colobus angolensis palliatus; assembly: GCF_000951035.1. Classification (NCBI taxonomy): domain Eukaryota; kingdom Metazoa; phylum Chordata; class Mammalia; order Primates; family Cercopithecidae; genus Colobus; species Colobus angolensis. The sequence continues at coordinate 11,486,446 of NW_012121821.1, read as the reverse complement.
GACACACACTTGATTAGTATTCTGGTATTTTCCTAGGTTTGTAAATTGGTCTCAAGGAACTCGTAGTCTAATACCTTCATCACTGTCATCTTATGCACATAAAATACTATACATTTAACTTTTAAAAATAAATTTTGCTGTGTGTATTTAAGATATTCAACATGCTGTGGGATACATATAGATATCAAAAATGGTTAGTATAGTGAGCCAAATTAACATGTCCATCATCTCACATTGTTACCCATTTTGTGTTTGTTTTGTGTCGAGAGCCATTTTCTAAAATCTGCTCATTTAGAATGAATCCTAAATATAGTACAATTTTATTACCAATAGTCCTCATGTTGTACATTAGATCTCGAGACCTATTCATCGTGCATATCTGCCACTTTATATCCTCTAATCTGTGTATCCCAATTTCATCCTTATTCTCACTCCCTCCTCTTGTTAACCACTGTTTGATTCTCTATCTTTGCATATTTGACCTTTTATAGATTTCACATACAAGTGAAATCATGCAATGTTTTGCTTTCTGTGTCTGGCTTATTTCATTTAGCATAATGTCTTCCAAGTTTTCTCATGTGGTAATAAATGGCAGGATTGCATTTATTTTTGAGGCTGAAGAATATTCTATTATATATATGCATATATATGTATAATGGAATAGACTATTATATATATAAAATGCTCTATTATATATATAATGGAATCCACTATTATATGATGAAACATTATATTATTCCATTGCATACGTTATATGTTATATATATTTTTATATCAAATATATTTAATATTCCATTCTATATATATGATAGTCTATAATTCTACTTTATATATATATATTTTTTTCTTCTTCATTAATCCATCAACAGACACTTAGATTGTGTCCATGTCTTAGCTATTTTGAATAATGAAGCAGTGAATATGGGATTTCAGATATCTTTATCAAATGGTGATTTCATTTTCTTTAGGTATATGCCCAGAAGAAGAATTTTTGGGTAATATGGTAATTTTATTTTTAATTTCTTAAAAAAATCTTCCTACTCTTTTTCGTAATGGCTGTACTAGTCTACATTCCCACCAACGGTGCACAAGAGGATTTTTTCTCCACACCCTGTCTAACATTTGTATCTTTTGACTTTTTGATAATAGCCCTCCTGATGCCTGTGAAGTGGTATGTCATAGTGGTTTTGCTTTTCATTTTCTGGTGATCAGTGATGTTGAGGGTTTTTTATATGTTTGTTGGTGATTTTGATGTCTTTGGAGATATGTCTATTCATGTCTTTTGCCTATTTTGTAATCAGGTTATTTGTTTTCCTACTATTGAGTTGTATGAGTTCTTTATGAAGTTTGAATACTAACCCCTTATCAGCTATATGATTTGCAAATACATCCTCTCTAATGTATAAACTGCCATTGCATTTTGTTGATTGTTTTGTTTGATGTGCATAAGTTTTTCAATTTGGTGTTATTTCACTTATTTAATTTTGTTTTTATGGCCTGAGGTTTTGGTGTGATCTCTAAAATATCATTGCCAAGGTCAATGTAAAAGAGTTTTTCCGTTATTTTCTCTTCTAAGAGTTTTATATTTTCTGGTCTTTTATCCATTTTGAGTTGGTTTTTGTGGAAAAGGTAAGATAAGGGTTCAATTTCAATCTTTCACATGTGGAAATCTAGTTTGCTTCGCACCAGTTATTGAAGAGACCATGCTTTCCTCACTATTTCCTCTGGATATCTTTGTCAAAAATTAGTTTGAACCATATATGTTTGGATTTACTTCTGGGCTCTCCGTTCTGTACCACCATTTTATGCATTTGTTTTTATGCCAGCACCACACTGATATGGGTTGTATGTTTGTCCTCTTCAACTCTCATGTTGAAAAGTGATTCCCAAAGCTGGAGGTGAAACCTGGTGGGAGGTGACTGGATCATGGGAGCAGATCCCTCATGAAAGATTTAGCACCATCTCTTGGTGACAAGTGAGTTCTTGCTCAATTAGTTCACACATGATCTGGATGTTTAAAAATCTGGAACCACTTCTACCTCTCCTTCTTGCTCCCACTCTTACCAACTGATAGACTAGCTCCCCCTTTTCCTTGCACCATGTTGTAAACTTCCTGAGGCCTCACCAGGAGCAGATGCCAGTGCCATGCTTCCTGTACAGCCTGCAGAACTGTGAGGCAAAATAAACCTTTTTCTTTATAAATTACCCAGCTTTAGGTATTTCTTTGTAGTGATGCAAATCAGGATTAACCACCTACTGTTTTTATTAATATAGCTTTATAAGATAATTTTAAATCATGAAGTGTTATGTCTACCTTTTTGTTCTCAGAATTTATTTGGCTATTTGGGAGTTTTATATTTTTCATGAAAATATTTTTCATTTTTCATTTTATTCAATCTTTTTCATCAGTGTTTTATAGTTTAAGTGTACAGATCATTCACTTCCTTAGTTAAATATATTTCTGGTATTTTAATGCCATCATAAATGAGATAGTTTCATGATTTCTTGTTCAATTAGGTTGTTATTTGTGTATAAAACTGCTCATTTTTTTATGTTGATTTTGTGTTCTTTAAATTTATTAGTGTGAACAGTTTTTTCTCTCTCTCTCTGTCTCTGTGTGTGTGTGTGTGTGATTTTTGGATTATTCTTGCATATAGTACCATGGACATCCTTGCCTTGTACTGGATCTTAGTGGAAAACCTTTCAGTTTTTCTGTAATAATTATAATATTACAAAATTATAATTTTACATAAATGACTTTTATTGTGTTGAGAAACTTTCCTTCTATACCTGAAATGTTTAGAGTTTTTATCAAGAAAAGATGTTGAACTTTTTCAAGTGCCTTTTCCACATCAATTGAGATGACTATGTGATTTTTTTTGTGGTCCCATTAAAATAATGTATTACGTTGTTTGATTAGCACATGTTAAACCAGCCTCACATGCTAGGGATAAATTCCACTTGGCCATAATATTTATTTATTTATTATTTTATGTGTACGCAAAATATCACTCTTGACTTCTTCACTTTCTACTCTCCCTTAATGCTCTCTTTGGGTTTTCACCTACTCCATATCACAAGAGATTGCTCTTCAGGAGACCACCACTCACCAGCCTCTATTTTTTTTTTACCTGAATCTACTTTGAAAATCAGTGGAGACTTTTCTATCTTTCTCTTTTACAGCTCTCAGAAATAACTAACAAAAATGATCTCTTTCTTCTTCTGGAATTATTATTTTCTCTCAAATTTTGAGAAAACACATTGTGTTTTTCTACTTAATTTTCCCCTCTGCTTTTTGCCTCTTCTTTATATTACTATATGGTTTATTCCTAATATCAGAGCAACCTCAAGCTTATTCTTTACCTCTCTTCTTTTTATTCACCATCATGGTTAAAAATATAGGTTATACAATGGGTACACATGGACATAAAGATAGAAATAATAGACACCAGAGACTCCACAAGCAGGGAGCAAAGGAGAGGAGTGAGGGCTGAAAAATAACTATTGGATAAAATGTTCACTATTTGGGTAATGGGGACATTAGAAGTCCAATCCCCACCATTACACAATATACCCATGTAACAAACATGCACATGTACCCCCGAATCTAAAATAAAATAGCTTTTTTAATATGTGGGTTATAAAATCAGATTGCCTGACTCTCAATCATATATTCACAAATTATTAGCACTGTGTCTTTAGGCATGCTATTTAGGCTCTTGGTTTTTCCATTTCTTGAATTGTATAAAATGAAATAGAAACAGTGTCTGCTAAAGTGAAGTTGTTGAGATTAGATGAGTTAGTCTTAATAAAACTTAAAGTAGTATATAGCCCCCATTAATACATTAGTGGGCCAGACTATTTTACTATACATATATACACACACACACACACACACATGTATTCATTTTTCTGATTGTTGTTATTATTATAAATGGCACAGGAAAAGTTTGAATGTTTGTTGCTTTTGTTCCATCCTCAGGTTTACCATTGAAAGCCAGAGTGGTAACTACCTGACAACTTGATATCTTTGCTTTGATATCGAATAGCGATATGAAACTTAATATGAGTCAACCAAAATTATTGATTTCTTATACACTCATAACTTTTTCTCCTTTAGTCTTCAGTCTCTTTAAGTAACGCCATTTTTCATCTGTTTGCTCAAGTCAATAATATAGGAATTATCAATGAGTCTTATGTTTCCTATTATTCAAACATGCATTCATTTATTTATATACTCATTGATTAAAAAATAATTGGTGAGCAGTGACTGTGGCCTATTGCTCTCAATCGCAGAAATACAGTAGTAAATGCAACAGTTAAGCACTCTGCTAGGCTGGAACTGACATTTAAATAGGGAAATATAAATAATAGGTAGATAAAATATTTGATAGCAATAAGTGCTATCAGCAGAATGGGAAAATGGTTACGTAAAAGAGAAACTGTGACTCCATGAGATTGTGGGATCACAAAAGCCCTCTTAAAGAGATGACATATAGTCTTGGACCTAAATGAGAGAAGAAGAACAATGAGGAGGAAGAACAAGTTGAGGATGCAGCTTGACTTGTTTGAGGAAAATAAAATGGCTGGTATAGCTTTATAGTGGATGATGATGACAGTTATTTGAGATGAGGCCAAACAGGTGGGCAGGCAATGTATAAACCAGTTTAAGGAGTTTGTAATTCGTTCTTAGTGCAATGATAATCCCTGATGGGCTCTAAGCAGAATAATGATATAAACCAATTTGCCTTATAAAAAGATCACACCTCCCCATACCCAATCGAAATCATTTCTTTCTTGCTTAAAACCTTTCAATAACACTCATAATTAACTAATAAGTGAGTGTTTTACCTATAGGATATGCATGATAAATATCAAATGAAAGAATGATTAAACGAGCAAAATACATTTTATGTCATTGCCAGGAGGTCTCAGTTCCTCACCACATGAACGTCTCCATAGGACTGATACGGAATCTGGTTCCTCCCAGTGCAAATGATCCGAGAGAGAGATCTGGGAGGAAATTCAATGATTCATTGTATAACCTAGTCTCAGAGATTGTCTGTCACTTCCGTCACATTATATTCACCAGAAATGAGTCCGTAAGTACAGCCTCCTCTGAAGAGGAGTAGAAGTAGGTACCAGTTTTGGAAGGGAGAAGTATTAAAGAATTTTGAGACAGAATTTAGAACTACCACAGCCACCTAAATAATTCCTGACTGTATCAACCTTTACATTATTAAAAAATGTTAACATGGTTGGAGATACACTGCAATGCCTTAAAAGGAAAGAAAGTTAGGATCTATAAGACACTGATGAATTGAACTATTAACTCTGAAATTCAGGAAGAAATTTCTTAGACAACTTAGTCACTGATAAAAGTGACAGAAAAGAGAAGAACTTAGCATTTTATCAGTGTGA
>NW_012121821.1:11466193-11480906 GCF_000951035.1 Colobus angolensis palliatus | reverse complement strand
CAGTGGCCGGATCTCAGCTCACTGCAAGCTCCGCCTCCCGGGTTTACGCCATTCCAGAGATATATTTTTTACTATTCATGAGTTTGTATTGTGGCAAAGGAAAAAATTCTAGTAATTAATTGCACTTTAGTGTCATTGAGCAATTTTTACAGGAAATATTTCTTGAAATGTTACTATTAAAAAGACACTATCCCGCTCAGAAGATAGCCAGGTGTGATTGCCACAGTTGTTTTGAAATGTAGATTCCTTGACCTACACAGTGTAATGTCCTGAGGTTGTGAATACATGCTGTGATTTTGGTTTTGCATAATTAAAAACAGCATATTATTGTCCTTTCTTTTTAGAATAATCAATGGATTTTATTTTATTTTACTTTTGACCTGCTAATCTGGTTCAAGGACCAAGAATAAAGCAACTAAAGACATGTTTTAGATGCTATCACTGGAACTGTTTCTTTAGATGTCAACAGATATTCAGAGGGCAGGATGACCTTAACCTTGCAGTATTGGAACCAGGATTTATAATTGCTTTTAAAATGGTAGTGTAGTCAGCACTGAACTGTCACACAGCATAGAATTGTAATTTATAGCCTTGCTCCAAAATTGCAAGGACTGTGATCTGATAACTAAATTCTGGTAGAAAGTACCCAGAAAGGAAGACTAGAGATCTAGGTTACAGAGAATTGAAAAGACCACTTAGACCTTTTTTGATCTTTGTTTCCTTCACTACAAAATACGTTAGGGATTATTGCATTGTAAGACCACCTGGGAGCTCTATAGTTCTGTGATTACCATTTCATGGTAGAAACTATAAAGTATCATTACCTTGCTTGGTGTATAAATATCAATGAAAACAGCAAGCTGTAAAATATATAAATTTATTTCCTACATGTTCAAATCAGTCTTATGTTTATGAGACATTTTTATAAAATGAAGATACCCAGAACATAACTTACATCTATGTTAAAATTCCATAAGATTAAATATGACATCTAAACAAAGGACAGCTTTACAGGTACTATGGTAATCAAAGAAAATCTATTAGGTATCTACTGATATGTCTCCATAACGTAAAATATTAGCGTATTAGACAAGATCAGATGTATTATCTATAATTAATGTTATCATATAATAATTTTCTGGTGAGTGATGACAGTTAATAGCTTTCTAAACATATTATCACCAAATAGATTAGTACAAGAAGAGTACTAAACTTTTAAAGAGTCAGCTAAGTCATGGTGCTAAGGTATTTACATATATCATCTTAAATTGATTCATAAAATTATTTCAGCTAAAATTAAATATTATTAGCTTGGGTAAATTTTTGCTGTAGAGAGAGTGTAAGGAGAGATTTCAGTAATTACTTGCTGTGTGAATGTAAGCTGATCATCTATTGCAGATATTTCACTATGCTTTTATTTTTGATATTAAGAATTTGGAGTGGTGGATCTCTTGGACAGTTAATAGTTATGAGATTTAAAATCACACCTTGATTTGAGTCCCTGCTCAATCACTTACTATTTTGTAATATGAAGGATGTTAATGAAACTTATTAAACTTTAATTCCTTTTACTTCAAAATGGGGATATATGATATATCTCTCAGGGCTGTTTTAAGGATTAAATGAGATACTGAACGTAAAATCTCTCATATAGTGTCCAGCATGTAGTAGGGTCTTTATATATAGAACCACGTTGTTATGTTCTCTTTGACATCAATATTCTCTTTTTTTAAATGTTGTTTAAATTTTGCATTATCGGGACTAGCAAGATTGAAGCAAACACCTATCTTAGGGTTGATTTGCTCAGATTAACCTAAATAGAATCAGTAATCAAAATGATTCTTCTATCAGTATATATTGTTAATTGTTGTAAATAAATTTTATATTTGAATTTTTATAGCAATATTAAAGGTTCATGAATATGTATGTAGAACTCTTTATATCATGTGGTCCTGTCACTGTGAAACACTGTAACTTGAAGATTTGAGATTATAGGGACAAAATAATATTTAAGATGCAAAATTGATAGTTTGATTAAGTAGATGCCAAATAATTTCTACTAAAATTGAAATAGCCAATTGCGGGCCGGGCGCCGTGGCTCAAGCCTGTAATCCCAGCACTTTGGGAGGCCGAGACGGGCGGATCATGAGGTCAGGAGATCGAGACCATCCTGGCTAACACGGTGAAACCCCGTCTCTACTAAAAATACAAAAACTAGCCGGGCGAGGTGGCGGACGCCTGTAGTCCCAGCTACTCGGGAGGCTGAGGCAGGAGAATGGTGTAAACCCAGGAAGCGGAGCTTGCAGTGAGCTGAGATCTGGCCACTGCACTCCAGTCCGGGCGACAGAGCGAGACTCTGCCTCAAAAAAAAAAAAAAAAAAAAAAAATAGCCAATTGCACCAAGAGACTCCTTATTTTCCCAGTGTTAATTTCCCTTCCCTTGCTCCTTTTTAGTCTATAATTTTAGATTTGTTTCTTGGCGATTGATACAATAGATTCATGTAATGGACTAAGACAAACTCTAGAAACTTCACCCACAAGGAATTTATGTCTAACTGCATGTCATATACAAACTTTTCCTAGAAAGATCCAATACATGAAGTTAAATATCTCACATTTCATAATCTGAGGGTCCATTCTGAAATTTCTCTGGTAATGGCAGATCTAAATACATTTCAGATGAAAAGACATCTGATAAGTGATATTAATAAAATGCAAAAACTATTTTGCTAACCACAAATGCGAAATAATATGATAGACAGGCAAATTAAATATAATCCTAGTAGTTCATCATTGGATTTTTCTTACGTGGTAAGATTCTCCAGTTTCTGGAGAATGCTGAAGTTCTTTCAAGGACCTGTAATAGAGGCCATAGTCAGTTTATTTATGGGCTCTCATTGTCAAGATGCCCACCTGGTTCCATGGCTCACCTGCTGCTGGCAAAGCTGCCTGGTTGAGCATTTATATTATGTGGAGCTCAGGTGAATTGATTCTGAATCAGTGAAGTGTTCACAAGCCACCTGCTATCTTCACAGTAGCTGATAATAGCATTTTAATTTTAATATTAGAAAATGAAAAGGCTACTGGATCGTTTTACTCTTGATGTCTTTTCATGTTCATGTAATGCTATTTAGACATAATTTATTATGGGAAGACACTAACATTAAAAACATTTCTAGGGTTCACCTTGCCAACTCTCCTCAGAAATATTGAGTTACAGAATGACCACATATCCAGTTGGTCTTGGCTACCCAGTTTAGGTCTTTGGTCACAGTAAAATTATTAAGTTTCCTCTTTCATCTCCACAGTGTCCTGGTTTGGACAATTAATCCTACAATCTCCTTTACAATGATATTAAATACCAAAATTCTCCAGACTTGAAACTATAAGAATCCTAGAAGAAAACCTAGGAAAAAACTCTTCAGGACATTGATGTAGGAAAATAATTTATGACTAATACTCAAAAGCAAATGCAGCAAAAAACAAAAATAAACAAATGTGACTTAATTAAACAAACAAAAAAAAATCTGCACAGCAAAAGAAAAAAATCAACAGGGTAAGAGACCACTTACAAAATAGGAAAAAAATTTGCAAATTGTACATCCAACAAAAAACTAATATCCAGAATCTACAAGAAACTCAAACAACTCAAAACCAAAGAAACAAATAACCCCATTAAAAAGTGGGCAAAGGACAGAAAAGGCATTTCTTAAAAAAGACATATAAGCACCAAAAAACATGAAAAAGTGCTCAACATCACTCATCATTTGAGAAACGCAAAATAAACTCACAATATGGTGGCATTTTACACAAGTCAAAATGGCTATTATTAAGAAGACCAAAAACTGACAGATTCTGGCCAGGATAAGGAGAAAAGGGAACGTTTATACACTGTTTGTGGGAATGTTAATTATGGAAACCTGTATGGAAACTCTACAGAAAGCTGTATAGAGATTTCTCAAAGAACTAAAAATAGAACTACCATTTGATTCAGGAATCCCACTACTGTGTAATTACCCAAAGGGGGAAAAAAAAATCCTTATGTCAAAAAGTCACCTGTACTTGCTTCTTTATTGCAGCACTATTCACAATGACAAAGTCATGGAATCAATATAAGTGTCCATCAACAGATGATTGGAAAAAGAAAACGTGGCATATGGCCTGGGATATTGTCTCATGTCTGTAATCCTAGCACTTTGGAAGACTGAGTCAGGAGGCTCTCTTGAGGCCAGGAGTTTGAGACCAGCCTGGGCAACATGGTGAAACTCCGACTCTACAAAAAAATACAAAAATTATTCAGATATGGTAACATTTGCCTGTAGTTCCAGCTACTCAGTTTGATGTGGGAGGATAACTTGAACCCAGGAGGCAGAGGTTGCAGTGAGTTGAAATCTGTCACTTCACTCCAGCCTGGATGATTGAGTGAGACCCTGTCTGAAAAAAAAAAAAAAAAAAAAAAAAAAAAGAGAAAAATAAAGAAGGACAAGAAAAGAAAAAAGAAAAAAGAAAAGTGGTATATATGCATCATGGAATACTATGCAGCCATAAAAAGAATGAAATCATGCATTTTGCAGCAACATGGATGGAACTGGAGTGAAATAACTCAGAAACACACCCAGTATGTTTTTATTTATAAGTGGAAGCTAAACAATGGATACACATAGACATGCAGATGAAAAAAAAAAATAAACATTGAGGACTCCAAAAGTGGGGAGAGTGGTTGGAGGGTGAGGATTGAAAAATTACCTATTGGGTACAATGTACATGATTCTGGTGATGGGTGCACTAGAAGCCCAAGCCCCACCACTACACAATATATCCATGTAACAAACCTGAGCTTGTACCCCCTAAATCTATAAAAATACAATAATAATAATTTTTAAAAATTCTACTCTTTTCTACTTTTAAGCACGAAATTCAGAATTAGATAAATAAGCTCCTCAAGTGTGGCTAAAACATAGTCTGGTAACTGTAAAGCAAAAAGTGACTCAGACAGGTCTCAGTCGATTAGAGGCCGATTTAGCCAAGGTTGAGGACACACCCGGGAAAAAGAAACACAAATCACAGGACGATCTGTGGCCTGTGCTTTTTCCAAAGAGAGTTTTGGAGACTTCAAAATTTAAAGGGGAAAGAGCAAGCAGGAGAGGGAGGATTAAAAAAGGGAGTGAGGGTAGGCAGTGAGGCGAGTGTTTACTCTTGTGAGGCTCTGATTAGTGCTCAGTGAATCTACATTTTACGTGTGAAATAGGGAGGAGAGGAAAAAGCCATGTACTCAGTACATGTACATTTTACATCAGATAAACGTGAAAAGAGGGAATAGAGGAAAAAAAGTCAGTTATGCATTCACTTCAAGGTAGGCAGGGTCTTGTTCGTGTCCTGTACCTGTGAAGATAACCCGGTAACTGACGTTGCTGAGTGACATTTAACAGAACTTAGTGTTAGTGCTAGCTTATCAGGAGGATATGTATCCCGAACGATTTTGAGAACCACAAGAATTTCCTTGTGAGCAATTTGTGAAGGAGGCCACCCTGGGGAGCTACGTGGCCTTCCAGCACTCTGGGAACCTGGCTTATGTATGAGGCTATGATACAGGATTATGAAATCATAGCTATCTATTTGGGAAAAAGAGAAAGACAATTTTGTGTGACTCCATTCCCAAGCTTAACTGTCCCTTTGGTATAGTGAGTTTGAGGTGCCAAGGTTCTAGTTTCTGCTACATGATCTTCGAACAACCTTTCTCAATAACTTAGTAGATATGGATAGAGTCCAGTACTAAAACAAATTGGTTGAAATTTATGAGCAATTTGATAGTAGAATGTTGAGGCAGGTGGAAGTAAAGAATCGATGAGAAAATGTTAGAAGCTCCTGTTATCAGTAAGTGGCTTATTGTCAAAAGAACCTATTGAGTGGCATAATAAAGAGAACTGAAATAGGAAGTTAAGAGGTCAAGGCCAGGTGCGGTGGCTCACGCCTGTAATCCCAGCACTTTGGGAGGCCGAGGCAGGCAGATCACCTGAGGTCAGGAGTTCGAGACGAGCCTGGCCAACATGGTGAAACCCCATTTCTACTAAAAATACATATATACGTATATGTACATATATATGTATGTACATATACGTATATATGTAAAAATACATATATATATATTATATATATACACACACACATATATATATATATATATAAAAGCCAGGCATGGAGGTGGGCATCTGTAATCCCAGCTACTCAGAAGGCTGAGGCAAGAGAATCGCTTGAACTCAGGAGGCGGAGATTGCAGTAAGCCAAGATCACACCGCTGCACTCCAGCGTGTGAAACTGCGAGAAACTCCATCTCAGAAAAAAAAAAGAAAAAAAGAGGTCAGGAGAGCATGGACTCCGATGAATGTGGCCAAGTGAGTGGCAAGTAAGAAGGAAAATTTGTTCTGTTATGAAAAACTTGGAGTTGTTTTGCTGAAAAAAAATTGTGTTAACAACTCTCATCAGTAACAGAAACAGAGAATAAGACTTTCAGGAAGGCACTTTTAGTAACACCACTAATTCCTTGTCAAAAATATCTTGGGCTTCCCATTTAAAAGTTATATCTCTGTTATGAACATGGAAGAGTAATGTTTGAACCATCAACAAATCTTTTATTTTTTTTAAGAAAGTTCTCTTGCAATTTTCCTTGTTTCCCTACAAGAAGAAATTAATCATTTATAACTCTCAGAAAAAAATTAGTAAAATAGCATTCTGTTTAATATATATGGAAGACTAGAAAAAATCAGCTTCTTGTTAATTTAGTCATTGTAAGGACATCGTTAAATTTAAGTTATCATGAGACATGATCACACTCTGGAGAACGCTTCATTTTATGATTTTTTTTTTTTTACCTTTTATTTTAAATTCAGGGCTCTATGTGCAGGTTTGTTACACAGGTAAACTTGTGTCATGGGGTTTGCTGTACAGATCATTTCACCACCTAAGTATTCAGCCTAGTACTCATTAGTTATTTTTCCTGATCCTCTCTCACTTCCTTTATCACTTTCAAAAAATATTACTTACCAACTATCATGAAGTCAATAGGTGCCAAGTGAAATAAGTATATTTCCAAAAGCATGTATGCAAATACTGAAATTTGAAAAGTATTACATTAGATATTCAAAGCCATAGACTAGGTCAGTAGTAACGTAGAGAGAGAGTAGAATATAGGTTTTCCAAATGCTTGTTTGTTATTCAGTTTATCAGCATACACATTTTATTTATTTTATCTTATTTTTATTCATTGGGACTGAGTCTCACTCTATCAGCCAGGCTGGAGTGCATGGCACGATCTAGGCTCACTGCAACCTCCACCTGTCAGGTTCAAGGGATTCTCCTGCCTCAGCCTCCCAAGTAGCTGGGATAACAGGTGTTCGCCACTATGCCTGGCTAATTTTTGTATTTTCAGTAGAGACAGGGTTTTGCCATTTTGGCCAGGCTGATCTTGAACTCATGACCTCAAGTGATCCAGCTGCTTGGGCCTTCCAAAGTGCTGGGATTACAGGTGTGAGCCACTGCACCCGGCTAGCATATGCATTTTAAGGCCGCAGATAAAATCATAGAAAAATTGGGTACTTACATAATTTCAGAGGAAACATGAAAGTATTCAAGCAAACCAGTATGATTTCATCAAAAATAAACACTACGGTTTTGTGTTGGTATTTACAAGGCAGTCAAAGCCGTTAACTTGAGATAACATTATTTTCAGTTGACATTAAACATCTTAGGCCTATTTTAGATAACATTTAAATCCTAGACTTAGTTTAACATTTGGGAACATCTTTCAATGAATGAATATTTTTTCATCTTTGAGCACTCTTAAGTGTAACCTGATTTTCATCTTCTTTGTAAAGGTAATAATTCATGAATAGAAATTCAAAAGGACTGAAAAGAAAGGAAATAAAACTAAGCATTCTCTCGCCTTAGCCCCCACAGAATCTAGTTTTTTTTTCCCTAGAAGCATCCACTATTACTAGATTTTTTGTAGATTCCTCTTCCAATTTATTGTTTGAGATTATATACATATGCACATATATACATTTTTAATTTTTATTTACTTATTTTTTTGAGATGGAGTCTCGCTCTTGCTGCCCAGGTTGGAGTGCAGTGGCACGATCTCGGCTCACAGCAACTTCTGCCTCCCAGGTTCAAGCGATTCACTTGCCTCAGCCTCCTGAGTAGCTGTGATTACAGGCGCCTGCCACCATGCTCGGCTAAGTTTTGTACTTTAGTAGAGATGGGGATTCGCCATATTGGCCAGGCTGTTCTCGAACTCCTGACCTCAGGTGATCCGCCCGCCTCGGCCTCCCAAAGTGCTGGGATTACAGGCATGAGCCACGGTGCTCGGACAATTTTTATTGTTTTTACACAGGAAGTTTCTATACACTGCATATTACTTTATGCGTTCCTTTTTAAAAAAAAATTTCTGGCCGGGCGCAGTGGCTCACGCCTGTAATTCCAGCACTTTGGGAGGCCGAGGCGGGCGGATCACCAGGTCAGGAGATTGAGACCATCCTGGCTAACACAGTGAAACCCCGTCTCTATTTAAAATACGAAACAAACTTAGCCGGGTGTGGTGGCAGGCACCTGTAGTCCCAGTTAGTGGGGTGGCTGAGGCAGGAGAATGGCGTGAACCCGGGTGGCGGAGCTTGCAGTGAGTGGAGATAGGGTCACTGAACTCCAGCCTGGGCGACAGAGTGAAACTCTGTCTCAAAAATAAAATAAAATAAAATAAAATAAAATAAAATAAAATAAAATAAAATAGTTCGTACATAGAATAGCATTTTATTTTTTTATCAGTTTAAATAGAACTGCCATACTCTTTTTTAATTGTGCATAGTATTCCACCAGAACATGATTGATTAGAAGCTGCCTCAGTTAATAAACATGTATATTATTTTCAATGTTGTCCTGAGTTTCCTTGCACACCTGTTATGTTGCTTGGATATGAGGATGCTAAATAACTGACAGTAGAATATCTAGGTGAAAGGATATGTGAATATTTTTATAAATATTTTTATAAATATTGTAACTGCAACAGACAGTATTTCAGCTTGTGTTTCCTTCAGGTAGGTGTAGACATAGAAAAAGTGCATCTTTCCCCTACCGTTGTCCACAACATGTAGAATCAAATCTTTAGCTCTTTGCCCATGAGGTAGGTTAAAACAATACATATTTGAGGTTAAAATTTACAGTTTTCTTAGATTAATCTTGTCATTTGGTTGTGTTTAAGATCCAATTTCTGTGAAATGTCGATATGTCTTTCCCTGGATAAAAGAGAATCCTAGAACCCTCAATAGTCATATTCCCCTTTGTCATTTATTGAATAATCATTTTCCAACTTTCCCTATGGGTAGATGACTAAATTTTCACAGAAGGGATGCAAAGAGAAATGTGTGTAATCTCTCAGTTGTGCTTTGAAAAGGGATATCTCTTCTCACTGCCTTATCTTTTTAATACCGACTAATATTTGTACAACATGGAGGGAGACAGAATAGCTATTTTAAGCCTTGAATGGAAATCATATTTTTTGGAAGACCAGACAACAGTAGAAGACCTGGCCTGCTTATACAACCATTATTTTATAGCACACACATACATAAAAACTAATTTTAAAAGCTGTCTTGTTTTAGCTATTGTTATTTTGACATTTGTTACAGAAGCTTCATCTATATCTTAACTAATTTATACAAACGATATTGAGTAATTGGTATTTATCTTGCTGATTTGTAGATGCTATGACATGCAAAAAATAAGACAATAATTCATGTAAAATGTTATTCTCCAATTTAGTGTTTGTTCTTTGACATTCTTCGTATTTTTTTTTCAATGAAACTGATTGTTTTCTTTTTGGTTTTGTGTTGTCAAATTCATCATAAATGCTTCCTTAAAGGAATCTAGATTTTGTGTCATTCTAAAACGATTCTTCTCCCCACTGAATGCCACTGAATGCTTATTTATTGCTTAAAAATATTTTAAAAATCATCTTGACATTTTCTTCACACTGCACTCAAAGATCAATGCTAGATGGATTATAGACAAAACTGATAAGTAAAACATAAATGTTTTAGAAGAAAACATAGGAAAGTAACTTTTGACAGTAAAGTATGCAATTTTTAATAAGAAATTAAAAACACTAACCCAAAGTAAAAAAAATCAAGGTGAATTAGACACTATTACGATTAAGGATTTCCATTCATCAGAAAAAGTGCATAAAAGAGATAAGCACAAATCAGGAGAAGATATTTGCATATTTTTGGAAAGATGCTCTTATACTTAATGTCTAAAGAGCTTCTAAAAGTTAGTAAGATAAAGACAGACAACCTAACAAATAAATGGACAGAAGGCATTAATAGTCACTTAAGAGAGAATTATCAAGTGGGCAATACGTACATGAAAAAATGCTCACCATCATTACTCATCAAGGAAGTACAAATTAAAGCCACAATGAGATACTATCACACATCCATCAAAATATGTATTGTTGTAAAATACTGACAATATAAAAATGTAGGAGAGGATATTAAGTAAACGATATCCTCAAAAACTGCTTATGTGAATGCAAACTGGAAAACTATTTGGCACTGCCACTGCTTCTAATTGGCCATCTTCAATATTTTATTTATTAAAGAGTTATTATTAATGCTAAACTTTAAAAGATGAGGACACAGATTATTTCACTACATTTTTGACTCTTCATTCTCCTTCAGCTATTTTTTGTAGTTATAGCACATCTGCATTTTCTGAGCTTTTAACATATGCTTTCTATTTTACATTTGCCTTACTCCTAATTCTGTAGTATGGCCTAGAGCATGACTCCCTGTTTTTTTCCAGGACCAGGCCTCGAGGACTAAGGCTGGGTTGTAGCCAGTAGAATGTGCCAGAGATATTTCAGTTTGATTTTTGTTTTTTAATGATTAGTATCTGTTTTGATCAGTCACAAAATCTGTTCCAATTGGTTAATTCATGAGGTATTCTTTTCATTAAATATTTTCAAAATAATCCCAGCCAATGACCTCATCCAGCCTTTATTACTTAGAGTAATTCTTCCCTGTATTATACAGTTTGGAATCATGGATTTCACAGTCGTCTGAAATGGTAGTTATGTTTATGTCACTCATTCTTCTTCTTGTTCTCGGACAATTCCTGAGATAAGAGGAGAAAAATTCAAAACATCATATAATCCATCATGTTTCAGTCAGAATTCCTAGATATGATTTCATGAAATTTATTTCTAGATAAGACAAAAATGGAAATGATTTTATTCTCTCTGTGTTTTAAAGTCTATAAAAGTCAATGGTGATAATATATTAACTATTTTCCCATATAACCGGAGAGAGTTGTATGGGAAATACAGAGTATGCTATTTAATACAACTGTGCAGTAATAAGATTCAATTCAGTAACTAAATAAAATACCTCTTCTCAACCTCTACCAAGATGCATATCTTTCAAAGTTCCAAAAAGATAAAGGCTATGCTTATTATCACTGTATTCTATGTCATTCCTGATCACCTCAGCCAAGTTGGTGTCCCTTCCTCTGAATTTTATTCATACTTGTCTTTACTACTCATTTGTAACTTTATTATTTTGGCTATAAATCAGTTTACTAGCTCAATCTTTTTTTTTTGT
This sequence comes from Colobus angolensis palliatus, assembly GCF_000951035.1. Classification (NCBI taxonomy): domain Eukaryota; kingdom Metazoa; phylum Chordata; class Mammalia; order Primates; family Cercopithecidae; genus Colobus; species Colobus angolensis. Next base: position 11,469,258 of record NW_012121821.1, on the reverse strand, counting down.
CTTTCAAAAGGTTCAGAGGAAGAAGGTTACTCCCATTAAAGAGTTGAGAGTTGGCTTAAGGAACTTGCCCTGTGTAAGCTGATGAAGAAGAAACATTTTACATGCATTTCTTGTGATGGCAGTGTAAAGTGACAAGCAATTGCTTCTTATTCTATTTATATTAATGTGGAGAAGGAGAAAATAGTTAACTTGCCTTGCACTGCACCTTACTAGGTTCCAGAACCTGTCTTTCCATTGGATTTCCCTTCCAAAAGGTGAGAAATGGGAAATGGGGCAAAGTGGCTATTCCCAGGCCACGAGGGCAGTGGAGGAGAGAGACACTCAAAATGAGGTAGTAGAAGTGAGGTATGACTGAGGTCCCAGTTTCAAGGATTGTTTCTCAGTGACTAAATGTACTATATTAATGTAATTTTCTAATTAAATAAGGAAATAACCATAATCCTGTGACCCTGTTTGTGCCTATAGATGCTATGCAAAGAGTAGACTTGTTGAATTATGAAGTAAATTTTATTCATACATTTGTAAATAAATTGCTTGAAATATTTCTCTGAGTTAACATAGATGGCAATATTTAAAGAATATTGCCAATTGCTGAAATTTGCATAAGAATTCATTTCTGATTCATTTTAAAAATCATAAATATATGTATATTTATTACAAATGTTAACCAATTGCTTTACACCACCCATTGTAGTAATTAACAATTTGATAAAACCTACCAAAGCTTTATCATTTGAAAATTAAACTATCCTGACTCTATTAAATAAAATTTATTGTGCATTGTGGTCCAATTAGAATTTTTTAGTAATGCTCACATCAGAAATTATCAGTCAAATATTACTAAATTAATTATCAAGAGCCTCATTTAACATGTTTTATGACATCTAAAATCTACCAATGCATCTGGAAATTGAAGAAAAATTATGAACAAAAATAAATAAAACATTTTCTGTAATAATAATTAATAGCTACATTGTTTACATTTTATAGTACCTAAATTTGTGATACTAGAGACTAGTATTAGATATTAATATCTAGAATATTAGATATTAATATTTAGAATACTAGATATTAGAAATATCCCATACATCTAATTTTAGTTGAAGCATAATTCATTTGAAGCATAGTCTTAATAATTTGAATTTGAACCTTTAACTATAAGCATAGTCAGTTTCAGAATTCATTCTTTGTAGACAGTCTATAAATAAAAATATATATCCCTCTGTCAGGCGTGGTGGATCATGCCTGCAATCTCAGCACTTTGGGAGGCTGAGGCGGGTGGATCACTTGACGTCAGGAGTTTGAGACCAGCCTAGCCAACATGTTGAAACCCCATATCTACTAAAAATACAAAAATTAGCCAGGCACAGTGGTGTGTGCCTGTAATCCCAGTTATTTGAGAGGCTGAGGCATGAGAATTGCTTGAACTCAGGAGACAGAGGTTTCAGTGAGCTGAGATCACACCACTGCACTCCAGCCTGGGCGACAGAGTGAGACTTTGTCCCAAACAAACAAACAAACAAACAAAATATATATATCCCTCAAATTTAGCAAAAATGGTACATTAAAATAATGCCAATATCTGCCACTTCAGAGCCTAATGGTTGACTCTTCACTGCTACCGTCATTGTCCATTCCATGCATACTACCCAGTGAACTGAGGACCTGCCCACTTACCTAGCCCATCACTGTTACTACCAGTAACCAAGTAATCTGCCTGGAGGCCCAAGAATTGGCCCGTTTGAACCCACTAACACTTATGCCTGTATACACCACCAGGAAGTCCAAGGAAAGACACATTCAGCCCAGTACTGCTACCAGTGGCGTCTAGGGACTGGTATCCTTGTCTGTGGCAAAGCCTCACCACAGCCTCCACTAACAACCACAGCCTATGTCACTAAGGGAATCACAGACAAAGCTGATGCTTTTTACAGCTAAAGAAATCATATGGAGACTATGCTACTGCATAAATCCAGAATTAAAGCTTGTATGTTCTTCCTTGCTAACTAACACAATAAATATATCTTCAGGAAGATGTCTTTCCCTATACAAGCCAGTCCAATAAATTGGATATGACTCTTAAACCAGTGCACTAATATTAATAAAAGAGCACAAGAAACTTGAAAAAAATACTATATAACTCCTCCAAAGAAACATAATTATTCCCCAGTAACAGATGCCAATTAACAAAAGCTTATAAAATGCTGAAAAAATTCAAAATAATGATATTAAAATTCAGCAATTAAAGAATCTCAGTGAGATGCAGGAGAACTCAGATAAACAATACTAAAAAATCAGAAAAACAGTTCAAGATATGAGTGAAAAGTTCACCACAGAGATAGATATTTTAAAAAGACACAAATATTAGAATCAAATAATTCAAGGAATAAAATAAAAACTTTATTTGAGAGCTTCAGTGATAAACTAGAGAAAAAAAAGTCCCAAAACTTGAAGACAGATCTTTAAAAATAGCCCCAAAATAAAAACCATCAGACAAAAAAATAAAATAAAAAATAAAACGATAAAAAAACCTTACTTGACATGTGGGATATGATAAAGTGACCAAATATACAAATTTTGAGTGTTGAAAACAGGAAGATGAGACCAAATCATAGAAAACCTATTTAACATAATAGTTTTATAAACCTAAGTGTAGTAGATTTATAAACCTAAAATAAATAATAGTTGGAAATTTCCAAAATTTAGCAAGAGATTTAGACATCCAGATACAGGAAGTTCACAGAAATCCAAACAGATGCAACCCAGTAAGTTTTTCTCCATGACACATTATACTAAAACTATCAAAAGTCAAAGACAAAGACAGAATTATAATGAAAACAAGAGAATAACATCTAGTCACATGTAATGGATCCCCCATTATAGCCAGAAAACAATCAACAAATTACAGGAGTAAGTTCTCACATATCAATAATAACCTTGAATGTAACTTGATTAAATTTTCCACTGATAGGCCGGGTGCGGTGGCTCAAGCCTGTAATCCCAGCACTTTGGGAGGCCGAGACGGGTGGATCACGAGGTCAGGAGATCAAGACCATCCTGGCTAA
>NW_012121821.1:11463131-11465738 GCF_000951035.1 Colobus angolensis palliatus | reverse complement strand
ATAGATAGATAGATAGATAGATAGATAGATAGATAGATAGATAGATAGATAGATAGACAGATAGATAGATGATAGATAATCTCCAATTGGTTCTATTCTTCTGGAGAGCCCTGACTAATACATAGAGTAATGAATCAGACTAGAGAATCCCAAAATGAAGTCACAAATTTACGACCAATTGATTTTCAACAAGGTTCCAAGAGCTTTTATTTAGAAATGCACACCCTCTTCAATAAACAGTACCAAGAAAACTGGATATTCATATGCAAAAAAATGAAACTAGATCCCTATTTCTCACCATACACAAAAATAAACTCAAAATAAATTAAAGGCCTAAACATAAGACCCAAAACTATAAACTGCTGGAAGAAAACAGGAAAAACACTACAAGATATTGGCCTAGGCAAAGATTTTATTGCTAAGACCCCAAAAGGACAGACAATGAAAACAAAACTGAATACATAGGACTATATGAAACTGTGAGGCTCTACAGAGTAAAATAAAGAATCAAAAGAATGAAGAGACAACTTATTGAATGGGAAAATATTTGCAAACTATTCATCTGACAAATGACTAATATTCAGAATACAAGAGGGACTTAAACAACTCAAGAGCAATAAAACTATAATCTGATTTAAAAATGGGCAAAAAATATGAATAGACATTTTCCAAAAGAAGGCATACAAATAACCAACAAGTATATGGAAAAAATGTTCAATATCGCAAATCATCAGCAAAATGCAAATCAAGACCACAATGAGATATTATCTTATCATAGTTAGAATGGCTATTATTAAAAAGGCAAAAGAAAATAAATACTGGGAAGGACGTGAAGAAAAGGGAACTCTTACACACAGCTGGTGTGGGATATGGTTTGGCTGTGTTCTTACTCAAATCTCATCTCGAATTGCAGTTCCCATAATCCCCACGTGTTATGGGAGGACCTGGTGGGAGGTAATTGAATCATGGGGGCTGTAACCACCACGCTGCTCTTCTCCTGATAGTGAGTGAGTTCTCACGAGATCTGATGGTTTTATAAGGGGCTTTTCCCTCTTTTTCTTAGCACTTCTCCTTGCTGTTGCCCTATGAAGAAGGACTTGTTTGGTTCCCCTTCTACCATGATTGTAAGTATCCTGAGACCTCTTCAGCCATGTTGAACTGTGCGTCAATTAAACCTGTTTCCTTTATAAATTACCCAGTCTCAGGTATGTCTTTATTAGCAGTGTGAGAATGGACTGATACAATGGGGTAGGGAGATTTCTCAACAAACTAAAAATAGAACTACCATACAATCCAGCAGTGCCTCTGCTGGGTATCTATCCAAAGGAAAATACATCAGTGTATCAAAGGCATATTGGCACCCCCAAGTTTATGCAGCATTATTGACAATGGCAAAGATATGGAATCAATCTAAGTGTCCATCAGCAGATGAATGGATAAAGAAAATGTGGTATATATGCACAACGGAATACCACTAGGTCATAAAAAGAATAAAAACTTGTCATTTGCAGCAACATGGATAGAACTGGAGGCCATTGTGTTAAGCAAAGCACAGAAAGAAAACTATTGTTTCTTCTCATTCATATGTAGGAGCTAAAAAAATTGATCTCATGGAGGTAGAGTGGAGTGATAGTTACCTGAGACTGGGAAGATTGTGTGTGGAGGAGGGAAGAAGTAGTGATGAAGAGAGGTTGGCTGATTGATACAGACATACAGCTAAATACAAAAATATATTCAAATATTAAATAGAAGACTAGGATGATTGTCATTAATAAGAACATGAATATTGTATATTTCATAATAGCTAGAAGAAAGATTGAAATGTTCCCAACACATAAATATGATAAATACTCAAGGTGATATATACCCTAAATACCTTGACTAGATCATTACACATTCTACACAGGTTAAAAAAAAATATCATTTGTACCCCCACAAATATGTAGGATTATTATAGATCAGTACAGATTTTTTAAAAATGTCACCTACATTTTTAAATTTCATGTTTAAATATTTTCAGTTAGAAAGTTTAATAACATTAATGATGAGTAGAATAGTTGATTGCTTTGTCAAAATCCACTTGATTTCAATAAAGTTTTGAACTCTATTCTGTTTTACAAAATTAAGGGAAGCTAAAGTAATCCAAGCACTACCTTCAACATTCTGGGTTACCAGTAATTCAGTCTTCAGTATCTCCTGGTAACAATAAATTCAGGAGGATGTATATCACTTTCCCTCCTAGAATGTTTTGTACATTTGCTTTGTTTCTCACACTTTCAAAACCAATTTTTTTATTCTTTCAAAAACATGCTGATGCAATAAATTTACTTCTTACTCAGTGAGAATATTAAAACTATTTAGTGAGAAAAAAGTCTTCCAAAAAAGCAATCAGCAAAACCTGTTTAAAATAATGATGCAGTCTTCCTTTCCTCTTGCTACAGTACATTAACTGTCATTTCTTCTCCAGTAAATGCAGGCACCGTATGTATGCACTAGATGCTATTCATCTTGTTTACTGTAGAATTTTGTTCCTACAATTATCTGCTTCTTCTCATATACCATTCATTTTGTTTTTCCCTCTGTTGGATCCTTCCCATCAACATACAC
>NW_012121821.1:11453235-11462211 GCF_000951035.1 Colobus angolensis palliatus | reverse complement strand
AAAATCTAATATTTTTTCTGATAGGGTAAATATTCATTAAATAGTAAGTTATTTACATATCAAGTATATGAGTTACTTATTATGGTATCAAAATATTCACTTTTTGTGTTTATTTATCTTAAAAGCCCTTTATGAACTTTTAAATCTTTCTTAATTTAAAGGTTAATAATCAATATTTACTTCTATTTCTGATAGGCAATGTTAATCAAATAAGTTATATAAGTATACCTAGAACAACTGAAAAAGCTCCACCTAATATAAAAATCTGCTTTAATGCATCAGAGAACCAGCAAAATGGGAGAGAGAAATAATCAAGCCATGATCCATAAGAAACAGAATTCAGAGAGCTGAGCCTGTTCTTTGGAGACACTTGCTGTCTGTATCTGCTGATTGCAGGTTATGCAGCTGACAGAAGAGTAGCATTTCTGAGATCAAAGTGAAAATCTAGGGCCCACTTGGACATTTTCAGGACACAAAAACAATTTACAAAGTCTGATCATATACTCAAGTATAAAGCAGATTTCAACTTACTTAAGAAGATTAATAGCAGAATGCATTCTCTGAACATACACAATAAAGGTAGAAATCAATAACAAAAGCACACAGTCAATTCTTGTTATGCATGGTAGCTGTGTTCTGTAAAGTTGCAGCGAACACTTAATTAGTGAATACTGAACCATTGCTCCTAGGGGAACTATTATACAAGATTAGCTTCCCATAGCCTCTGCTTATAACATTTTATCAATCAACCAATATATAATCTTATTTTATGTGCATTTCTGTTGAAAGGTACTTTATTCAATATAAATTGTTTATTCATTAACATTGAACTCGTGGCCAAAAGTACTATAATTTATGCCTGAATGAAGAGTATCTAACAAGTGTATTTTCTCAGTAAGACACATGATGTCTTCTTGTACTTAGATATACTAGACAATGTGTCTGCATTATGCTTGGTGTTCATCTTAAGTAGTGAAATCACCAACAAAACCAACAATAATGTACAAAGCATTTCACTACAAAAGTTGCAGTAGGACACTTGTTTATAGTGTGAGAGCCGAAACAAGAAGGCGGATATCCCCTTGTTTAACCTCGGTTGAGAGTATGACTCAAATTTTTTTATTCTCTCTGTGTTCACAAATGACAGCAAAAGCACCCCAAGTGTTGCTTTGGGGGTTACAAATATAGTGAATAGGTGAATTTGAAAAGATGGAATCCATGAAGAGTGAGAATCAACTATAATTTAAGCATTCAACATACTGGGAAATTAAAAACATACTCCAAATTTATGAGTCATAGAATATTTCAAAATGGAAAATAAAATATATTTTGAACTGAAATAAAATAATATTGATATATCAACAGTGGAAATGCAGGAAACTAAAGCAAGCTTAAGGAGAAATGTATTTGCTTATATTCACATATTAGAAGAAATAGTAATAAGCTAAGTAGTAATCTCAATACATTTTTTAAAAACACAAAATAATCCCAAATAAATTAGAAAGATAAAATAACATGTATAAGAATAAATGAACAGAAAACTAATATAAAATAGAAAAGGTTAATAAAGTTAACATTTTGTTCTTTGAAAAAGATTAAGAATAAATACTTGCTAGTACTGATCAAGATAAAAAATAAGAAGATACAGAATAATGTTTATTTATTTTAAAAGTAAAATAGATTTTTTAGTAATCCATGTCACAAATAAAAATAGAGTATTACTACAGATACTGGGAATATTACATAGATATGAGAATATTATAAATTTTTTTGCTATTAAGATAAAACAGACAAATTCCCAGGAAAATACCACTTACCCAAAGTGATCTAAAATAAAATAAAAATTCTAGATAATCCTATAACCACTAAAATAATTAAACTGATCATTAAAAATCTACAAGCCCAGACGGCTTCACAAGACAATTTTGCCCAACTTATAAAGAGGAAATAATACTAAACACAAACAAATTCTTCCAAAGAATGGTCATTGAAGCATTTAACTTATCTATGAGACCAGTATATCAAAATTAATAAATAACATTACCTTAAAAAATTGCAGTTTAATCTCATTTATGAGCACAGGTACTAAATGCTAGACATAATACTTGTTTATAATTATTCATTAAACTCTAAATTTGTGTTTAATGCACTTTTATCTATGGGTGTTACATTTCACTATAAAAAAAGTAGCTTTTGTTTAATTGTTTACCTATAAATAGCTTGTTGTGAAGCTATTTTTGTTTAATTGTTTACCTATAAAGGACAAAAAATGTTCCTCCAATAAGAGCTTTTCATCCCAGTGTACGGAAAGATTCTGTAAATTGAGGACCTCTGCAGGGAACATAAGAAACAGTTATTTCTGGAAAAACAGATTTCTACTACGGGAACAAGGATTCTTCAATTAAAATGTTAATTATCCACATAAACCATATCATTATCTTATTATATTCTGTTAATTTAAAAAAAGCCTGTAATGTTACCCCACTAAGATGAGATGATTTCTTCCTTGCTACAGTTTTCATTTTACTCTCTCAATGTTTATATGTTGGGCAACATATAAATGGTACATACCTTTGGTTTCTACAAAGTTTCACATGCATTAAGCTCCTTCTCTGCGAATAGAATGATCTTAGGAAAGATAATTCCAAAAACATGAGTCACCAGGATGAAGCATCAACTAGTGAGAGTATGTGGAGGCACATCATTACATTCCACACTTTGATTCCAAGGAGGTATCACAAAGAGAATAGATGTCTGTAGTTCATTTCTGGTGAAGCAATCAAAGTCAAATAGAAGCAAAATGATTTAACACTAGCAACAAGTTAGCACAGATGGGCAAGTGGTTCCACCTCTTATTTTACTGTGGTATGAAGATGAGTCCGAAGAGTGTGCTCATAGTTAAATAAATTGCTTAGCATTTCCGAACACTCCATTTGTTTTAGTGACAGACATCATGCTGCCTATGGAAAGAGTCCATACCGTGTAAATTGTGTAGATTTTGATGGCGACATACCCTTAATGAACCAGCAGAGTGGTGATTTAAAGGAGCTATAGATTTGAATGCATTGTTTTTCAGCTGTGTGACATCAGATAAGTTACTCTACCTAGCTGTTCCTGCATTTCTTCATCAATAAAATTGTTACTCTACCTAGCTGTTGGATAAGTTACTCTACCTAGCTGTTCCTGCTAGGAAGTTACTCTACCTAGCTGTACCTGCATTTCTTCATCAATAAAATTGTAATAATAATAATATTGAAACCTATATCAAATAATGTTTTAAGTATAAAATGAGTTCATATATGACAGTTCATAATTTCACAAAAGATTATGCAACAAACTCTCAGATGTAAAAATAGCTAAATAATACAACCTTGCAAGTATAAAAATGCCCTAAATGTGTGCCATACACTCCTTGTTTTTAAGGAAAAGATTAAATTAACTTTGCATGTTTTCTTTCATTTGGAAAACACCTTCAGCAAACAACCATGTACTCACTACCACAAATGAAAAGATATTAATATTTTGCCACATTTTATTCTAATCTCTTATATGAAATAATATTTTACTGATAAAGTTGGAAGATACTCCTACACTTCTTTACTTTTACTTCTATTCCCAGAGAAAATTATTAGCAAAAATTTAGAATCTAGTATACATTTTTCCACTCCATATTAGAATATATTTTCTACATATGTATTCATCCATAAACATGATGGACATTTTGTGCTTTATTTTATGTAATTGGTATACTATTGTGGACATCTTGCATATACTTTTGCATTTATTCCATATCACTGTAAGTTTTGGAGATCTAGGTATGTTGAAATACATGGATGTATTTTGTTTTTATTATTGATCCATTTTCAAGGGAAATCAGGGTCTAAAATAAATCCTTTTGAAAATACAAAGGAATATGAGTCTCAAATTCTTCCCCACTCTGTTATTCTTAATCTGCAAAAATGTCAACTGCTTTTGTTTATGTCATTGGTGGTATCATTATATTTTGCTACAATTTCCATGTCAACTTTTCCTCTCTTTCTCATTTATCTTTTCATTTTTACCTCTGAGCAGGACAGCTAGCTGTAATTTATTTCACATAAAATAGAGCTGTTGTTACTGGGAAAAGTGGCATGTGGGGCCATATGACCATTTCTTACCAGCAGAAAGTAAGTAGAACTCATAGATGTCATTTCCAGCAGTTTAGTAGAGACGTGTTTGTTGTTGTTGTTGTTATTGTTGTTGTTGTGCTATTAGAATGCAGGAGTTCCTAGGGGATAGAAGGATCCTCTGTCCCTGAATTACAGTATGTAGAAAAATTGTGCACTGATGTGAAGCACCCATCTTCAACTGTTATTTGAGCGAGAAATAAACTTGTATTAAAGAACAGAGTTTTGTTTGCTGCAATAGCTAGCATTACTTTAACTACTGTTGTTTATATAAAATACCCACAGGGAATAAGAACTTCACTTTACCCTGCTGAATATTTCAACCATCTTAACGTACCCCATATTTTCCCACAATATCTTCTACTTGAAACTGTGTAGTACTACAGCGGACCTGATCTGACAACCATTACCAGGTTCCCTTAGGCAAATTAAGTATTTCTTCCATATACTTAAAGCATTATTTTGTTGAAATGCCCCTATTTCCTCAAATACTAGGCTGGGAGCTTCTTAAGTGCTAGAAAGTGCTGAGTTGCTTGATAAATATTTAGATACAAATGAATAAACATATAGCGTTGAAGACAGATAGTTGGCTTAGTACTCTATTTTATAACATATGGAGAGACAATTTTTAACAGACTTTATTAAAATCAGGACAGCATTGCTAAAAAATAAGTGCACTGAACATTTTGATAGACACTAATTAGGATCAAAAGGGCAGATTTAGCCTAATTAGAATGAATATTTCTTCATTATTTTAAGGATAAAACCAAGTCTACAAGTATATTAGCCTTTTGAGAGCCAGACACCCTTTCAAAAGCAAGGAGGGAAATGCTATTTGACAGAAAAGTATCAGAATTTAGTGCAATTCTAAAGAACATATAGCTGAAAAGAAGAAGAAAAGTGTCAATTAATGTTTTATATATAAAACATTATATATATAGTTTTATTTGTATTTATAGTTTAGAAATATATCTAAATATTAGAGTTTTCTATAAATTATTAGAAAATGAACCATTCATTTAAAATCTACTGAAAAATCCTCCAGTATTCGGAAATTTTTCATGGAATCTAACTTACTCAGATATATTCTGCAACAAGCCCTAAGACACAATTATGTAACTGATATTTGTTGCCTTAATTATTTTAAATATTTAGCATCTACACTCACTTATTCTAATAGCAAATAACAATTTCTTTTTCCTTCTTGTATACATCCTTCGAAAGAGTATCATTCACATTTATTGTCTGTCCCTAGATAAGATGTGGGCATATAACCACAGATAGGCCAGTTAGATACTCTCAGAGCTTTATATTGTAAACTGTGTGACATAGTTATCGGGGAGAGGGTTGGAGCTGATTGATCAAAGCATTAGCAGGAGACCATCAATTTGTTGCTGCTCCCTCAACTTCTGGAACTTGATTAGTTCTTGCCTTCTCTCAGTTAAGGTGTTCAGTTCTTCCTTCAGTCAATTCTCCTTTCTCTCATGTGAGCCAGGGCAGGGCTCTGTAAATTGCAACTAAAATACCATGAAAATGCTTGTTACAATGTTTAGGTTTTGGCATTACTCAAACACCTTCTGATGACTTTCTTAGTCCAATGTGAATAACTTGACTAACATTTGTCCAACTCTTTAAAATAAAATAAAATAACAGAAAAAACAAGCATGGCAACTGATCTCAGATCTCTAGTGCCTGGATTGCAAAAGTGATTTATGATACGTGACAACTAAAATCATAAAAATGCTCAGTGCTTCTAGAGCTTTTTACTTTTTAAAGATGTTTCTTTAAAAATCACTATGATTGGGCCGGGCGCGGTGGCTCAAGCCTGTAATCCCAGCACTTTGGGAGGCCGAGACGGGCAGATCACGAGGTCAGGAGATCGAGACCATCCTGGCTAACACGGTGAAACCTCGTCTCTACTAAAAAAATACAAAAAACTAGCCGGGCGAGGTGGCGGGCGCCTGTAGTCCCAGCTACTCGGGAGGCTGAGGCAGGAGAATGGCGTGAACCTGGGAGGCGGAGCTTGCAGTGAGCTGAGGTCTGGCCACTGCACTCCAGCCTGGGTGACACAGCAAGATCCTGTCTGGAAAAAAAAAAAATCACTATGATTTTATTTAATCCTCACAAGAACTCTGTGAAGTAAATAGAAAATGAATTATTACTCTCATTCTTTAAGGGAGAAAAATTGATGTAAAAAACAAAAACAGATACCAGAGGATCACTGAAATTAAAAAAAAAATCGTTTAAATAAAATAATTTTTATACTAAGTCTAAAATTATAAAACCACATTTGGGGAAGTCCTTTATTTTAATATAATATTTTGTATGAGAAGTCATATGGTTAAAACAAAAATAAGACTGGTCTTTGTCTTTCAATTCAATGTTTGATCTCTCAATCCTCCATCTCTTCAGTAAGTGCTATCCTCACGTTTCTAGCTAACACCTTTAATTGTATAAGACCTGAAGTCACTTTCCACTCAAGTGATGTATAGGAACATGTGGTATTATTCTGACACAAGAATGAGGTTGATGATAGTGTTTTCACCCTTAATTGGGTGATGAATTTCTGTACTGAGGAGATTGCGTATAGAGAGGAACCTTTATTTTCTGGAGTCTATGATACCTATTCAACCATTAAAATGTTCAAGAATACAAGCCAGAGGTTGGTAAGTAATAGTTCAATATCTACCCATCTTTTAAATCATAATACAGTATTACTATATATGCATACATACATGTGTAAATATATATGTACATGTATATATGTATGCATACATATTTATATCTTAAAAATGTATTTATTATTATTTAAAAGTGTGCAAAATATTTCAAACCCTAACAGGTTAATATATTCCTTTTTTATGACTTACAAATTGGCTTCATTTGTTTCTGCTCTTTTTTGTTGGAAAAAAGAAACAACTATCACCGTTTCTAAAATAGACTTCATATCTCTGAAGAGCATTCTTAAATTATTCCTCAATTTTCTTTTTCTCATACTAAATGAAGCTTTTTATTTTTACTGTTTTTCTCATAGGCCTTGATTTTCAACCTTTAATCATCTCTTTTGCTCAACCTCTGCCAAACTCACTATACATATTAAATTGATACCAGTTTATTCATTTGGTGCCCAGTGGGTACCCAGAAATCTGCAAAGTGTCTTTCATCCATATTCTTGTGATCTCAGCCAAGTACAGAAACTCCAAGATAAATTTAAATAGCATTCCATATGCTGTATTAGAGGCTAACAGATGAAGCCTGAACAGTGTTGACTTCGTCAAGTAATACCTACCTCTACTTTGATTTTTAGGTTAATGAAGGACTGGAAATTTATAGTTTCATTGCTCATTCGGAAAATTATCTTCTTGTCAGATTGTCCATGCTCACTGCATCTATGACTTGTAAATTTACATTACAATAATTTTACATATGTAAAAATTTACAACAATTATATTTTAGACATCTCCCTTTTCACAAGCATATGAATAATAAAAATCAGTTCTACAATACAGATTGTATCTACACTTACAAATTTTTTATTTTCACTTATAATCTAAAAAGAAAAATTAAAGAACCAGCCTGTTGTTTTGTTTTGACTGACAACTATGGTGTTTACTTATTTATTTTTTAAAGATTCAAGCATTTTGACTTAAGCATAAGTCAAAGAAGCAGAATTTGTATTAATATAACTAGACTTTCACTTTTCTTTATTTGTTTGAAGTGTGAAATTCAAGGGACCACATTTCAGATTCCAAAGTAGTGTTCTCTTTCACTAAACTGTTTTTCGTTTCCATTCTCAATCTAAGATTTTGAACTAATGCTAATAGGCAACTAGCTCCTATTAAAAGCACTTTCCACAGATTGCATAGGAATTACTATTCAACATTTTGTTCACTGCAACTCCTTTTGTGGTATCTGTTATAAAACTGTCATTACTCACCCTCTGGCTCCTGGTATAATAAATCTGATTTATTTTACAAGTCACTTAGCCACTTTGATCATCAGTGTTCCCATCATATATATTTAGCATTCAGATTGGGCTATTGTGCAGATTAAAGGCAAAATACTGTATGTAAGATTCCTTGCACATTATGTGGCATACAGCAAGTCCTGAGAATAAATTATATTATTAAATACACAATATTTATTAAATGCTATTTATAAAATAGAGGAAAACAGTATATTTAAGCAAAGCTAATTACCATAAATGATACATCTCAATGACTCAGTGGCTTAAAAAGACAAGCTTCCTTATTTTTTTTCTTACTCTGTGACATTTATTTATTAATTTATAGGTTTGGGGGTACAAGTGCAATTTTCTTACGTGGAATATTGTAAAGTGGTAAAGCTTGGGTTTTTTATGTATCCATCACTCAAATAGTGACCACTGTACTCAATAGATCATTTTTCAACCCTCGCCGCCCACCCACCTTCCCACCTTTTGCAGTCTCCAGTGTTTACTTTCCCATTCTGTATGTCTATGTATACTCACTGTTTAGCTTCCACGTATAAGTAAGAACACATAGCATTTGAGGTTTCTGTTTCTGGGTTATTTCGTAATGTATCCTGTTTAAAATTTGTTAAGACTTATCTGAATATTAAACCAAATGAATCTTTTTTCTTAAAAGTAAAAGTGGAAAACATAGAAACAAGAAAGAGCAACTAGATTCCTTCTAATGAAACTTAACAAATTCTTATTTGACTATTAGATGTGAAATGTACTGATATAAAATGCACATTTAAACAGAATGACTTCAGGGAAAGGAGCATAAAAATAAAACAAAATGTTTAAAAAGTCAAAATCTGGAATCCA
>NW_012121821.1:11451103-11452668 GCF_000951035.1 Colobus angolensis palliatus | reverse complement strand
TATACATATATATGTGTATATATAATTTATATATGTGTGTGTACATATATAATTTATATATATGTATATATGAAATGCCAAATACATTAGGCCCATGGTAGACTGTCAACAAGTATGAATTTCCAATTTTCTGTTTTAATTTCCTTCCTTCTCTCTCTTTCTTTCCCTACTCCGTTCCCTTTTCTAAACTTCAGCAACTCACAGCAATATATAGACATCAAGAGACCTTACCTTTGTACATATCTCTGGTTTCCCTTTAAACTAAATATTGAGAGTTAAAAAAAAAATAAAAGCCTACAGAAGGCCAGTACATGGAGCTACTTCCTAAGATTTTTGAACATTGTCTTGCTTGGGCCTGTGTAATTTCAAAAACTTACTTCAGTAGGAACAAATAGATGTACAAATCGTGCAGGGAGAAAAATAAGTTTTGTTACAAATATAGGTGCTAATGGGTCACTGGAACCTTGATACAGACAGAAGTAAGTCCAGATAAGGAGTACTTTGAGGAATTCTTACATATTTTAGAAACATAAATACTATTTTCTAAAGAAGAATAATGACAATTTTGTTGACTTTTCAAATGATTAAAAAGTAGTTAAAATGAAAGTCACTTCAAACATTACTAGTTCCTATAAAATAGAGATATTTACAATATCATAAATTGTTAACAATTTTATGAAATGTTTTTATATTTTGCACCTGCAAGCAATGTCTAATTAGCAATTAGTGTTGGCTTACCATGAAAATTGTATTAGTGTGATAAAACTTTAAATTCAAAATGGAAAACAGGTTTTAAAAAATCTTTAGTATTTATTTTCAAACTCAAATCAACAATGCCCTAGTTGTAATAAAACATAAAATTAATGACATAATGTTCTAATACAAGCTTGTACCAGTTTCAATGTTAAAAACATTATGTTTGAATTTTGATTTATAATATCAAATGGTAATGGTTTATCCTTCCTTCCTTTTAGAAGGAAGGTTAAGTCTATGTACAATCCCTCCTCTTTACATGGCATGCTCTGTTCTCATGACCATTTAGTTTTTTTTTATTTTATATGCTTCTTACAAAATGCATTCATTTGCTGCCATTTTACAAGACCACATCAATAATTCGTTGTATCTTACTGAGCATTTGGCACATAATTTCTACATGATAGTTATTTCATTCATTAATTCTTCACTTATTAATGTTTATTAATTCATATTCAAGTTCTTTTATTTATAGTTATTGTTATTCATTTGTTCTTTGTTTATTCATATATATGGATTACATATTTATGTGTCTGACCATGGACTGATTGCCAGAGTCCATAATTTCAAACCTTTGGAACTCTTATTCTACTTAGAACATAACACAATATACTCTACTCTACGTGAGAAATGATGAAGAAAAATGTGAAATAATAATAATGAAAGCAATGTGGTGATGGCCTAAGACTGGAACAACTGAAAATAAAAGGGAGTTAAGACAGTCACCCATGTGTATGTCAGCACTTAAAAGGGATAACAGCACGCATTATTTAGTAGGTGGTGTTACAAAAACTATATCATTATGGAGATAA
>NW_012121821.1:11446182-11449738 GCF_000951035.1 Colobus angolensis palliatus | reverse complement strand
GGCCACAAAAGAGAGATAAGCTTGTGCAGAGAAACCCTTGTTTTTAAAACCATCAGATCTCATGAGACTCATTCACTATCACAAGAACAGCATGGGAAAGATGTGCCCATAAAATTCAATCATCTCCGACCAGGCCCCTCCCACAACATGTGGGAATTATCGGAGCTACAAGATGAGATTTAGGTGGGGACAAAGAGCCAAACCACATCATTCTTCCCCTTGCCCCTCCTAAATCTCGTATCTTCACATTTCAAAACCAGTCACGCCTTCCCAACAGTCCCCCAAAGTCATAGCTCCTTTCACCATTAACTCAAAAGTCCACAGTCCAAAGTCTCATCTAGGACAAGGCAAGTCCCTTCTGCCTATGAGACTGTAAAATCAAAAGCATGTTAGTTACTTCCTAGATACAATGGGGGTACAGGCTTTGGGTAAATACAGACATTCCAAATGGGAGAAATTAGCCAAAACAAAGGGGCTACAGGTCCCACACAAGTACAAAATCTGGCAGGGCAGTCAAATCTTAAAGTTCTGAAATGACCTTCTTTGACTCCATGCCTCATATTTGGTCATGCTGATGGAAGAGGTGGGTTCTCATGGTCTTAGGATACTCCACCCCTGTGGCTTTGCAGGGTATAGCCTCCCTGCTAGCTGCTTTCACAAGCTCATGATGAGTGTTTGTGGCTTTTCTAGGCCCATGGTGCAAGTTGTTGGTAGATCTACCATTCTGGGGTCTGGAGGAGGTTGACCCTCTTCTCAAAGTTCCACTAGATGGTGCCCCAGTAGGGACTCTGTGTGGGTGGTCCAACCCCACATTTCCCTTCTGTACTGCCCTAGCAGAGGTTCTCCATGAAAGTCCAACCCCTGCAGCAAACTTCTGTGTGGGCATCCAGGCATTTCCATACCATATCTTCTGAAATCTAGGTGGAGTTTCCCAAACCTTAATTCTTGACCTCTGTACATTTCCAGACTCAATCCCATGTGGAAGGTGCCAGGGCTTGGGGCTTGAACCCTCTGAAGCCACGGCCCGAACTCTATGTTTGCCTCTTTCAACCACTGTTGGAGTGGCTGCGATGCAGGGCACCAAGTCCCTAGGCTGCCCACAGCACAGGAATCCTGAGCCCGGCCCACAGAATCACTTTTTCCTCCTTAACCTCCGGCTCTGTGATGAGAAGGGCTTCTGCAAAGGTCTCTGACATTCCTTGGAGACATTTTCTCCATTGTCTTGGTGATTAACATTTGGCTCCTCATTATTTGCCCAAATTTCTGCAGCCAGCTTCAATTTCTCCTCAGAAAATGGGATTTTCTTTTCTATTGCATTGTCAGGCTGAAAATTTTCCAAACTTTTATGCTCTGTTTTCCTTTTAAAACTGAATGCAGGCTGGGCATGGTGGCTCATGCCTGTAATCCCAGGACTTTGGGAGGCCGAGGTGGGTGGATCATTTGAGGTCAAGAGTTCGAGATCAGCCTGGCCAACATGATGAAACACTGTCTCTATCTCTACTGAAAATACAAAAATTATCTGGGCATGGTGGTGGGTGCCTGTAATCTTAGCTACTCAGGAGGCTGAGGCAGGAGAATCGCTTGAGCCTGGGAGGTGGAGGTTGTGGTGAGCTGAGATCCTGCCACTGTATTCCAGTCTGGGTGACCGAATGAGACCTGTCTCAAAAACAAAACAAAACAAAACACCGGAATACCTTTAACAGCACCCAAGTTACTTCTTGAATGCTTTGCTGCTTGGAAATTTCCTCCACCAGATACCCTTAATCATTTATCTTAAGTTCAAAGTTCCATAAATCTCTAGGGTAGGGGCAAAATGCCACCAGTCTCTTTGCTAAAACATAACAAGAGTCACGTTTGCTCCAGTTCCCAACAAGTTCCTCATTTCCATCTGAGACCACCTCAGTCTGGATTTCATTATCCATATCATTATCAGCATTTTGGTCAAAGCCATTCAACAAGTCTCTAGGAAGTTTCAAACTTTCCTATATTTTTCTTGTCTTCTTCTGAGTCCTCCAAACTGTTCCAACCTCTGTCTGTTATCCAATTCCAAAGTTGCTTCCACATTTTCAGGTATCTTTTCAGTTGACTGGAAGTTGAAGAAGCTACAACTTCTAAATAATATTTGGTATTAGGACACAGATGGTGGCAAATAGGGTAGATAATGGCTCATAAAGTATGATAGTCTGACAGCATAATAATTTTTATCGTGGGATAGAAGCATATTTCATTGTGAAGGACTATCATCAACGTGATTAAATATTTCTGATAGGCTAAACCATGCTTCCTTCTTCTGATTTCTCACCAGGTACAGAGTATATCTACAGTGCTCTGATAATTACTATCATGACTATTATGAGGCTTATAGACGTATAGTGTTCCTGCTCATAAGGATATTGTAGCCATAGTGTGACAAAATAAGTAAGAATGTCTGATAAAAATATATGATAGTGCATTGTAAGAACTTCATATTAGTATTAACAAAATAATGGATTGATAAGAGGTACAATTAGCTGACAAAGTATTCCTGAAGAGTAATACTTGAAAGAAAGTATAGACTTTTGATTGCTAGAAAGTGGGAAAGCATTCTAAGTGTAAGGAAACCCACATATTATGGAACAAGTAGTGTTAAGCAAACATCTACAGGGAGAAAATAAGAATAATGATGAATAATGAAGTAAAAATCCATGGATTAATGAAAGTGAGTGATCAGCTGTTTTCAATGGAGTCAGCAATGGAGCCTTCCCAAAACCACTGTTAAGGGGGAATTTATAAGGTTTCAGGATAATGATTATAAAAGTTTAGAAGACTAGTCTAATTTCTCAAGATTTGTTGCTGGGAGGAATGGACAGCACTGGAGAATTTTGAAAGAGCTAGAGTGTCAGGAATAATGATAGGCACATTTCAGGTTTGGTGGAAATGACATTTATTAAATACTCACATTTTCCATACATTGTTCTAGTAGTTTACAAGCATTAATCATGAAATCCCCACTAAGTAACCTAAGATATAGGTTACTATATCATTATTAGTCATGATGTAGGTTACTATATCAATATAGCATTATTATTCTCATCGTATGGATGAAAAAACTAAGGCATAAAGAATTTTAGAAAATTTTCCAAGGTCACTTGGTGAATACATATAAGACCCTAGTTTTGTCCTCAAGTATTCTAATTCTTAAAACCATGCTCTTAAGCATGATGTTAAATTGTGTCATCTGGTTGCCTAATCTCTGTGCATAACAGGAGATTTGTTATTTTCACATTTCACATAAGCAATGGTTAAAAACTGTTAAACTGATCATTTCAAATGCTATTTCCCCTTAATTTCTCTGCTAAGAGTTTTTTCACATGTTAAACAGTTGTTTTCCTTCTTGCTGTCTGTGCTTTTCCTCCCTTTACACAGTTTTTCACCAATTAATATATTTCTGTTCAACAGAATGGAAGTTCGGTTTTGTAGATGTTTATTTGTAAAGGAAAATGCAACAATTCTAATTCATATCTATTATTGGAAGATAATAATACATATTTACACTCTCTAAAAGAAAGACAGAAAC
>NW_012121821.1:11419454-11445807 GCF_000951035.1 Colobus angolensis palliatus | reverse complement strand
ATAATGCTATTTTTCTATATATATTGAGGTGATATATTTTATTTATTTTTATTTTAACATGATAGATTATGTTAATTTATTTTCTTATTTTATTTTTTATTTTTCTGTTTTTTTAAACTTTTATTTCAGGTTTGGGGTACATAGGCAGGTTTGCTGTACATGTGTAGGTTTGCTGTAGAGGTAAACTCATGTCACAGGGGCTTCTTGTACAGATTATTTTTATCACCCAGGTACTAAGCCTAACTATAAGCCAATAATTATTTTTTCTGCTCCTCTCCCTCCTCCCACCCCCCATCCTCAGGTAGACCCCAGTGTCTATTGTTCTTCTCTTTGTGTCCATGTGTTCTCATCATTTAGCTCCCACTTGTAAGTGAGAACATGCAGTATTTAGTTTTCTATTCCTGATTTAATTTGCTTAGGATAATGGTCTCCAGTTCCATTCATGTCCCTGCAAATGACATGATCTTGTTCTTCTTTTAGGCTGCATAATATTCCATGGTGTATATGTACCACATTTTCTTTACCCAGTCTACCATTGATGGACTTTTAGTTTGATTTCATGTATTTGCTACTGTGAATAGTGCTGCAGTGAACATGCACGTGCATGAGCCTTTATGGTAGAATGATTTATATACCTTTGGGTATATGACTAGTAATGGGATGGCTGGGTCAAATGGTAGTTCTGTTTTTAGCTCTGTGAGGAATCTCTACACGGCTTTCCATAATAATTGAACCAATTTGCACTCCCACAAGCAGTATATAGTGTTCCCTTTTTTCTGCACCCTCACCAGTATCTGATATATTTTGAATTTTTAATAGCAACCATTCTGACTGGTGTGAAATGGTATCTCATTGTGGTTTTTGATCCACATTTCCCTAATGATCAGTAATGTTGAACTTTTTTCATGTGCTTGCTGACCACATGTATGTTTTCTTTTGAATATTGTTCATGTTCTTTGCCCACTTTTCAATGTGGTTAGTTTTTTTGCTTGTAAACTTGTTTAACTTCCTTGTAGATGATGGATATTAGACCTTTGCCAGATGCATGGTTTGCAGATATTTTCTTCCAGTCTGTAGATTGTCTGTTTACTCATTTGATAGTTTCTTTTGCTGTGTAGAAGCTCTTTAATTAGATCCCATTTGTCAATTTTTGATTTTGCTGTGTTGCTTTTGGGATCTTTGCTGTGAAATCTTTTCCAGTTGATATGTCCAGAATGATATTGCCTAGTTTGTCTTCCAAGATTTTTATACTTTTAGTTTTACATTTAAGTCTTTATCCATCTTGAGTTAATTTTTGTGTATGCTGTAAGGAATGGGTTCAGTTTCAATCTTCTGCATATGACTAGCCAGTTACTCCAGCCCCATTTATTGAATAGAGACGCCTTTCTCCATTGCTCGTTTCTGTCAGCTTCACTGAAAATCAAGTGGTTGTAGGTGTGCAGCCTTATATCTGTGCTCTCTATTTTGTTCCATTGGTCTATGTGTCTGTTTTTGTACCAATACCATTCTGTTTTGGTTATTATAGAACTGTAGTATAGCTTGAAGTTGGGTAGTGTGATGCCTCCAGCTTTGTTCTTTTTGTTTAGGAATGCCTTGTCTATTCAGGATCTTCTTTGGTTCCATATGAATTTTAAAATAATTTTTTCTAGTTCTGTGAAAAACGTCATTGGTAGTTTGATAAAAACAGTTTTGAATCAGTAAATTGTTTTGGGCAGTATGGCCATTTTAGCAACATTGATTCTTCCTATCCATGACTATGGAATGTTTGTTCATTTGTTTCATCTCTGATTTTTTTGAGAATGGTTTTATAATTCTTATTGTAGAGATATTTGACTCCCTGGTCAGATGTATTCTTAGGTATTTTATTCTTTTTGTGGCAACTGTAAATAGGATTGCACTCCTGATTTGGCTCTTGCTTTGGCTATTGCTGTTGTATGGGAATGCTAATGATTTTTATGCATTGATTTTGTATTCTGAAACTTTGCTGAAATTGTTGATCAATTTTAGGAACTTGTGGGCCGAGATTATGGTGTTTTCTAGATATAGAATCATGTCGTCTGCAAACAGGGATAGTTTGGCTTAAGTACACAGACTAGTGACACTGAAAAACAACCACACAAACAAGTCAGCATAATAAACATCCAACAACATGATGACAGGTTCAAATTCACACATGTCAAAAGTAACCTTAAATGTATATGGGGTAAATGCCACAATTAAAAGGCACAGAGTGGTAGGATAATGGAGGAATACCCAATGGTATACTGTGTTCAAGAGATCTATCTCTCATGAAATGGCACTCATAATTTCAAAATAAAGGGATGAAGAAACATCTACTAAGCAAATGGAAAACAGAAAAAAACATGGGTTACAGTCCTAATTTCAGACAAAACTGACTTCAAATGAACAAAGGTCAAAAAAAGACAAGAAGAGCATTACACAATACTAAGGAGTTCAATTCAACAAGACTTAACTATCTTAAATGTATATGCAGTTAATGCAGGAGTACCCAGATTCATAAAGCAAGTTCCTGGAGACCTTCAAAGAAACTTAGGTTCCCACACAATAATAGTGGCAGACTTCAATATCCCACCGACAGTATTAGACAGATCATCAAGAGAGAAAATTAACAAAGATATTCAGGACCTGAACTCAAAACTAGACCAAATGTGCCTGATAGATATCAACAGGACTCTCCCCCACAAAACCAATGGAATATACATTCTTCTCATACCACATGGCACATACTGTGAAATCATCCACACAACCAGACATAAAACAATTGTTAGCATATGCAAAAGAATCAGAATGACACCAACCACTCTCTCCGACCACAGCACAATTAAAAATAGATTCAAGACTCAGAAAATCACTCAAAACCACACAATTAAGTGAAAATCAATCAACCTTCCCCTGAGTGGCTTTTGGGTAAAGAAATCAAGAAGTTCTTTGAAACTAATGAGAACAAAGGTACAACATACTAGAATCTTTGGGACACATCTAAAGCAGAGTTAAGAGGGAAATTTATAGCACTAAACACTCACATCAAAAAGCTAGAAAGATCTCATTAACAATCTAACAGCACAACTAGAGAAACAAGGGAAAACCAACCCCCAAGCAAGCAGAAGACAAGAAATAACCAAAATCAGATCTGAACTGAAAGAGATTGAGACATAAAAAAAACTTTCAAAAGATTAATGAAACTAGGAGCCGACTCTTTGAAAAAAAAAAAAAAAAAAGATAGACCACTAGCTAGACTAATAAAGAATAAAAGATAGAAGAGTCAAATAAACACAACTAGAAATGACAAAGGGAATATTACCATTGACCCCACAGAAATGCAAATAGCCTTCAGAAACTACTATGAATACCTATACCCACAAAAACTAGAAAATCTAGAAGAAATGGATAAATTTCTGGACACATATACCCTTCCAAGACTGAACCAGGAATGAATTGAATCCCTGAACAGACCAATATCGACCGCCAAATTGAATCAATAATAAATAGTCCATCAGTCAAAAAAGCCCAGAACCAGACAGATTCACAGCTGAATTTTTCCAAATATATGAAGAGTTGACACCATTCCTACTGAAATTATTCCAAAAAAATGAAGAGGAGGCACTTTTCCTCAACTCATTTTATGAGCCAACATTACCCTTATAACCAAAACCTGGCAGAAATACAACAACAAAAGTGAAAACTTCAGGTCAATATTCTTGATGAACATTGATGCAAAACTAGTCAACAACATACTAGCAAAGTTGGCCGGGCCTGGTAGCTCACACCTGTAATCCCAGCACTTTGGGAGACCAAGACAGGTGGATCACCTGAGGTCAGTAGTTCAAGACCAGCCTGGACAACATAGTGAAATTCCATCTCTACTAAAAATAAAAAAAATTAGCTGGGTGTGGTGGCGCATGCTTGTAATCCCAGCTACTCAGGAGGGAGAAGCATGAGAATTGCTTGAACCCAGTGGGGCAGTGGTTGCGGTGAGTCAAGATCACTCCATTTCATGCCAGCCTGGGCGACAGAGCAAAATTCCATGTCGTGAAAAATCAGACAAACAATACTAGCAAACTGAATTCAGCAGCACATCAAAAAGGTAATCTGTGACAATTAAGCAAGCTTTCTCTCTGAGATGCAAAGTTGATGCAACATACGCAAATTAATAAATGTGAATCATTATATATACAGAATAAAGAAAAAACTACATGATCATCTTAAAAGATGCAGAATAAACTTTTGATAAAATCCAGCATCCATTCATGTTAAAAACTCTCAACAAACTAGATATCGAAGGGACATACCTCAAAATAATAAGAGCCCTCTATGACAAACCCACAGCAAACATCATGCCAAATGGGCAAAAACTGGGAGCGTTTCCCTTGAAAACTGGCACAAGACAAGGATATCTTTCAAAATAGTACTGGAAGTCCTAGTTAGAGCAATCAGGCAAGAGAAAGAAACAAAGTGCATCCAAATACAAAGAGAGAAAGTCAGACTATCCCTGTTTGCAGTTCACTAATTTTAAATAAACTCGTATCCCTAAAATATACTCATCTCTGTGGGTTAAAATACCTTTTGAATTCATTGTTGAGTTTGGTTTGGTAATATTTAGGCTTGAATTTTTGCATCTATGCCCACAGGTTAAATTTATATGTGAATTTATTTTCATGTACTATCCTATTTTGTTTTGATATCAAGGTTATGCACATCTTAAAAATACAATCGGTGTGTATGTACCTTCTTTTTCTGGTTTCTAGAACCAATTGGTGTAAGACTAGAATAATATGCTTCTTAGAAGTATAAAATCACTACTGGTGCCATGTGAGATTAGAATTTTCTTCAAAGAAAATTTTTGACCATTGATTTAATTCAATTATAGAATTACTTGCAATCTATAGTTTTCCCTTGTCAGTATATAACTTATGTTCTTCTAGTGACATCTATTTTATGTAAACTTTCAAAGTTATTACTATAAATTTGTTTAATATCACATATTAACTTACTAAATCTCACTTAAAGTTGTCAATTTCACTAAACCTTCTACTCCCCATCCCCACCACGAAGGAACTGGACTCTGTTGATTCCATTTTATTTGTTTTATATTTCATTAATTTTACTTCTTATTTTTAATGTTTCCAGTCACTTACTCTCCTAGAGTTTATTAGTTTTCCTTTTTCTAATGTTTTGGTTCCTTCATATTTAGCCTTTCTTCTTTTCATTTTCTACCTTAAGCAAACCCTGGACATTTTCTTGTAATCCGTCAACCAAATCCTAAATTTACTATGCTTGTCGACTGCTTTCAAGGCATATGAAATAGTATTGTCTTAAATCTAGATTTTTATATTAGTTATATTTTGGCTGCATCATTTTTTAAGTATTTTCTCAGTTTTTCTATGCTAAGGAAGTTTTCATTATTGTTAATGCTCTGATGGTTTAACCTAGTGTACATTTGAAGGCAAAAAATTGTTTTCTTTTCTTTCTTATTCCCTTTTCTTTTTTTCGTTTTCTTTCTTTCTTCTTTGTTTATTATTTATTTATTTATTTATTTGAAAGGGTTTTCTTCTGTCACTCAGGCTGAACTGCAATAGCGGGATCACGGCTCACTGCAGCATTGACCTCCTGAGCTCTCAAGTGATCCTTCCATCTCAGCCTCTGGAGTAGCTGGAAACACAGGCATGCACAACCATGCCTGGCTTTTTATCTTTTGTAGAGATGGGGTATCCCTATATTGCCCAGGATTGTCCCAAACTACTGGGCTCAAGCTTTCCTCTCACCTCAGCCTACTGAAGTGTGGAAATACAGGTGTGAGCCACTGCACCAGCCTGTCTTCTCTTCATAGGTGGAATTACTCTATTCATTTGGACTTTCTCTTAAGACCTGTGTTTTATTCACTTCTGTGGCTATGCTGCTCTTTCTTGTTCTTATTTTATTCTCAACATTGAAGCAAACACTAGGTTAAATATGCAATAGCTATTTAACTGATGTAAAACTTTAAAGCTCTTTCTTTTTGCATTTTCCCAGTGATTCATTACATTTGAAATCTGAACTTTTATCATCTGAAATAGTAGATCTCTTTTCATGGTATCAAAGCAGCCCAGTGCTGAAACAGACAGCCTTAAAGTTGACAGAGATATTTCTCATTCATAGGTCAGTCTAATTTAATGTTGGCAGGCAGATTCCAAGTGGTGATTCAGAAACCCCATGCTCCTTCCATGCTGTAGATTCTCAAGTTGTTCCACTGGTTTCTCTCCATTTGCCTATGAAGTGAATGTGAATTACAGTATGTCACAGGATATTTGAGGTGGCAAGATATGGAAGTATATGACATTTCAGTCAGCAATCCAATCATTGGCTATAGTTAGTCACATACACGCCTATAGATGGAAGATGGCTGAGAAATGTAGAAGCATTCATTTTTTTTTTTTCTTCCATGGCCAGTTTAAATAGTTATCTACATGGTAGTAAGTCAATTGAAAACAACAGCAACAAACTGAAACTTGGAAAATTGCTTCAATCTGTGGCTAGGTCTTCTATTAACAAGATGAAACGATGCAGAATCAAATAATTCAGATACCAATTGGGCTACAAAATTGATTGTCATTTGCATGGTTCCATCTTCAAGTATATAGTCATGGCCTTGAATATTTCTAAATTTAATGTCTTTTTATAATTAATTTTGAAATATTGTCAAAGAAAAAATGTTTTTTAAACCAAGTACTGGGGACACTGTCAAGATTTATCTTTTTATCTAGACGTTTTGAAATTGAAACTATATACATAATCCAAAATTAACCTGATTTGTTTTTCTTTTAGTGATTCCAAAAGGATTAATTAGTGTTTTGCTTCCTTTTTAACTAACTGACCGTTAGCTTTTCATCTTTCTTCATATTTTGGAGATATGTTGCATTATTGATAACAGTTATTCTGGTAATAAGTACTCCTCTCAGATTTCAAATTAGTAGAACCTGTTCTTCATTTATTATTTAGATGAATTTATCTCTATATATTACAGATTTGTTGGTGATTTATAAATTAGATAATACTTTCATTATTGCATTCAATAGTAAGAATAAAAATTCATATCAAATAAATGCAATAATGAAAGGCAAAATTATCTAAAAACATGGATGGTTATTTTTAAAAGAATAACTTAAAAATTAGACAAAATACCTTGGCAATGTCTATTATCACATATTTTAGTTTGCATATTTCTTATTGTTTTATATATGGATGTATGTAAGTCATATAAGAAGTTTAAGTTATAATGAGAAGCAAAAAAAACAAAAGTAATCTTAAGCATTAACTGATTCAGACAAATCTAGCATTTAAAAGCCATACTTCACTTTCTTTAAAAATATTTCCTCTGACAATATTTTTATGTAATCCCTATGAAAGAATGACATCAATTTACTAAGTACACATTTACTATGGTTGTTTACCTAGATATAGCATTGCAATTTCTTCAACATGGGGTAGAGGAATGATGGTAGAATCCAGGTGACTCACTGAGTTTCTTCAGTGAGATGGGAAGACAGATAGGAAGTCAGAG
This sequence comes from Colobus angolensis palliatus, assembly GCF_000951035.1. Lineage (NCBI taxonomy): Eukaryota > Metazoa > Chordata > Mammalia > Primates > Cercopithecidae > Colobus > Colobus angolensis. Next base: position 11,438,249 of record NW_012121821.1, on the reverse strand, counting down.
AAGCTGAGGCAGACACATTTCAAGGCTGATTATTTATGAAAAGAGATCCTTGCAGTTAAATATTCTCAAATATCTGCATAGTGGTACCCTAGAGTCTTTGACTGAATTCCAATCTGTATAGGTATAAAGTGAGACTACAAGGTTAGGCAAAGAAAAATTGCAGACAAAGTTTTAAGTTGAACAGTTCCAAGAGCTTAGCCATGTCTGAGAAATATTTGCATTTCACTAGACAGAGTGGAGATACCTTTTTGGATATCTGGCTGTCAGTAGAAAGGACAGAAAGATAACATTTTATCAAAAGACATAAGCTAGTCTTAGAGTAAAATATATGCTACACTCCCACAATTAAGCTTAAAAATGCTATTGTTTGAATTTAAAGAATTCAACAGCATATCAAAAATTAACACTTTTTAAAAGAGGATAGCAAAGTCAAACATTCAAAAATGTAATACATAATGTTTAGAGCTTAATCAAAAATTACTACACATATGAAGAAGCACCAATATTTGACCTATAATTAAGAGAAAACTCAGTAATTAGGACTAGCCTCAGAAACATCACAGGGATGTTACTAGCAAACAAGATCTTCAAAATAGGCAGGGTAATAAAAGAGGACAAAAAACCAAGCATTATTTCAAAAATCTAATTTGATATTTTACATTTAGGAGAAAAAGAATTATTGCATTACTAATGCAAAATTTTTTAAAAAGTAAAATTCAATAAAATCTTCTTGCACTGTGTTCAAGTGAGTTTCCAATCACACCAAGTCCACTACCTTGCCAGTACATGGTGACTCCTTAACCTTCCTCCTCTCCACTTTCCACAGTACTAACCATCAGCTCAGCCCTTATCAGTGAGCTAATCGATACCTGGACTGTGGCCAGTTCAGATTTGTGAGGGTGGTGAAAAAAAAAATGCTTAAAGATAATTCCTAGAAGAACCGAACTTCCTGCTTCAGCCTCTTCCCTATTCTTGGGCTTCCTATCCACTGAAGGTTTATAAAGAGAGGTGCTATCTTGACCCTTTGTGATGAGGAAAGTCCAGGAAATAGAGAGAAAAGCCTCTTGCTGGGGGTTTCTGTTATTTGAGGCTCCGTTATCAATGACCAATGTCCATGAAAATTTTCTGTTTTTCAAAGGATTTAGTTGTCCCCAGGCCAGTCACTCTGTTTATATGTTGCTATGTGAGCCATACCTCTATGTTATTTGAAAAAAACACAACAAAACATTTATAAGGCAGGCAATTTCAAATGCTTGTTGGGTATTATTTCATCAAAATTATGAAAAAAAGAAAGCCTCTATTGTTAATGTATAGATAAGAAATTCAAAACACGGAGAAGTTAATAATCAGTCCAAAACCACAACCACATAACTAATTGGTAAACAGGCAAGCCTGGTTTCAAACCAGTTTACTCTTAGATCCCACCCTCTTATCTACTCGGTGACATTATTTTCCTCCTTTGTCCTAATATATTGCGTAAATAACCAGTTTTGAAAAACAACATGGTGTTCATACTTTTATTTTAAAGAATGACAAAATGAAACTAAATGTCAACCTGAGACATCTCCTTTTTTCAGAACTCTATTTGAATGCAAGATTCTATATTATCCCCATTATTTCCCCGAGAATGCTGCCAACTTAGAGGGACCAATGAGCACTTTTCTACCTCAGTTTGAGCAGTCTCCAGGTCTTTTCCTCGCTCAGAGAATATTAGGAAGCTCCACTGGTGATAGGATCTAGGAAGCAATCCCCACAGTTCGAAACTTGATGCATCCATTCATATGCATAGAACTAGATTTTTGCTATCTATAGTGAAAGAAGGCAGAAAATGACCTTGGGGAAGAAAATGAAATGAAAAATATCTTCCAAATAGCTATTACTAAAAATTCATGTAAGCATAAACATAATGGAAAGAAGATGTATATAATAAAAAAAAGACAGGCCGGGCGCAGTGGCTCACGCCTGTAATTCCAGCACTTTGGGAGGCCAACGTGGGCGGATCACCAGGTCGGGAGATCGAGACCATCCTGGCTACACGGCGAAACCACGTCTCTACTAAAAATAAAAAAAAAAAATTAGCCAGGCGTGGTGGAGGGCACCTGTAGTTCCAGCTACTCGGTAAGCTGAAGCAGGAGAATGGCGTGAACCTGGGAGGCGGAGCTTGCCATGAGCCGAGACCGTGCCACTTGCACTCCAGCCTGGGCGATAGAGTGAGACTCCGACACACACAAAATACAGAAAAACAAAAAACAAACAAACAAAAAAAGAACTTCTAGAAAAGAATATACAACATTTGAAAGATAATTTCACTTAGCGAACTCAGAATTACTGGTGGAAATGGAAAATGGAAAAACTACTTTGGGAATCAGGTCAAGAGTTTATTACAAAATTTAATTGTCATTTCCTACAGACTATTGAAAAGAGGGAAATAGAATGTTCTTTGTTTGCTCAGGACATCATTATCTACATAGAAAATGCTAAAGAATCTAAAAAGTTAGCTACTAAAACTTAAGTACTTGGCAACATCACAACATAAAAAATTGATTTTTAGAAATCATCTGTATTTTTTAACACTTTTAAAGGACAATTAGAAATTAAACTTTTGGAAAGTACCACTTCTATTGGCAACAAATAATATGAAAATATCTAGGTATATAGCTGAAAATATGTGTAAAACTTGTATTTTGTAGTTGACAAGTACAAAATATTTATGATAAACAGTTTTTAAAAGTGTAAATAAGTAGAAAGACATATCAAGTTCATGAATTCGAACACCTAATATTGTTGAGATGTCAATTTTCTCCAATTGATATGTAGATTTAATGCAATCCTATTAAAAATTATACAAAAATCCTAAAACGCTTTGTTTTTGTTTTTGTTTTTGTTTTTCCCCAGAGAAGCTATTCCTAAAAGTGATATGGAAATAAGTACTAAAAATATTCTTCCTCTCAAAAAAAAAAGATTTCAAAAACAAGAAACATACTTGAAGAACTTACTCTATCGTAACATTGCGATAACGAAGACAATGGAGGATTGCTGTAAATCTCGGTAAGTAGATCAATGGAAACAGCAACAGATGCAGAAATAGACTCAATACATATGGTCAAATGATTATGGAGTAATTTGTAAGACTGAAATGTGCAATTATGCGATTTCATCTGTGTGGTATTCTAGCAAAGATAAAACTAAGAATGTAAAACTGATCAGTGGTTGTCAGTTATTGGTAGGTAAAGGAAAGCTTGACTTTGAAGAGTCAGACACAGACTTTTTGGTATGATGAAAATAGTCCATTTTTATAATTGTTTTATATCTTGATTGAATTTTGACAGATAAAATCCTGAAAACAATATTTGGATATTTGTTAATATTAATGAATGAATTACCTTCAATTTCGGGGTAAGAATGTGGTATAAAATTGTGGTTATGTTTATAAAGGTATGTGTATATCTTTTATTTAGATATGCTGAGATAATTATAGATGAAATGTTTTTGGGTTTTTTTTCCTACATAATCTGTTGTAATTACTGGTGGGAGAAAGTGGGTGGGTTATAGAGAAACACATTGCTGAAACTAAGTGATGGAGACATGAGTGTTCCTTGCACTATTATTATATTTTATTGAAAATTTCCTCACTCAAATCTATGGAATAGATATATGTTGGAAACTATTGATCATTCTCTCTAAATTTGAAAAAAGAAGCTGTATTTGACTCTTATTTCCCAATAAAACTTAAAAAATGCTACCTGAGAATTGTTTGGTGTGAAAAAAAAAGGAAACTACAAAGTCTTTTATTAGTACATTATTTTATTAAGACATTAAGAGGTTTCCATTAGAAGAATTTGTGTGATTCTTCACTGACAATAAGTGACTTTTAATTACACTAAAGTGTTATTTACCACCTGAATAAAAACAATAATGCAAGAAGACAAAATTAGATAACAGAGAACAAAGCAACAAATGAGTCATTTTGTCAGTGGAACAAATTGATACTATACACTAAGTGCCCTACAGGATGTATTAAAGTTCCCCGCTGAGCTATATAACAGAAATGCAGTACACCCTACAGATGGTTCCAAGTCAAAGGCTATCATTAAACAGAAAAAAAAGACATCCAAACTTTTTAAGAAAAAGAAATACATAAAAGAGAAGGAAGAAATACATAAAAGAAAGGATGACTTTTCTGCAACATTCCACAATTATTTCTAGTTTATTATAAACAAATACATTAATGTGACAATCATATCAATGATACCTTCAATTTTTATTATGCTGGTAACTCTTTAATTTATTGAATGTACTTGTGGTCTGCCAAAAAATTAAGAGCTGATAAAATTTACCATTAGTTTTATAATTCAGAGCCTTACAAGCATTATCTAATAATATATAAACAGTATAATCTATTAAAGTTGCTATCAATAAATGATATTAAATACATTATGTAACTAATAGGAAAACATTCCCTTGTTTTACAATTCATTATTTTAGATTATATTCGTTCAGATTTATCAACCAAAAGGCGGTACCATTTACATGTAATGATATAGTAGATTCATGTTCCCCCACATCTTAACAATCACTTAAAATGTACCCTGAGGATATCTTAATCTCTAGGACATTAACAGTTATATTTTATTTCTTCCAAAAAATGTCTTGAAAAGTCAATTGAGTATTCACTCTTCATAAAAAGATTAATGTTTAAATGACAGGGCTGTTATAGAAAAGTTTATTACTGTGGCTGTATGTGAAAGTCCTATTCATAAGTAGTATTTGGTGAATGTGTTGTCTGGCAGTAGCTATACCCTAACTTTTCCATATATCTAACTTTAAAATGTGTAAATAGCTAAATTAGACTGATGTGTATGATGTCTCAGCTCATTTGGGCTACTACAACAAAATATCATAGACTGGGTAACTTATAAGTAACAGAAATTGCTCACAGTTCTGAAGGCTGAGAAGTTCAAGATCAAGGCATCAGCACATTCAATATCTGATGAGTGTTTCCTGCTTTATAAATGTTACTTTCTTGCTGTATTGCCCTATGGAAGGGAAAAAGGGTTTCCTAGAGCCTCTTTTATAAGGGCACTAATCCTGCTCATGAGAGAGCTCTCAGGACCTCATTAATTACCTCTCAGAGGACTCCCTTCTTAGTACTATTGCATTGGAGAATAAGATTAAGCATAGGAATTTTGGAGGGACAGGAACATTTAAGCCACAACATATGGATTTAACTACATGGCCCTTGTTTGCAAAAATATAATAATAATAATCAAACTTATTTGCTGGCTTCAGACTATATCCGGAAAAGAAGAAACCAACCAACAAAGAAAAATAACCAACATTACAGCAGAGTAATAATGATAGTAGATAATACTTGATGAGTGCTTACAATATATCAGGCATAGTTCTAAGTATCTAATAAATATTAATTCAAATACCCTCACAACTCCCTTCTGAGGAGGGTGCTATTATTGTCTTTACTTCTCAGATGAGGAATATAGACTTAGAGAGGTTAGCAAGAGTAGGCACTGAGAATTTAACTCAAGAAGTTTAGCTTTAGGGCCTGTACCTTTAGCTCATTAATTTTTAGCAGGATTCCTCAGGTAGTGAATGGAAAATGTTATAACAGAACATTTGACACATAGTGATGACTCAGAATTTAACCAAAATAATACTTTTTTGAAAAAGGAAGAAAGTTTTTGATATTCATTGCATTAAAGTGCAAATTTTAATAGTAGTGCAAAAGAGAGAGAGAGTTCAACCAGGCAAATAAGGACTTTATGACAACCTGTGCCCCCCAACCCCTACCTCACACTGCAGAGGTCTGTCCCACAGACCCTGACCTAAGGATGGATGAATAACCTACACTGACACAGATATTTTGCCTGTCAGTCCAGCAGAGTCTGGGCCACTTACCTGCACCAAGGAGGGTGTTGTAAAGAGTGTCAGTCAGGGCCCCCATCAGCCAGTAAAGCTCACATTTATTCAGTATAGATTAAATGACAAAGGTCTTGAGTAAACACCACTAGAGGGTAATTGACATTAAGACCTCCTGAGTAGAGAGCAATTATGCACTCGTAGTTGATCAAAGTCTGATCTTAGGACCATGTGAGTAAACAAGCTATTTAGATAAACTACTCTACATTCCTTTGTATTTGCACCCTAAGCTATTAACTCAAGGTAAGGATTAGGCTGCCTTCAGCCTTATCTATTACTGGAGCTTATGCAAACCCCTCAGTCTTCCAAGAAGGTTGGCATCTATTTCTTATAACTATCTTTAAAATTTTTTCCCACCGGCCTGACTGAACTCCCACGCTGCACCACATTTGTGACTTCTGTTGCTGCTTCACAGAGAAGGTGAAAGTTGAGAGATGAAAACGAAGACACAAAGGCAAAGGTGATTGAGGCTACACGTTCTCAATAACTGAACAAACTTTAACACTCCCTCACTGGGTTTCAATCCACTACTATTAATAGTTCTTGAGCCAGGAAGGCCAGATTCTTCCCTTAGTTATACACGTTCAAAATTCTCAACCAGTTGTTGGGTAGATAGATAGATAGATAGATAGATAGATACATACATACATACATACATACATAAGCTTTCCACCTTAGGTAAACCAGAGTAGTCTCTCTGCCAATTCAAGTAAAGATTCTAAGTACCCTTGAGGTAACAGTGATAAAAGGGTACAGATTTCTATACTTTTTAATGAAATAAATGGCCTCACCAAGGATAACTACTATCACTTCATCCTGTAATTATATTGTTGTTTTTTTCCATCTGAACCTGAAGCCCACTTGCATAAGCACAAGTAGTAATACCACAATTCTGATCAGTAAAATACCTGCTCCTAATGGTTGCTATGATCTAGGAAGCATAAATAACATGAACTAAACACAGTTTCTTCAATCTATGGCCTGCGGGCCTTATGTGGACCAGGACAGCTTTGAATGAAGCCCAAAACAAATTCATAGATTTTCTTAAAACATTATGAAATTTTTTGCGACTTTTTTTTTAAAGCTCATCAGCTATTGTCAGTGTTAGTGTATTTTATGTGTGGCCCAAGACAGTTCTTCTTCTTTCTATGTGGCCCAGGGAGGCCAAAAGTTTGGACATCCTGTACTAAACAGATCTGTCCTTGATATTTGCTAGACTTTTAGAAACAGTTCAAATAGAGCTCATATATTTATGTCTAAACGTTTTAACTTATATATCAAAATTATTTGAATGTAGGTGAAATTCTAAACTGTATATTTATTTTTTGAAAAATTTAATTAAACTTTAAACATAATTTTATGAAAATAAAGTGATTCACTATTTTAATGTTCAATACTCATCTAGTCACTCATGTAAATAATCAGTATCATGCTTTCTTCATGCTATGTCTATACCTACATCTATACAAATATAATGAAAGTATTTAGGTACAAAATGTTCCTCAGCTGCCAAACGACTGTTGGGAATATATTGTTAATTGTGAGAAGCCCCTAAACCACAGACTGAAACACAAAGAAAAGGCAGAAATTAGATGCTAGACAATACTGGGAAATGGCACTTTGTTAAGCAAGAATATATTCCATTCATGCCATTCGAAAGGAAATATTTGACAAGTCTATTTATTTGTCTTTCACTCAAATATCATTTTACTCAAATGTCTTTTACTGCACAAATTCTTACTGCAATTCACCTTGTCTATCTCTGACTTACAAACTTTCAGAGCATATGAATGCAGTGCTTTTTGTTTTCAAAATATAGGTGAAGGTAGTGTACATTAAATTCACTGGAGTATGAATGTTATTAAGCATGAGAGCAAACACTTAGGATCACGGGTTGCAATGTTCTAAGGCTGAATACTGCCTTCCTTACTGAGAGATGTGTACAAATGTTTTTTCATTAACTTATTGTATGTGTGTGCATTTCTGACATACAAATTCCACTAACTGTGGGGCCTGTGGATGGGACTCCTCCTGCCTGAGTGTAAGGTCTATGCAGATGATAACATCATAGTAAGGAATTAGCAAACTGTGGAGAGAAAAAAAAAATCAAGATAGTGATGAGCTTTGAAATTTAGGCAGCAGACTTTATATGCCACAAAGAAGACAACAGAGAACCATTTTGTTTATTGAACAAAAGAACATTCTAAAAGTGGCATAAAATATATTTGTTGAGATTCTGTTATATTAATATTTCAAATCTTCCTAATAACCCCTCATGATGAAAATAATTTTCAGTTATTTATGCAAGGATTTGACTCAATTTTTTTTCATAGGACAGAAAGTCAAGTAAAATTCATGAATTAACAAGTAAATATTTATGACATTATGTGGCTGATCCATGATTAAGCTGGAATTTGAAATTATCTACTTTTTGCAAAGTCTGTAACCTACCCAACATGCCCATGCCATGCCTTTTTGATGTTATATTTATCCATCTTAATGAAACATGTTAAAAGTGTTATTCTATGTGTGTGGATGAACACAGCTTTATTTAGAATATGTTTATTGATATTACAATGGTACCGTGAATTTTTCTGCAAGTATTGATACAAAAATGTCAATATCTGAATTGACTATTGTCCCAAAGTCTAACTAGCTAACAAGCCCAGAGCATTAAGTAGTTTAATCAATAGTTTTTAACTCATAAACACTCAATGATAAGACAAGTGATGAGGGTTGTTGTCACAGGATCGTTGCGGTGTCAGTTCACTAGCCAAAAACCTCTATGGTCAGCAGTGCCTTCTGACTGAGTATGGTTCATGCCTGCTGGGCTAGTTCTGCCCACTCAGCCTGGCAGACTGTGCTCAGCTCACACCACCAGCCTCAGTCCCACAGTTGCTAACGGTCAGCCTGGTGCAGAGAGACGAGGGGTGTGTGGGAAAGCAAGCATGGGGTCTGGCCACTGCACACAGCTAGGAATGCTGGCTGCTGTGGCACTGTGTGCAGATTCATACAAGACTGCAGCCAGACCAGGTGTACTGCATGTGGCTTCTATTTCTGGACAAAGGGAACACAGTGTGCCCAGAAGTTTAGAGACACCAGGAAACAGCCCTAAAGAGGTTGTCACAGCCTTGGCTCAGGGAGCTCCTAGGCCTGGGCCCCTCAAAAGGCCACAGTTCTTCTTTCCTTCTCATCACCCACGAGATCCAAGTATGTGTGTGGTTGGGTGTGTTTCAGCCCTGTTTATGTTACAGCTCTTTCAGTCCCACTATTCAGTGGTTACCAAGTTTTTATCCCATGTTCAGGAAGAATGAAGTATGTGGACAACTGAAGGGTGAGCAAAGCAGAGAGTAGCTTCATTGAGCAACAGAACAATTCTCAGGAGACCCAAAGTGGGTAGCTCCTTTCCACAGGCAAGTCATCCTAATAAGTGTTCAGTTGTCAGTGGAGAGGAGATCTGCAGTGGGTAGCTCCTTTCTGCATGCAAGTTGTCCCAATGAGTGGAGGAAACCTGAAGGGGGTAACACCTTCCTGTAGTGGTAGTCTTGACGTCTGTTCGAGTGGTTGATTCCAGGGTTTTTATGGGCGCAGAAGGGAGGAAGTGCATGCTGATTGGTCCATGGGCAGCCATGGGCAGGCCTGGAAAAGGAGCATAAGTTCTCACTCCATGTGGCAGACTTCACCAGGCTGCCACAGAACTGGCAGCCCAGCCCACAGGCTTTAGGCTATTCCTGACTTGAAGGTGGGGCTTCACCAGGGACTTGCCCCTTTCCACCCAGGAACCTGTTTGCCTCCTGCCATCAACATGCCATCCATGGAACTCAGGCTGTTTGTGCCAAGGAGTGGAAGGCCCACCCTAAGCTGCCCTTAGTCCCTGTCTCAGCTTCCCTCCCATGCTTGTCAGCACCCAAAGTCCAGAGGGTGCCAAGGAGGCAGGGAGCTGGCATGTCAGAGCCACTCTAAGTGCGTGCACACCTGACCGGATTGCGATAGTGCCCAGGCTTGATCACAACTTTTCTCTGTCCCAGAGTGGATGCTGGGAATGGGAGCAGGTACTTTCAAGCCTGCAGAAGCTTCCTGGGCCCCCAAGAGCACAGAGATATCTGGGTCCATAGCTACGGCTGGGTGGCTGCTTCTGTACACAGGAGGGCAGTGCTCCCATCCTGCCATTTCGGTAGGGGGCTGGGCTCCCATCTGTTCCCAGCCCTGTCAGTTCCACAGAGAGCACAGTCTCAGTCATGCCTCCCCTGCTGCAACTGGCATCCTCACAGCAGCTACTTTAGAAGGGCCGCCACTGCCATCATTTCCACTTAGATACAGTTAAAATGTTGTTTTGTCCTACATTTCTAAAAAAGGTAAATAATTATGCTAAATGCACAAAATAATTCTAATTTGTCCTGAAATGAAAGCAATGTATTATGAATGTTCTTTATGAGTCACTCTCAACCATAGAAAGTTAAAAAAGGCCCAAAACTTTCAAAATAGTACTCAACTCACTCATAATTAAATAAATGCCAACTAAATAATGAATCCCATTCCCATCTACAAAATTGGCAACAGAAACAAGTTTAAAAATATATATTTTTGAAATGTGTGTAAAAGATCAAATATACTCAACATCACTGTTAGAATTATGAATCAATACATTTGGAGGACATGTTGGCAATATCTTCCAAAATTTTAAATATTATATGCCTTTACCTAGACATTATATTTCTAAAAAAATTATCTAATGTTATACTCACACAAGAATGCAAGACATTCACAAATGTTTCCCTTGTAACATTGCTTCCATTTATGAAAAAAATTTTCAAATTTACACATCCATTAATATTCCATTAGTTTTTGTGTGGTAAATATGTACTGACCTGAAATGATTTCTTAGTGTTTTGTTACTATTTTTATTGTTGTATCTTGTTGTTTTGTTTCTTTTTCAGAGACTGGGTCTTGCTTTGTGGCTCAAGCTGAAACTCCTGAGCTCAAGCAATCCTCCTGCCTCAGTCTCCCTAGTAGTTGCGATTACAGTTGTTGTGGTTTTATTACTGCGAAAGCAAGTTAAGGGTAATATGGATTATAGGATCATAACTGTGCCAAAAAGAAAAGGGCACATCTTTATTTTTTCTCTCTGTTCCTTTATTTTTATACTGCATTGTTGGCATGGTGACTGAAGTGGAATAGATATGAAACCATAACAATGAAAGAACATGTTAAGGATGACAGAATGAACAAATAGAAGGAGCTTCCAGTTCTGATGGCACTGTACAGCTACTCTATTAGTCTGGGACTGTTTGCTCTTCTGGGCTCCCTGTAAAGTAAAATAATAATAACAATTATATATATATACACACATACATACAAAGTGAGAGTGAGAGAGAGATCTGGTTTAAGTATGTCACATGCAACAAACCTAATGCTAAATTGTACAGTGCTAGTACTGTGTCCAGAATTGGTTCCTTCTGGTGGGTTCTTGGTCTCTCTGACTTCAAGAATGAAGCCGCAACCTTGCGGTGATTGTTACAGTTCTTAAAGATAGTGTGTCCAAAATTTGTTCCTTCAGATGTTCAGATGTGTCCACAGTTTCTTCCTTCCAGTAGGTTCGTGGTCTCGCTGACTTCAGGAGTGAAGCCACAGACCTACGCAGTGAGTGTTACAATTCTTAAAGGTGGTGCATCCAGAGTTGTTTGTTCCTCCCATTGGGTTCGTGGCCTTGCTGACTTCAGGAATGAAGCCACAGACCCTCGTGGTGAGTGTTACAGCTCATAAAGGTACTGCGGACCCAAAGAGTTACCAGCAACAAGATTTATTGGGAAGAGCGAAAAAACAAAGCTTCCACAGCACAGAAGGGGACCCAAGAGGGTTACTGCTGCTGACCGGGGTGACCTGTTTTTATTCCTTTATTTGTCCCCGCCTATATCCTGCTGATTGGTCCATTTTACAGAGCACTGATTGGTCCATTTTACAGATTGCTGATTGGTCCATTTTACAGAGTGCTGATTGGTGCATTTACAATCCTTTAGCTAGACACAGAATGCTGATTGGTGTGTTTTTACAGAGTGCTGATTGGTGCTTTTACAATCGTTTAGCTAGACACAGAGTGCTGATTGGTTCGTTTTTACAGAGTGCTGATAGGCACATTTACAGTGCTTTGGCTGGACACAGAGCACTAATTGGTGCACTGGGAATACAAAGTGCTGATTGGTGCATTTACAATCCTCTAGCTAGACACAGAGCATGGATTGGTGCATTTTTACAGAGTGCTGATTGGTGCATTTACAATCCCTTAGCTAGACACAGAGTGCTGACTGGTGCATTTTTACAGAGTGTTGATTGGTGCATTTACAATCCTATAGCTAGACAGAAAAATTATTCAAGTTCCCACTCGACCCAGGAAACCCAGCTGGCTTCACCTCTCAGTATTCAAATTTTTATGCTCTGAAAGACTAAGCTGATTGTGTTTATGTTATTTACCTAGATTTGATCAACATGTTAGTGAAAGTACTTCTAAATGAAAAAACTCAACCACTGTGAAAAATAATTTTATTATGTATCAGAGAATTTAGGGAGAATATATGAACTTTGAAAAATACAGTAGACAAAATGAAGTAAGATAAGTTTTTTTGTTTGTTAGAATTGTAGTTCAGTATTAAAATGCCTTTGCTTTATTTTCCCTGGTTTTGAATAGTTAGTAATTTTTAAAACTAATTTTATATTTTGAATATTTTCTTTTCTGGTTATTTTAAAATATTAGAGCCAATGTGCTGAGAGAGAAGTAGCCATTCAGGTGTCATGGTACTTAGTATCAATATTGTCAATTATGTGGTGGTGATTACTTGAAAATGCAAAGAGCTTGAAAATGTATAGTAATTTAAATCAGTTTTACAAGGGGTTCATTATAGAAACAATATTGAAAATGTAATTGAAGCAAGTTTGAATCAGTTCCTATAGTCTGGGATCTGTTGCTCAAGCATCTTCCCAAATGTTAAAAAAGAAATAAATTGTTATAGCAAATTATATTAAAATGAATCTGGTTTGTTAGCATATGCTGTTTCAATTATACTTTGTACTGAATTTCAATTTCCTAAGTATCTTATATTCTTTAACCTTAGTGGGAAACAGTCAAATCTCATTTCTTCCTGCTAGGAGACATACCAGAAATCAAGTTTTTAGTTTGAAGTTCTATTAGGGATAAAAAATCCCCTCATGTAGGCCGGGCGCGGTGACTCAAGCCTGTAATCCCAGCACTTTGGGAGGCCGAGACGGGCGGATCACGAGGTCAGGAGATCGAGACCATCCTGGCTAACACGGTGAAACCCCGTCTCTACTAAAAAATACAAAAAATTAGCCGGGCGCGGTGGCAGGCGCCTGTAGTCCCAGCTACTCGGGAGGCTGAGGCAGGAGAATCGCGTAAACCCGGGAGGCGGAGCTTGCAGTGAGCTGAGATCCGGCCACTGCACTCCAGCCCGGACGACAGAGCGAGACTCCGTCTCAAAAAAAAAAAAAAAAAAAAAAAATCCCCTCATGTAAACACTACTTTGGAAAAAGACCTATTCTTTAGCAATGCCTGACCAATGTGTGTTTCTATGCTATTTTATGTATTTAAGTTCACTACACTGTAAGCCTCAGAAAAAGTAGGAGACACACCTTACATATTCCTCTTATGTTCAGCATCAATTAAAAAATGAGTGAATAATTAAATAGATTAGTTTAGATGTCTTTGCTGCCTTTAAACACTTATCTCTCCTATTTCTCAATCTGCTTTCACAATTTTACTTTAAAATTTTTCCTTAAAATTTTGAATGGTTTCAAAAAGACCTATAATGTATTGTGAAAATAAAATTGTGAGCAGTTTATGAATTAAAAATGACAATAAGAAAGATGGCTCTTGAATTAGAGCTCCTATATTTGATCCTGATGCTGACTTTACCATTCACTTACTGATACTGAGACTGACACTTCAGAGGTTTTAGGTGGTCACTAAAATCTCTTAGAAGCAGTAGTCATTTTGTTTTCTTTCTGAACAGGTGAATAGTATATCTCCTCTGTGGACCACTATAAGTGCATGACTTGCAGTAAGTACCCAATTCATGTTAGAAATTATAAATTTTATTTTATTCTACCTTAGATTACAAATACCTTCTTGTCCTAGCAGCACACTATTTTCCTAGCATTAGTTCTCAGTAGGTCTTCAACATCCTTTGGCAATATTTAGTTATAAATTATTTTCTGAATATTATTCTGTACTTTTTAACATCTCTAGACCTTTTATAGTATAATAGTTTAAATTCTTTCTCAAGGGACAATTGAAACATCTTCTGGGGGAGATCACTGACCTCCACATTAACTAGGTCCAAGCATATGGAGTTTCTATATCATAAACAGTGGTTTGCATTTCACAAGTAAATAATAAACATGCAGATGCTAACACTTTTGTAGAACTTATTTAAAGTGCTACTTAGATGGAAGATAGATGCTGTTTGGGTCTTGCTCCACTTCCCTTTCCTTTTGCTCAGTGAAAATACTTTTACCTCAAACTCTAGCAGCCATCTTGAATCATGAAAGAAACTGGGGGATGGAAGCTTTATACAAAGTATGCAATAGGAGAAAGATGTAAGGAATCTAGATTTCTAACAATCTCTGGTCTTCTTTTAAAAATACATATTTTTTTCTTAAGCAACCATTGCTTTAGTTTTTTTCCTACATACAGCTAAGTAAGACATTCTTACCTTCACTAAGGTGCTAGTTAAAATGATAATCAATTCATTTAATCCTGGATGGTAGAACTCTATGTTGAGACAACAGTCATTAATTCAACCCTAAAAAGTAAATGATTTCCAGATAAAAGTGTACTAACTATTCAAGAATGAAGAGCTATATTGCTGATACTAATGTTAGCAAATAATCTCCTAGGTAGTAATAATATTAGTATTACTAGTGATAGTACTAGTAGAAGTAATATTGGTACTAGTAATAGTAGTGAATATTCAGTATATATTCTGATTATTATTTGCAGGATCTTCTTCTGTGGGTTTTACAGAATTTAAGCCCATTTACTGAAGTAGTTACTATTATAATCCTTAACTTACAAGTAAGAAGATAAGTTCAGATAGGCTAAGCAGTTTAAAGAGTATCTGACAGTTAGTAAATGGCCAAGTCAATATTTAAAATTAAGCCATAGGGTTTCAGTAATTATACTACCTGCGAAAATGCCGAAGAAACTCTAGTAAACACTTAAAAACAACTATGTTAAGTATCACATTGCTTCACTTAGACTATTTCTTTAGAAATTTTAATAAAGTTGAAGTTCAAAAATCCCAAGACACGAAGAAGTGTTTGACTGGAGACAGTACATTGGCATTAAAAATTTCAGAGGTCATTCACGTTCAGGTGACTCGCAGGTAGACTGACTGGTGTTGAGTGTACATACACATGCCACAGTAAATCAATTTATAGGTTAAGTTATTGGTTCAAGTTCAACCTATCATGAAAGCTTATTATGACTATCCAGATCTTGGTATATTTTATTTTTAAAAATAATATCCAATTTAAATAACTATAGGAACAAAGACGACTATGTCATTTTCTTTTGTATCCTCAGGTTAAAACAGCCAGTTTCCTGGCCGGGCGCGGTGGCTCAAGCCTGTAATCCCAGCACTTTGGGAGGCTGAGACGGGTGGATCACGAGGTCAGGAGATCGAGACCATCCTGGCTAACACGGTGAAACCCCGTCTCTACTAAAAAATACAAAAAACTAGCCAGGCGAGGTGGCGGGCGCCTGTAGTCCCAGCTACTCGGGAAGCTGAGGCAGGAGAATGGCATAAACCCGGGAGGCGGAGCTTGCAGTGAGCTGAGATCCGGCCACTGCACTCCCGCCGGGGCGACAGAGCGAGACTCCGTTTCAAAAAAAAAAAAAAAAAAAAACAGCCAGTGTCCTAACTATAGCTGAGCTTATATATGATAAAAAGTATCTCTTTCTCTCTCACACTCCCTTTCCCTGTAAAAATTTTAAAAGATTATTTTTGCTTTTATAAAATTTATTTTATCAATCTGGTCTCTCACTTTCTAAATGTACCAAACATAAATTGAATTGTGTTAGTGAAAAAGCCCCTGTAATCTTTTATGAGCTCATGACAAAACTTAATTGTCATTAAAATGAAATTTTTGACTTTATGTGAGAAAATACAGGCATATTTATATGAATTACAGTGTGAACCTTCAGTTTAGAATCAGAGTTCAATCTATTAATGGTAGTCTATAAATAAAATAAATTATACTAATAGGAAATTGATCCAAGGAGAAGACAAGTGTGATATGTTAATTTCAAATAAATTATTTTGAGGTAAGCAGTGAATAGGACATTAGAGCTCTATTTCATGTAAAAAACACCAGGAATGCCTGGAAAAGTTAATTCTATTTTATAATGGATGTAATTTTCTCTGTATTCACTGACTGAAAGTATGCCTGAGACAGACGAACGTGACATATATCGTTTTTTTCCAGCCTGGCATTGACAGAAAATTTTTTTTATTTTGCTCTTTTGAAACTTATGCTATGACAATGCATCACTGATATTAATTCAATCAAACTATTTTGTCATTACTTATGTATTAGATAATAAATTGTAATACCGAATATAGTCCTGATTTGTAAATGAAAAGACTATGTTTAGATTATGTTGTCTATTCCTAGACAGCTTTAAATTATATGAACTAAATTGTAGATCTTAGGTTAGAAAATTTAAGAGTTTTGGAGGAATCTAAATGAGTATGAATACAGAAATATCAGACTATTATGAAAAATAGCAAGAATACTTTTTATAATATACTTAAAACATATAGGTAATGGGATTTAAAATAAATAAGAAAGTAAAGAGACAAATTTAATGGCAGATATTTCTAGATTAACTTAATATAGAAATATTTTACTGAATACACATAATTGAATTATCTATCATTATTACATTTATTTTAATTATTAATTATAGAAATGTCACTTTTTGCTTAAGATGTTTGTCTTAATTTTCCATAATATATTTCATTCATGCAAAATTTAATTATTCAACAGTGATGAATAGCTTTTTGAATTATACTGTTAAATTTTAATCAAGTTTCACTTTTCTCCTAATCTCATCTCAGCCATTTCTTATTGCTGCTTGTTGAACTTCATAATTCCTTTCTGTCTTACTATTTGCTATGTTCTTGATTAAATTGCTTATTACTTTGGCTGGATCTTTGTATGGATAGTTAATTCCTATTGCATGCACTTTTATTTTTTTCTACACTTATTCTTCCACATATGTCTACAAATATATTCATAATACTCATTTTGAAAACTAGAAAAAGTGTTTCTTTCTTTAAAATTATAGATAGATAGATAGATACACATACACATAATCTGTGTATAAGCACACATACACAATTTTTTTCCAAGTCGGTGATGATTGTGTATATGAATATATGTGTATACACAATCCTATAAATGACATATGTATTTCATATATTCATTGAATTCATGCATATAGAGGATGCTACATATATTTAACATTTGGGTTATATCAGGACAAGTTTCTAATGTGTTTCTTTGCCTTGCTTGACCCTTCCTAGAAGAGTCATTGACCATTAGTTACCATTGGATTATAAAAATAACATTTGATATTAGCCTGTATGACCTCCACCCACCCTCTAATTTTTTATCCATCTTCTGAACCTTCAGTTTACCGTGCTATGCATTCTTCTATACTAACTATAAATTATCCACTATTACACCCCCTAGTGTTATGTCCTTTAATTAGTTTTTCTTCTTGTCTAGTTTTCTAAAATGATTTACTCAGTTAATTCTATATTCCTTCTTGAAAATTTTCTCACTTAGATTTTACATTAGTCTTGTGTTAAGACATTACTTTCTTCTTCCCAATATGTGCCCTTTCCCAATAATTTAGCCTGTAGGCTTCTCCACTTTCATATCACTCTACTTGGTATTCTCATATTCTCATTCACTTCTATGACTTCTATTGTGTTACAAAAAAGCAGGGATGGGGGTGCTATCAAATTGAAATCTTGGGCTGGGCACGGTGGCTCATGCCTGTAATCTCAGCACTTTGGGAATCCAAGGCGGGTGGATCACGAAGTCAAGACTTCAAGACAAGCCTGATCAACATGGTGATACCCTGTCTCTATTTAAAATACAAAAATTGGCCAGGCGTGGTGGAATGCACCTGTAATCCTAGCTACTCAGGAGGCTGAGACAAGAGAATCCCTTGAACCTGGGAGGTGGAGGTTGCAGTGAGCCGAGATCGCCACACTGCACTCCACCCTGGGTGACAGAACGAGACTCCACATCAAAAAAAAAAAAAATTGAAATATTGAACTACCTGAGAACTAATCTTGCTTTGACACAAACTAATTAGTGACTTGGAATTGCCATTCTATTTTTTTGCTTTTTGTACTTTATTTTCCTTTTCAATTAAAAATATTTTCTATGGAATCTCATTATAGGTAATAATAAGAGTAACAAGAAAAATATTTGAAATATTTTATTTCAAAATAATATATTCTCCACTTAGAGATTCACAGTGTGCATTACTGAATTAAGGCTTTGAGAAGTCCCATAACTTCTGGAAGAGAAAACAAAGAATAAGAAAAGGGAAGAGGTAAATAAATGTTTAACTTTAACTTACAGTTTCCAAAAGCCCATATTATTATGTAACACTGAACAATTAAATCTCCCCAATTCATCCCCTTTTCTTTTTTTTTTTTTTTCCTTTTATGACTAACTTAATTTTTTTTTTTTTTTAATTTTTATTTTTTATTTATTATACTTTAAGTTCTAGGGTACATGTGCATAACGTGCAGGTTTGTTACATAT
>NW_012121821.1:11391959-11411549 GCF_000951035.1 Colobus angolensis palliatus | reverse complement strand
TCGTGATTATTCAGGCCTTTCTGTCCTTCTTAGATTTTAATGGAGAATACTAAACTGATTTCTTTATATCTTTAAGTTCTCATACATCATTAGTTTTAGTCAAGTATTGTTTTGGTAGAAAACAAAACACTAATTCTCCATTGCTGTACTACAAACTTAACGGTCATCTTTATTATGTTTGCTTGCCTCTTATATGTAGTGACCAGACATCCAGCTTTCTAAGAATAGGTCTAGTTTCCATGTTTCCTCAGCATAATTATTGATTTTCCTTTTTATTCTCAAAAGTGCCCCCATTTTGGACAATAAATGTTATATTATTTATTGTCCAAAATATATTACCTATATATTACCTAAAAATAGAAGGCATATAGGTAAGATATGCCTTAATATAACAATATATTAAAAAAATATTTTAAATGGTCAATTTTTAAGGCATGACAAATCTAAGTACTGGCAGCCAGCCAGCCGATGTAACAAACCGCATGGCTCATGCACCTGGAAGGTCATGATAAGTGAGCAGAATGTACATGAGGGGTCAGCCCATAAAAGGCAAGAAAGTTTTGTTATTGGGAAATTGAAACTTAAGCAGGGAAGGGGACTGAGATATAACTTCATAGCAGGGATAGTGAAATGTAGGCGACGTCTGGGAAGATTGTAACCCCATAATACTCGACCAGTGAGGAACTAGGGGAGGGACTTATGTGCTAGGAGATAAATTACCCACTGTAACTGCCCCAGGTGTGCCTGCCTACCAGACAACCAATCTTGTAAGACCTTCATTAAAGTCTCACTTCCACTGTTCTTCGTGTCTCCAAGTCCATTGCTTGCGTTTGGATGGGTAAATGTGTGTTTCTCATGCTAGTGAAAATAAATTTATCAGATATTACATATTTTT
This sequence comes from Colobus angolensis palliatus, assembly GCF_000951035.1. Classification (NCBI taxonomy): domain Eukaryota; kingdom Metazoa; phylum Chordata; class Mammalia; order Primates; family Cercopithecidae; genus Colobus; species Colobus angolensis. The sequence goes on along the minus strand of NW_012121821.1, from coordinate 11,410,654 downwards.
AAAGTGAAATCTGATCATATTACTTGCACACTTAACACCTTTCAGGAACTCTCCACCAAAATATAAAATTCAGATTCCAAAGATAGAATAAAAAGTCTTATCCAGCTTTCTTGGTTCATCTCTCAGGATTCTCAAGGATATCCTCTGATTTCTAGTCATTTCAAAGTATTTACTGTCTTTGGAATAGGCCTGCTCTAGTCCTATTTTTATCTGTTTGCTTTTTTATGTAATATTTAACATACCAGTTTTGGAATAATTCCAATTAATTAAGAGTATGATTGTGGCCAGTTTATATTTCTTGTAATCATTGCCCTGAATTAAAATAGGTCAAATTTCACCTTCTTTTTTTTTTTTAACTCTTCTTTTAAGTTCAGTGATATATGTACAGTTTTGCTACATGGGTAAACTTATGTCATGGGGGTTTGTTGTACAGATTATTCACCCAGGTACCAAGCATAGTACCCATTAGTTATTTTTCCTGGATCTTCTCCCTCCTCCCATCCTCCACCCTTTGATAGGCCCCAGTTTGTGTTGTTCCCCCCATTTGTCTATGTGTTCGCATCATTTAGTTCCCACTTATAAGTGAAAACATGCAGTATTTGATTTCCTGTTTCATTAGTTCGCTAAGGATAATGGCCTCCAGCTCCATCCATGACCCTGAAAAATGACATGATCTCATTCTTTTTATGGTTGAGTAGTGTTCCACGGTGTATATGTCCTACATTTTCTTAATCTAGTCTATCATTGATGGGCATTTAAGATGATTTCATGCCTTTGCTATTGTGAGTAGTGCTGCAATGAACATACATATGCATGTGTCTTTATAATAGAATTATTTCTATTTCTTTGGGTATATACCCAGTAATGAGATTACTAGGTTGAGTGGTATTTCTGTCTTTAGGTCTTTCGGGAATCACCACACTGTCTTCCACAATGGCTGAACTAATTTACACTCTCTTAAACAATATATAAGTGCTCCCTTTTCTCCACAACCTCTCCAGCATCTGTTCTTTTCTACTTTTTAATAGGCATTCTAACTGGCATGAGGTGGTATCTCATTGTGGTTTTCACTTGCGTTTCTGTTATGATCAATGACTTTGAGCTTTTTTTCATATGATTGTTGGTCACACGTATGTCTTCTTTTAAAAAGTGTCTGTTCATGTCCTTTGCCTACTTTTTAATGGGGTTGTTTGGTTGTCTTCCTTGTAAATTTGTTTAAGTTTGTTATAGATTCTGGACATTAGATCTTTGTTAGGTGCATAGTTTGTGAAAATTTTCTCCCATTATGTAGGTTATCTGTTTACCCTCTTGAAAGTGTCTTTTGCTGTCTAAAAGCTGTAAGTTTAATTAGATTCCATTTGTCAATTTTTTATTTTGTTGCAATTGCTTTTGCCATCTTCGTCATGAAATTTTTCGCCATGCCTATGCCCTAAATCATATTGCCTAGGTTGCCTTCAGAGTTTTTATAGTTTTGGGTTTTCCATTTAAGTCTTTAATCCATTTTGAGTTAATTTACGTATGTGGTGTAAGGAAGGGGTCCAGTTTTAATCTTTTGAATATGGCTAGCCAGCTACCCCAATACTATTTATTGCATAGGGAATCCTTCCCACTTTGTTTGTTTTTGTCAGGTTTGTTGAAGATGTGATGGTTGTAGGTGTGCAGTCTTATTTCTGGGTTCTGTAGTCTGTTCCATTGGCCTATGTGTCTGCTTTTGTACCAGTAACATGCTGTTTTGGTCAGATTATATAAATACATAGTCACTTTCTGCTTCTAAAATTAGTTGATTCCAGTTTAATCTCTAAACTTATATTCTATTCAAAACTGGTCTCCAAACTCAATGTAAACCAAATTTCTGCTTGGAAAAGTGGAGTATTCAACTCTTTTACTGCCTTGCTTTCTTTCCTCTTCTAGATTCCACATCCCCATATTTGAGGATAGGGAGAAAGGAAGATTGTGAGATGGGAGAAGTCATGTTTCTATACTTCATTGGATTGAAGTTTGCAATTCTCCATGTAGGGAGCAAACTCATTTTGCTGTCTGGAGAATGCTGGTGGGTTTCTTCCACAGCTTCTACTCTTCCTAAGAATCTCTCACATTCCTACATCTTCAGGATGGAGAATACAAGAAACTTCATTGCCACCCATCTAAAAATTCAGTGACTTTTACCACCATAACCACCTAATCTCATCTTTCCCCCATATAATTGGAAGTGGGCGAGGAAAAGAAGATTATAACAGGTCTTCTCTGCTGGAATTCAGTGAACTTTGGCAATAGAGAATGGGAGTACCACTTACTAATCCTCACACATCAGAAAAAATCTCCTTCAATATTCCATAATGTATTTGCTTTTTCCTTTTTTGGTATGCCCCTCTCCCTTCTATAGCCAATGGATTTCTATTCATGTTTCAAGATGCAACTCACATATTGTTTTTCTTGTGACATCTTTCTCATTATTTTAGACAGATTTAAGAGTTCCCATGCTAGGACACCCACTCATACAGCATATATAACATTTGTCAACATTGTTTGTACTTCCCTGGTCCTTTAATGGAAACCTGGCATCATCAAAAGACCCAATCCTGGACCATTTTAAACAACCAAAATCTGAAACTCCTTTTTCTCCTACTCTGCTGATATTTTTTCTACATACCTTAGGAACTTTTAAAACATTAGGAATTTTTTTTTTTTTTTTTGAGATGGAGTCTCCCACTGTCACCCATGTTGGAGTGAAGTGGCATGATCTTAGCTCACTGCAACCTCCACCTCCCAAGTTCAAAGGATTCTCATGCCTCAGCCTCCCGAGTAGCTGGGACTACAGTTGAGCACCACCACGACTAGCTAATTTTTGTATTTTTGGTAGAGATGATGTTTCACTATGTTGGCCAGGATGGTCTCCATCTCCTGACCTTGTGATCCACCTGTCTTGGCTCCCAAAGTGCTGGGATTACAGGCTTGAGCCATTGCACCTGGCCCAGGAATATACTTTTAATAAAATAAAATCTCTACTGTCATGCAACTTGCATTCTAATAGTGTTTATTCACTATTTAAAGTATTCACTACTGTTATCAGATTCATGTTACATGTCACCCTCAAAGTTGATCAGTGTGACAGTAGACTGTTAATAAAGCACAGAAAACAGTTTGACCGAAAAGGACCAAGGATTGAGATGTTGTCAGAAGGTAGAAAGCTTTTCCTTAGATAAAGTAGAAAATATTTACATAAATGAATGAAAGAAGAATAAAAGATTGAACATGAAAAAGGAAAGCAAAAGGATATAAACAGAGTGGAAAAGATGAAGGAAAGGTTTGAGGATAAAGAGAGATTAGAGAAGGAAAGAAAGAAGTGGAAAATGAAAAATTGTCTGTCTGTCCCTCCCATCTATCTAGCCCTTTCAACAAGCAGATATGCTAAAGGATGCAAATTTATATTAGTAATAGCCTAAAGATGTAATTGGAAAATATATTTGCTGGGGAGAAAATAAAATATGCAATGAACTCCAAAACCAAAAATTTGTATCATCTAGGTCAGAGATTTTCTTCACGCTTTTGGACAATATAAATTGCCTTTGTTGCATTTACTTAAAGTATTCCTACTTGGAGAACACATTTGATAATTATAAGTAAATCTTTAAATCATTTTCCATACTTCTAGGATCTGGTTTTTGTTGTGATATTTTAAGAAAAGATTTTAAAATGCGTTCATTTAGTCATTTTTAGGACTATGCTACAAAAAATAACAATAATTTATCTCTTTAGAATGGTACAGTGGAGAATGAATCCTGGGACTGTGTCTGGTTTATGATTGACAAAGCAAAATCTGTCAATGATAAGTTTTAGTAGACTTTAGGAAGACCCAGCTCTCCTAGCTACTAAATGAAACTAACCATATCTGCCAGGTGTCAATATACGAATTGCTGAGATTTAGAATAAAAAATGGTGGAACCAAAACACTTACAGATGCAATACATTTATAAAGCAATTATAGTGTTAACAGACAAACCATATACATATCTCTGTGTTAATAAAAATGTATATTTATTTATGTATGTTTAGTAAACACACAAGTCACAATATTGAATCTAATTTGGTAACAATATCTCAAGTTTTAGAGGAAAGTGAAATTTTAAGAGGTTTTGTTTATCTAACAGGCTTTGTATTATACTTGAAATTATCTCCAAGTCTAGTAACCTTCAAATTGACAGCCCATTCAGAAGGTCCAGAATAGAATAGTGAAGTCAGAGCAAGCTTCTAGCTCACTGTGGAATGTCCTTTTTAAACCGTCGTGCTGGCTGACAGTCTGTAAGATTTGGTTACCCCAAATAGCAATGAAATAATACATGAGGGAATTTGTGTTGTGTAATCCTGTCAGGCTGTTTCCAAGAATTATATGACATTACTAAGAGAGAGAACCTGAGCAAAGGTGGAAAGTATATATTCCCTTTCTATTCTTTTTGCAATTCTAAGTTGAGACTAAGAACTCTTTTTCCTTACTTGCTTTGTGAACTTTCTTCTATGAGTTCATTTTCATTCTTGTTTCTTAGTACCTTGAAGTTTAGTCAAGCCATATATATATACATATATATATATGTATATAAATTCATATATAAGTAGGAAGTAATAGATATATGTTATTGTAATTTTTAAATACCAATCTCTTTAAATATAAGGGACCTACTTTACTGTATGCAAGACACAGTCATAACATCTAAATAATTTGAATTTTGTGCAAGGATTATATTTTTATAGTTTATATAAAAATCTTCACTATGTTTTAGCAATTGCTTTTTTTAAAATAGTTAATTTTTCAACTCATCTTCCAAATTTTTAATAATAGCAACACCAAAAACAAAGTGGCAAAAGAATGTTTTCTTTATGTAAGAAACCCTACTGCATTTCTCCTTAAAGAGTACTTTTTCTAATTATAAGTAAAATATTTTTAGCAGAAGAATTTGTAAAGTAGATAAATGTATGAGACAAGGAATAATCACATCTTTTCTCAATGTTTTTAGCATTCTCAATATTTGAAAATTCTCATCCTTATTGAAGTAAACAAAGCAATAGAAATCAGGCAGTATTTGTTAATTAAAAACTACCAAATTAAAATAATATAAGTAATAGGCATGCAAAATATTAAACATAATTAGTAATTGAGATAATGCAAAGTAACTTGAGATAACAGCATTTTTTATCTATAAATTAGAAAGTCATCTCAAAAAGTAATGTGGGAAGTCTCGCCCACCTCTGTGAAAGAGAATAAAACTGTGAAATACAGAAGAAGCCTTAAAAATGTTATGCTCTTTGACCCATATTTCCACAATTCTAAGGATTTTTGCTGAAGTAATACTTAGGGATACACGATTTCTCACCACCTTCCTCTTAACAACAGCCGAACGAACACTGGAAGCAAAACATATGGCTAGGATAGTGGATTTGTTAATGGCTTCATACTGCCCTATATCCATATGCTTGGATTTATTCTTTTATAAATGATATTAATACATTGCTAATTGAAGAACGAACTGCATAATGGTATTTACTATTGCATGATTATTTGTTGTGGGTGATGATGAAAATGAGCTATACCTATCCTAATGTGTGAGTGATTTTCTCCTGAAATGCTCAACTGATGAACTGAAGACATGTAATTTGTTGGATTTTCTAAGGTTATGGTTCAATTAACATGAAAAGAAAAAAAAAGCAAGTGAGAGAGTTGAGAACATTTATGAGGTAATAATTAAAATAATAGAGCATGGTTTCTTTTCTAAATACAGAGTAAAATAATGGTAAGGAGGAAAATAAAGTGGACAGAGAAAAACGATGGCCAGATCAATACAGATCGATCATTAAAGCAAGGGAATTGGTACAGTGGCGGCAGGGGGCAGGGGGTACAGGGGGGGTTCAACAAGTAAATCAGAACTGATTTCTGTAACTAGGCACATTAACATTTCAAATTTTGCAGATGTTTTCACAAATTTGGCATTTGACTCTTACTTTAGGTATTTTCTCTGTGACAATCTTTTCCTTTGTTATTGTATTTCTGCTCAGAAAACTTTTCTGTGACCCCAAATCAGTTATTTATGCAAACCATATTATCTTAAGTGTTGTTTTATAATTTTCTGCTTTGTATTCTAATCTTTCACTTTTTATTCTTAAATTTTTAATTATTATGGGTACATAACTGTTGTACATATTTATAGAGTGCACATGATAATTTGATGCAAGCATACAAAGTAATGTTCAAATTAGAGTGATTGAGGTATCCATCACCTTAAGAATTTATCATTTATGCTAGGAATGTTTCAATTCCACTCTTTTAGTTATTCTGAAATATATAATAAATTATTGTTAATTATAGTTGCCATATGGTGCTAGTGAATGCTAGATCTTATTTAGTCTATCTGAATGTATTTTGGTACCCATTAACCATCCCCTTTCTATTCTCCCTTCCTTACTCCTCTTCCTAGCCTCTGGTAAAAATCATTCTACTCTTTAGCTCCATTCGTTCAATTTTTTTTAGGTCCCACGTGTTATTGAGAACATGCAATGTTTACCTTTCAGTGCTTGGTTTATTTTACTTAACATAAATCCTTCAGTCCATCCATTTTGTTGTATTTAACATAATTGTATTCTTTTTATGGCTTAATAATATTCCATTGTGCCTGTTTACCACTTTTTTATTCATTCATCCATTTAGAGACACTTAGGTTGAATCCATATCCTGGCTGTTTTGAATAGTACTACAGTGAACACCGGAGTGCAGATACCTCCTCAGCATACTGATTTCCTTTTATTTAAATATATACCCAGCAATGGGATTGCTGGATCATATGGTAGTTCTAATTTTACTTTTGTGAGGAACCTTCATACTGTTCTACTTAATGGCTGTACTAATTTACATTCTCACCAGCATTGTGGAGGGGTTCCCTTTTCTCCACCTTCTCGCCAGCATTTGTTATTGCCTGTCTTTTGGATGAAAGCCATTTCAACTGACTTGAGATTATGTCTCATTATAGTTTTAATTTGCATTTCTCTCAAGATTGGTAATGTTGAGAATTTTAAAAATATACCTGTTGGCTGTTTGTATAGTTTTCCTTTTTGAGAAATGTCTATTCAGATCATTTTCCCATTTTTAAATCAGATTTTTGTTTCTACTGAATTGTTTCAGTTCCTTATATGTTCTGGTTAATAATCCCTTGTCAGAAGAGTAGTTTACAAATGCTTTTTCCCATTCTGTGTGTGAATTGTCTTTTCAAATTGTTGAGGATTTCCTTTGCTATGCAGAGGCCTTTAAACTTGATGTGATCCCATTTGCTCACTTTTGCTTTGGTTGCCTATCATTTTGAGGTCTTACTCAAAAAATAGTTGCCCAGACCAATGTCCTCGAGTCCTTTCCCAGTGTTTCCTTCTAGCATCTTCATAGCCTCAGGTCTTAGATTTAAGTCTTTAATCCATTTTGAGTTGATTTTTGTATATGATGATAGATAGGAGTCTAGTCTGCATATGGATATTCAGTTTTCCCAGAACCATTTATTGAAGAAACTCTCCTTTTTCCAATGTATGTTCTTGGCGCCCTTTTTCGAAAACATGTCAGCTGTAAATGTGCAGATTTATTGACGGGTTTTCCATTCTATTCCACTGGTCTATATATTTGTTTTTACGCCAGTACCACTTTGTCATAGCTACTATAAATTTGTAGTATAATTTGAAGTCAGGTAATGTGGTGGCTCTAGCTTTGTTACTTTTATTTGAAATTGCTTTGGCTACTCTGTATCTTTTGTGTTCTACATAAATTTTGGGATTTTTTTTCTGTTTCTGTGAAGAACATCATTGGTATTTTGATAGGGGTTGCATTGAATTTTTAATTCATCTGCAGTTTGCTTTGATTTAAATTTTATCCTCTCTCGAGGTAGGGAGTATCTCAATATTCCAATCCTGTATTTTGACTAAACTATTTATTTCCCTTTAGTTTGAGTGCCATTTTCTGTGAGGAATATCTTCAGAATATGCAGGAATTTACCCAACTCTTACCATCTCCACAGCCATTACCCAACTCCAAGCTACCATCATCTCTAGTTTGGAACACTGCTACTGCCTTCCAAAGGGCTCCCTGTAATACTCTCTATACCGTTGCAAAGTGATCATTAAAAACAATTGTCAGATCAAGAAGCTCCTCTACTGAAAATACTGAAGTGGGTTTTCATTACACTATGCATTAATCTAAAAGACTTTGTTTTGACCCACAGGCCCTATGTGATCTGGCCTTTTGGTTTGACTTTGTCTTCTAGTTCAGTACATGCCAGCCACACAGGCTTCAATGTTGTTCCTAAATTGAACAAGCATGATTCCTGCCAGCTCTGATCCGTACTGTTTCTTCTTCCTGGAATGCTCTGTGTTTACTAGGTTTGTCCTTATATTATACTTCACTCTGATATTGCTCAAGTGTTGCAATAGACATAAACAGTATGCAGCTCAATAAATATAGCATGTATCAATTTAGTCGAAGATCTTATTTACCACTTTCTTATCACATTTCTCTTTCTCCATTCCTAAAATACTATATATTCTATATTTGGTGATTACTTCCATGCTATTCTTTGTACTTTTGTTACATATGACCAAGTAATCTGTAATGTCCAATGTATAATCTATAAAGCATAAGGTAGCTCACAGAGTTTGGAGGATGTGTAGAAAATAAGTTTGGAGAGCCTACAGCCAGCACAATGACTACCCAAACCATGGAGTTGTTTCCACATACAATATTCGTTTACCAATCAATGAAACTAAGAACCAACAGTACATCCTCATGGTCATAAAAGAACAAATACCCTTGGACATGTCAACTTCAGTTTGAAGTCTTGTGTGTATTGTCTTGGAGAAATATTTGCTTGGAACAAGCTAAATTGCATGTGAAATTCTAGCTACAAAGAATCTGAAAAATCTTGTATCTGTCTTACCTGAGGTCCTAAAATGGTATTGAATGAGATAATTTGAAGTATTGTCTATAATTCACTCTTTTGACTCCTCGGTGTTTATATGCATACTTCTCTAGACAACAGAATAGCAAAATCGTCTTGAATTGTAACTCCCACAGTTCCCACGTGTTATGGAGAAACCTGGTGGGAGGTAGTTGAACCATGGGGGCAGATCTTTCCTGTGCTGTTCTCATGATAGTGAATGAGTCTTATGAGATCTGATGGTTTTAAAATCAGACGTTTCCCCAAAGGAGCTCTCTCTTTACTTGCTGCCATCCATGTAAATTGTGACTTGCTTCCCTTTGCCTTCCACTGTGATTGTGAGACCTCCCGAGCTATGTGGAATTGTAAGTCCATTAAACCTCTTTCTTTTGTAAATTTCCCAGTCTCAGGTATGTCTTTATCAGCAGCAAGAAAACAAAGTAATACAATCATCATGCCCCAGCTTCACATAGTACAACTATACATGCATAAGGTAAGACATGGTAACTCTTTCCAAAAGGGGAAACTTATGTCTTATCAAGTCACTGCTTTCGTATCTGGTTGTTTTGATTGTTTCTGTAGTTCATATTCAACCCTGTCTTGAAAGCATACAATACGTGGACTCAATTAACTGAGCTATCAATAAGACAGCTTATTTTTCAGTTAAAAAAAAAAAAGAAGAAGAAGAAGAAAAAATGAGCAAGGAGAACAGTTAAGTACATATAAATAGAACAATTAGGGAGAAAATGTCATCAACTACAACAGTTCTTGGCTCTACAACTCTTTATATGACTTATCAATTATATTTATAGTTTTCTTTCTGTATTATTTATTCCTCAGCTTGCATCTAAGTTAATGTTCTTTATATATAAAAGTACTGGTTTCTCTGAGTTTCTTCTCAGAAGAAGAAGTTTAGTTAAGAAAAAAGAAAGTTGAGAATTTGCTGGACATGAGAGTACTAGAAAGTGTTCTAGAACATCCCTAGGCTTCCAAATCCCATACAGGAGAAACTATTTCCTCTGGATAATTAGAATCATCACTGCAGCTAAAAAATCTTCCCTTTTTTGCCGGTTCAGAGGTATGGAAAGCCCCCAAATGGCAGAATAACATCATAACTTGGAATTGAATGAAAATGTTGTTGTGACCCCTTGTGGAAGTTTTCTCTCTCAAATGCTGAAAACTCTAAAACATCTAAATTCAGCATAGACAGGAAGTAGACATTTGCTAGTAGTTCATTAGGTATAATAGTGAAAGATTGTATTATATAAATATAATGGTCACTTGTTCAAAGTGCATACTGCATCCTGTTGGATCACATCCCCATCTCATAAGATCTTATTTTTAAACAATGAACATTGTAAGCTGGTTTTCAGTAGATCATTCCATTTATTCTACAAGGATAGCTGTATTCAGGTTATGGAAAACATGGTAAAACCCTTAAGAATCAGCACATCACCTTAATTAATTATCCCTAAAAAGACTTCTTTCTTGAAAAGCAATGCTATATGGGATACTATGACTATGAGTAAAGTAATTAGAAAGTCTGTGGATGATGATGCAGTCAGAAGCTTGAAAACGAAGGAAAACAAATAAAAATCATTACTTTGTATATTTTAGTGAATAATAATTTCTGTCCTATCCATTCATTAGAGAAGTGGTTTGGGAAATCAATCTGCCACCAGTATAGTGGTAAGGCTGGGCTGTTGTGGCAAATTAAAAGGAAGTATATGTTATTGAGCCTTGTAAAGACTTCATCCCTCCATCTTTGCAACTCTGTTCATGAAAGTTAGAGTAAGCATTGTCATGGCTAGAGAAAAAAGATTGACTGGACTCTCCATGGTGTAAGACATGCTAGGTCATCTATTAAATGACTATCTCAGGGAACAGGAACTATTGGAAGATATGGGTCATACTGAGATATATAAACATAAATTTCTTCTAGAAATACCTATTTTACAAGTTCTCCACTTTTTTTCTACTTTTCTATCTATTGAATTAAATTGTTTATCCCTCTTGATATTCCCTACATGTTATCTTTCTTTCCGGTAAATAAGAGATGCATAACCTCCAAGTTATTATCCCTAAGAGAATGCCTTTTCTTCTATATCTTTGAGGGCCACCCCTGAATGATTCTGGAACAGCACAGCCATCCACTGCCAGTCACTGCCATCATGTAATTCAAGGATATCTGTGAAAAAAACTGAAGTTTTTTTTTGTGTTGTTACTGTTGTTTTTATGCTTTTTGTTGTTCTTTATTCCCCCTTGTCAGGTAACTAGTCAGAGGGAAATGTGGCAGAGAATGTTCATTAGTCACAAAACCCGTATTCTCTCCCTCATAGATGTACATTTAGGTCCTCTTTTTTAGTCTTCCTCAAAGTTAGGTGTGGGCAGGTGACAGAACTCTGGTCAGTAGAGTGCAGATAAAACTGAGGTGTGCTACAGAACAGTTACATAAAGAAACTCTTTGAGTCATTCCAAAAGTATTTTTTCTTTCCCACAGTGGTATTGACAGCCACATATTGAAGAGGCAGAGCAACATACTGAAGATTGAAACAACAAGTGTCCCTGCTTGGTGGACAGAACTATTCCATCATAAATAGCTATTTTGTACTTTACAAGAGTGAGAAATACATTTCTATTATGTTAAACTTTAAATTTTGGGTTTTATTTTATAGCAGCTAGAATTACTCAGATAATTCAGGGAACTCCCCATAAAGAAACAGATAGGAGTTGAGAGAAAGATAACAACGAAGTAAGAATAAGGAAGAGGGAGCCGTATAATTCACATCTCTCAGACCTGTTTGAGACTGAGCTTACTTATGGAATAAAGGCTCAGTCAACACCTATTTGAGATACAAAGTTTAATTTGTCCAACACTGACCACTTGATAGTTGGCCTCCCTGAGAAGTTGTTGGCTTCCTTCAAGGCTTCATGGAAGTTGGCCAAGGAATATCTTAATGAATTGCAAAGTTTGGACGCAGCTCCTTCCTATTATGCTAAAGAAAGGGCTAGTTACTTTACCCTTTAGTCATAAATAGTGACCTAAAAGGGCTAGAACCATGGATAAGCCACAAAATATTGCTATTTTATTCTTGATCTGTATTTAAAGCTGACTATAGCTTGGGAGGGTCTGGTGTTTTCCATTCATCTTGTATAAAGTTCCACATTTTCAGAGTTGAGATCGCTCTAATGAATATGGATGCATGACCCTGTTAGATCATGCCCTAGAATAAGTGGGAAATCGAAGACATGGGCAGCTGCTACAGATCCTGACTCCAAGAGTTTCCTTGGAAAACGTTTCTACATTAGTTCTGCTGTAAGGGCATTTATCTTTGTATGCAACATAGAGTTTATGATAAGTAGCTCAGTTTGTGTAACCCGTTGATATTTCATGATCAAATGCTCATTCTCTACTAGGGCCCAAAAGCAACTTTAAAAGAAACAATGCTGTAAAATGCCCAAATCACGTGGAGAAGACATAAAGCCCTTTGATCAAGAGCTCAGCTGAACGTCTAGACACTAGCCATCCTCAACTGCCAGATCAGCCTCAAATGTCCAGCATATTCAAATTTTCAGATGGCTGCAACTCTCAGTTGACACATTTGACCACACACCATGTGAAAAATTCCCAATGAGAATTGCCCAGCTGAACTTGGTCAACTCATAGAGATGTGAGAGATAATATGTTTTTGTTTTAAGTCACTACACTGTTGGGATGTAGTTTAAAATTCTCATAGGTAGTCAGAAGAGAACTACAAGGAAGGTGACTTTAAACTAAATACTTCAAGAAAGTGATGCAGTTAACCATATAGATACACAAATGATTGAAATTATTGCAGGCAGAGGGCAACGTGAGTTCAAATGAACTGAGGTAGGAGCGTGTCTAGTCAAGTAACATCAGGGAAGCTATTTTGCCTGAAGCATTGTTTAAAGAAGAATTTTTTATTTTTATTTTTTGTAGGGGAAAAGGAGAAGGAGAAGATAAAACAAGAGTGAAGAGAGCCTAGTCATGCAGGGTCTTATAGGTGAGAGTGAGGAGTTTGTTTTTTCCTCTAAGTAGGTAGGAAGCCACTAGAAATTTTTGAGCAATGAAATGACATAATCTGAATAAACTGATAACTTATTATAATGGTTTGTAATAAACTAAATGGGGTACAGGAAAAGAAGCAGGGATGCTACCTGGGAAGCTGTTACAATAATCTAGGAGAGAGATGATAGTGGCTTCTACCAGAGTGGTAGCTATTAGGTGGAGGAGGGAGTAGTTGAATTCTGAATATGTTTTAAATGCAGAGCTGAAATAATTTGTGGTTGGCCTGGATGTGGGGTTATCAGAAGCAGGCATCAAAGATGACCACCAGGTTTTTGGCCTAATGAATGGGAAAAATAATTTTTCATAGATATTACCAAGGCTGTGAAAGACAAAAGGACAAAAAGCAACTTCAGGACATCATACTTACAGTATTTTGTTTCATTTTCATCAAAGACATAGCTTTTATTATATTAGGTTTTTATTTTGTTTCACTTTTAACTTGCATTTAAAGATTATTTTATGTTCTACATATATACGTTATATACTCAATATTTTAAGCCACTACAAATTTATATGTAGAGATAAATTAGAACTAGAGCTAGTGATAGAGATAAAAATGAAGGTAGACAGAAGAGAGGAGAGGGAGATATATTTTAATTAGCAATTAGTACTCACCCATAGTAGTTATGCGGTAAATATTTTCTGAATTGGTGAATTAATGAACAAATTGACTAACAATTTAATTACTTCTGCATTACAATATTTTATAAGCATAAATAACTAGTTCCAGAGTTACATAAAACTTGTCTGTCACCTGGTACCAAATAAGAACAATATTTACCTGAATTTTTTTTGTATTGTGTGTTTGGTTAAAATAATAACATATTATCTGATTTATCTGGGAGCATTAATAAAGCATATTAGAATAACCAAAAGAATTAGTAGAAGGCATTAGGTATGTGACTTTTGAAAATTACAGCTTTTATTTGAAGAACTGAGACTGTAAGTAAAATCATGATGATATGTAAGTTGAAATTTACATGTCTTCTTACTAAATTACAAAACCATTTTGAGAAATGAGTAACATTTAGGCTAAAAATGAAAATGTTGTGAAGTTATTTTTATTTTGTTATTATGAATATTATTAATACACAAAAGAAGTAATTTATCTAAATAAGCAAATGACAATCCAAACAAATGTATTAATCTGCTTGTATTTCATAAATATCCAAGAGGAGAAATACCTTTTCCTTTTCAACCTATGTTCAGTCTGTGCTAAGGGCCCATACTTATCAAGACTTGGTTGTGGTGACCTTCACTCCTCCTTCATGTCCCTATTCTCATTGTCCCCCTTTCCTCTCCTCTTTGCTGCTTAATTCTTCAATCGACTTTCCAATTCTTGCTGCCCTTCTTTGCTCTGATTCTTGTTCCTGAAAGTTGTCCTCTGTAGACTGGTCACCCAGGCTCTCTTTGTTCTTGATTTCTGGATGAATTTCGCCAGTGGGAGACATGAGCAGGGAGATCAAAATGTGGGAAAGAAAAGAGACTAAGAGACTGTATATTTATGCTCTGCTATCTAGCTCCCTTCCTGCTGCACCACTAAGGCTGCATTTCAAAGCTCCAGCTCCTGCTGCAGCTGTGCTCCCATGGCTGTAGCTTTTTCTGGGCTCTAGCAATATCATTCCTCCATTTTCCCTTTCAAGTTTAGAACTGGAATAAGTTTTCTTCATTTGATATTTATTCCCTTAATTTCTAGGTATATATGTTAGCCCATTTTGTACTACTGTAACAGAATACCTGAGACTGGGTGATTTATACAGAACGGAAATTTATTTCTCATATTTTTGGAGGCTGGAAGTCCGAGATCAAGTTGCCAGCAGGTTTAGTGTCATTTCTGCTTCCAAGATGGTGCCTTGAACACTGCATCCTCTAGAGGGGAGGGCACTGTGTCCTCACATGGCAGAAGTCGGAAAGGCAAAAAGGAGCAAACTTCCTTTGTCAAGCCCTTTTATAAAGAAACTTAATACCACTCATGAGGGCAGAGCCCTCATGACTCAATCACCCCCTAAAGATGACACCACCCCCAATACTATAGCGCTGGGAATTAAGTTGCAACATTAATTCTGGAGAGGATAAAATGATTCAACCCACAGTAATTCGTAGGCCGTTCATTAAATTATTTTTATTTATGACTTTTTAAGTGGGCCACTGTTTTTCTATTGAGACAGTGGCTGATACATTATAGATCTCACAGAAGTGTACTTTTTCTAATTGCTTGGAGTCAGTATTCCTGGCCTGGACATTTCAGTGGTGCTTTCCCTATATATGTTCTTCTAAGTAACATTCTCTGTTGTGTAGATGTTTGTTTCTTTTCACTGAAAATAATATCTTCTATATTCTTTTCAGGAAAGCTTTTGTTTAGATATCTATTCTGATTTATTAATTCATGTCATTAACTGTGAATAAATTATCATGTTATTCTTCCCTCGAGTACTCAAAAATTTAATTCAAAAGAGCAGAGTGAATTTCAGGTAACTGACATAAAAAACAGTTATTTTTTTCTAGTATTTATATGCTTCTTTATGACACACAACTGTTCAGTAGTGGTTGCTTTAGCTAAAATTATTTAGGAACACAGACATATCCTGCATTTACAACCCTTGTGAACTCCCATTTTTTTTCTGGATAAGTTCCATACTCATCAGCAGGGCTTTAATCTCTAGTCTCTCAAGAGCCCATGAGTTTATGACTTTCTATGACTTTTGTTAGCTCATTTTTAGTTCTGTTTTCCTCTTATTCTTTTGGAAATTTCTTTATCTAATAAATGTTTACTTATTCCTCAAAGCTAAGACCAATTGGTCTCTATTCTGTGATGCTTTCCTTGATTATGGTAGGAAGAAAAAAATAATTTCATCTATAATAACTCAAAAATATTTAGCACATATAATTATAATAAAACACAAGATGTTCTATAGTAATAATTTTAACAAGATTGTATGTGAATATGTCATTTGACCTTACCAAGGACAGGTACCGCATGTTCATTCTCTCTATAATCTCAACAAATCCTTGAACTATTAAACTTATGCAAAATAAGTTAGTTAACTAAATTCAAAATAAGTTGATAAAAGAAAACAGGGACTTCTACGTTGTTACTAACAATTTATCATTGATGTGTTTGGCTTTAATATTAAAATTGGGCAGGAATGAAATCTAACAAAGATGATGAAAGGAGTAAATGGATGAAAGAAAGACACAATAACAGCAATTTAGAAAGTAGTAATGATTCACTGATTTTTTGATGGGTTTTTTGTGTCTCTATCTCCTTTAGTTCTGCTCTGATCTTAGTTATTTCTTGCCTTCTGCTAGCTTTTGAATTTGTTTGCTCTTGCTTCTCTATTTCTTTTAATTGTGATGTTAGTGTAAATTTTAGATCTTTCCTGCTTCCTCCAGTGGGCATTTAGTGCTATAAATTTTCCTTTAAATATTGCTTTATCTGTGTTCCCAAGATTCTGGTACATTGTGTCTTTGTTCTCATTACTTTCAAAGAACTTATTTATTTCTGCCTCAATTTCATTATTTATCCAGTAGTTGGTTGTTCAGTTTCCATGTAGTTGTGGGGTTTCGAGTGAGTTTCTTAATCTTGAGTTCTAATTTGATTGCACTGTGGTCTGAGAGACTGCTTGCCATGATTTCCGTTCTTTTGCATTTGCTGAAAAGTGTTTTACTTTCAATTATGTGGTCACTTTTAGAGTAAGTGCGATGAGGTGCTGAGAAGAATGTACATTTTGCTGATTTCGTGTGGAGAGTTCTGTAGATGTCTATTAGGTCCACTCGGTCCAGAGCTGAGTTCAAGTCCTGAATATCCTTGTTAATTTTCTGTCTCATTGATCTATCTAATATTGACAGTGGAGTGTTAAAGACTCTCACTATTATTGGGTGGGAGTCTAAGTCTCTTTGTAAGTCTCTAAAAACTTGCTTTTTGAATCTGGGTGCTCCTGTATTGGGTACATGTATATTTAGGATAATTAGCTCTTCTTGTAGCATTGATCCCTTTACCATTATGTAATGCCCTTCTTTGTCGTTTTTGATCTTTGTTGGTTTGAAGTCTGTTTCATCAGAGACTAGGATTGCAACTCTTTTTTTTTTTATTTCCTTTTGCTTGGTAAATATTCTTCCATCCCTTTATTTTGAGCTATGTGTGTCTTTGTGTGTGAGACGGGCCTCCTAAATACAGCACACCAATGGGTCTTAACGCTTTATCCAATTTGTCAGTCTATGACTTTTAATTGGGCTTTAATTGGGGTATTTAGCCCATTTACATTTAAGGTTAATATCGTTATGTGTGAATTTGATCCTGTCATTATGATACTAGCTGCTTATTTTGCCCATTAGTTGATGCAGTTTCTTCATAGTATTGATGGACTTCACAATTTGTTATGTTTTTGCAGTGGCTGGTACTGGTTTTTTCTTTCCATATTTAGGACTTATTTCAGGAACTCTTGTAAGGCAGGTCTGGTGGTGACAAAATCTTTCAGCATTTGTACAGGATGTTATTTCTCCTTTGCTTATGAGTCTTAGTTTGGCTGGATATGAAATTCTGGGTTGAAAATTATTTTCTTTAAGAATGTTGAATATTTGCTCCCACTCTCTTCTGGCTTGTAGGGTTTCTGCGGAGAGGTCTGCTGTTAGCCTGATGGGCTTCTCTTTGTGGGTAACCCGACCTTTCTATCTGGCTGCCCTAACATATTTTCCTTCATTTCAACCATGGTAAATTTGACAATTATGTGTCTTGGGGTTGCTCTTCTCAAGGAGTATCTTTGTGGTGTCCTCTGTATTTTCTGAATTTGAGTGTTGGCCTGCCTTGCTAGGTTGGGGAACCTCTCATGGTTTTAGAAAAGATTAACAAAATAGATAGATTGCTAGCCAGACTAATGAAGAAGAAAAGAGAGAAGAATCAAATAGACACAATAAAAAATGATAAAGGGGATATCACCACCGATCCCACAGATATACAATCTACCACCAGAGAATACAATAAAAACCTCTAGGCAAATAAACTAGAAAATCTAGAAGAAATGAATAAATTCCTGGATACATACATTCTCCCAAGGCTAAACCAGGAAGAAGTCAAATCCCTGAATAGACCAATAACAAGTTCTGAAATTGAGGCAGTAATTGATAGCCTACTAACCAAAAAAGTCCAGGACTAGCACGGATTCACAGGTAAATTCTACCAAAGGTACAAAGAGGAGCTGGCACCATTCCCTCTGAAACTATTCCAAACAATAGAAAAAGTGGGACTCCTCCCTAACTCATTTGATGAGGCCAGTATCATCCTGATACCAGATACCTGATACCTGATACCAGAGACACAACATGAAAAGAAAATTTTAGGTCAATATCCCTGATGAACATTGATGTGAAAATTCTCAATAAAATACTGGCAAATCAAATCCAGCAGTACATCCAAAAGGTTATCCATCACGATCAAGTAGGTTTCATCCTTGGCATGCAAGACTGGATCATCATATGCAAATCGATAAACGTAATCCATCACATAAACAGAACGAATGGCAAAAAACCACATGATTATCTCAATAGATGCAGAAAAGGCCTTTGATAAAGTTCAACACCCCTTCATGTTAAAACTCTCAATAAACTAGGTATTGATGGAACGTATCTCAAAATAATAAATGCTATTTATGACA
>NW_012121821.1:11391546-11391909 GCF_000951035.1 Colobus angolensis palliatus | reverse complement strand
CCTTTGATAAAGTTCAACACCCCTTCATGTTAAAACTCTCAATAAACTAGGTATTGATGGAACGTATCTCAAAATAATAAATGCTATTTATGACAAACCCACAGCCGGTATCATACTGAATAGGCAAAAAGACAAGGATGCCCTCTCTCATCACTTCCATTCAACATAGTATTGGAAGTTCTGGCCAGGGCAGTCAGGCAAGAGAAAAAAATATAGTGTATTCAAATAGGAAGAGAGGAAGTCATATTGTCTCTTTTTGCAGATGACGTGATTGTATATTTAGAAAACCCCATCATCTCAGCCCCAAATCTCCTTAAGCTGATAAACAACTTCAGCAATGTCTCAGGATACAAAATCAATGTG
>NW_012121821.1:11381040-11390062 GCF_000951035.1 Colobus angolensis palliatus | reverse complement strand
CATAAAAGTGGGTGAGTTTATGTTCTTTGCAGTGATGTGGATGAAACTGGAAACCATCATTCTCAGCAAACTAACACAGGAACAGACAACCAAACATCACATGTTCTCACTTATAAGTGGGAGTTGAACAGTGAGAACATATGGATGCAGGGAGGGGAACATCACACACCGGGGCCTGTCAGGGAGTCGGGGGCTAGGGGAAGGATAGCATTAGGTGAAATACCTAATGCAGATGACAGATTGACAGGTGCAGCAAATCACCATGGCACATGGATACCTATGTAACTAACCTGTACATTCTGCACATGTATCCCAGAACTTAAAGTGTAATTTTAAAAAAAGGAAAAAGAAAGAAAGTAGTATTGAAAGAGGTGAAAGTTATTTTCAAAAAAGAAATTATTGAGTGAAAAATCTCAGTTTGGTATGGTTTTTAAGTTCTTAGGTATCTGGATCACTGGGAGCCAAAATTAAACTGAAATGGATTGAAAGAATAAAACCTTTTTTCTATGGGAGTAGAAAAGGTATTTTGGGGACAAGGCCAACTTAAGTGTCCTTGGATGCTTAGAGCATCTTGGAAATTAATAGAGCAGTAGGAGTGGATATCAATGGAAGTACATTAGGATTTAGACCATGAATTGATGTAGAAAAGGGAGAATAGGTATGAGTAACTGAAAATTATGAGGCTGACTTCACAGATCACAAGAGAGAACTTGGCAACATGCCTCTTCATAAGTAACTCCCATTTCAATTTGTACTTTATTCAGACTGTATTTGTATGGTCTTTAGTATTTGTCTTTTTTCTTACATTATAAATTTATCCTACCTTATTACGTACATTGTATATCAAAATAGCATTTTGCTTTAAAATTAATCTGGTTTTTATTGTAAACTTTTGGTGGATAAAGTAACTGATACTCTGACTCAGTTTGGTCTGTATTTTTAAACTTTATCTTAGGGGCTTTGAGAACAATGTTTATAAATATTAGTAAAACGTGTATTAAAATTGCTCTATAGAGTGGCTTGAAATATATCACATGGTTTTTATCACAATGAAAATGATGCATTCTACTATACACCTCAAAGCATTGTGAAGATTAAATGAGTGAATATATGTAAAGTACTTGTAACAATACCTGACATCTCATAATCCTTCCAGAATATTAGTGGATATTTTTCTTAATATTCATGCTATTTTCATGAGGAATCAAAAACTCTTTTGGGAGAAGAGTTATTCTAAGGGAAGGAATTGTTGTTCTCAATACATTCTGTTGTTGTTAGACAACTTTTCTCAGCTTAGCAATCACATGGGCTTATGTTTGAAATACAGAAGAAGACGCTGTAGGTAAATATCTGTAAAACATCAGAAGATTAAAGTTTAGCACCTATTCTAGAAGAATGCAACATAAAAGATTAACATTTTTCTCACATACAGCCCAGCACATAGCATAAGACTATCACTAAGAACTCTAGATAACAAAGCACCACATAGGTGATTCTAGGAGATTCCCAGTATCAGCAAACAAAGTGATAGTACTTGGTATTAGGAACAGGGGTTGGCAGTGAAATTTATAGGGACAGAAGAGGGCAATGTTGGCAGATCAGGCAGTATGTCTAGCAGTGACCACTATCTTCAAATAGGTTTCACAAAGAGCCTTGGGAGAAAAACCACACTGAAAGCAGACAAAATGAAAAAAGAAAAGCTGGAAGATACATACTACATACACACAGCCCCCCCCAGACACACACACAAACACACACTTACCTTGTCACTCCTATAGGTTTTATGTAAGAGAAACTTTCAGGGAGATGTGGCTTGTTGTTAGCTTCACTATTTCTATGCTGAGGCTGCTGTAGTTGAGATAGGATAGGTATGCCTTAAACCCTGCACTCATGTTTTTCTCATCAAATGACGATAACAATCACCCAGAAGTCCACTATTTTTTAATTGTTATTTTGTTGTTTTATCTTATTTTATGTTTATTTTTTGAGTTAGGGTCTTTCTCTGTAATCCAAACTGGAGCGAAGTGGCACTCAGTCCATTGCAACCTCTGCTTCTGGTTCTCCAGCCATCCTCTCATCTTAGCCCCCAAAGTAGCTGGGACAGCAGGTGTGTACCACCATGCCCAGTTTATTTTTATTATTTTTTAATTTTTGTAGGGATGGGATATCGCCATAATGTCCAGGCTGGTCTTAAACTCCTGACCTCCCACTATTTATTTTTAATTAAATAAAATTTAAATGAAATATAAATACATTTGCTTTTATTAGCAACTACCTTTAAACATTTGGTGGGTACAATTATCACCTTCATTATAAATCCAAACAGGCATTTCTTTATCTCTGTTAATAAACATATTTTTATATTTATATGCAGCAACATAAAAACATACATATTTTTTAAAAGCAATCATTTTAAAAGAAGCATTATTTTATTATTCATTATTTAAAAGAAACAATGTCATGCAATTTAATCTGCAGTCTCTTATGTTTATTGAAAAGTTATATCACAGAAAACTTGAGTCTGTATATTCATTTAATAATTCTATAACATCCTACTGTAAGGATGTGCCAACAGATATTCAACTATTTTTTACATTATTCTATTACAGATGATGATGCTTTAATAAATATGATTGTAAGTATATTTTCATATACATGTGCTATTACACTCTTAGAAGTTGAACAGTATATTTTATGCTTTGATAGTATTTAACAAATAACTATTTACATGCACCAATTTATATTTCACTTTAAAGTTTATGGTAGAGGGTTTTCTAATTTTCCACTTCATTTTCTCCTATTTTTCTAAGCAAAATGACTTCAAAGGTTTATAGGGAGTTGCATGTTGAGAAAGAATTGGACTCTATTAACATATAACAGAAAGACCTGGGGTCACAATATACCCTTAGGACCTGGGAGAAAGTCTGGAGCGTGGTTTGTGATCTCCAAGGCAAAAAATAGAAAGGAGAACATCTTGGGAAGAGCTGAGCTCTCAGAAACTCATGAACCATCTAGAACAACCATCATCCACGTGTGTTGGTACCAAATCTGTCTGATCCTGAAAAAGCCAAAAATAAATCAAATGTTCCTCTCTGTTCTCAGGTCTGTGATAATACAAAAACAGTAAGCGAAAGAAAGACTGGCAGCCTGGTGGTCTTGTTGAAGGCTTTTAAGATCCTATGAGAGTACAGCCACCAACCCCCCTGCAGCTGATTGCAGCTCTCATCTCAGACTTGTCAGTTGCATGAGTCAACACATTCACAGTCATAGTTCAATTCAGTTGAATTGTGTTTTCTGTCACCAGTGTCCAAAGAATTTCTCACAATGCAAGGCTCCTTTCTTGGCAACCTCTAGGGGAGTCTAGGAGATACAGAGGAACTTGATGCTTAGTCCATCCAGCAAACACATGAGCTGACTCCTTCAGAATCCCAGCAGCCTCCTGAGGCATTGTCACAATAGTTATTGACTGAGGAAGAAATCGTATCCACTTCCCCTTACTCAAGATCCAGCGTTGCTAACCTTAAACCTCTCTATCAATCCAGGAATATCCCACACCAGACTTCATTTCTGCCCTTTCCAGAATATCCAGCTAAATTCCTTCTAAAATGAAAACCTGGATCAAGCTGTTTAAGTGCCCAATAACTTTTTTTAAGGGGTGGTGGGGCGGCGGGGGCACAGGAAACACAAAGCCACTTACAATCCCTGAGACCAAAAGCCCAAAACTTAGAAGACGTGAGGGCAAAATTTGCTTTCATTCCACTGGAGTATCATCTGTCAATGGAGACAGCAATTAACAGCTTGGTCAAATATCCTGTGACAAATGTAAATGACCTTAAAGCAGGCTAAGGAGGAAATTGGTACTTACTGTCATTGTGAGCCCTAATTCCTTCCCTCACTGAGTAACTTCCACGTGCCCCAAACATGAGTAATAGCCCTAATTCCTTCCCTCACTGAGTAACTTCCACATGCCCTAAACATGAGTAATAATCAGTCCACCTCCAGACTCCTCCAAAAGAAGATAACGCTTGCCCATAAACTGTCCCTTGGCCTCTAATAAAAAGCAAACATTTTCCTTGTGATCACAGAAAAACAACAGGCAAATTTTAGCTCAGGCCTCCATGGATAATGGAAGTTTTAGAAAACCATCCTAAAAAACTATAGTTTCTTTCCCTATTATGGGCCTCCGTGGTATGTACAATAATGGCTCTCCGCCTAAAATGTTCCTCAACCTAATCTTCAGAACCTCTGGCTATGTTACTACATTAGTCAGCGTTATCCAGAGAGACAGAACCAACAGGATATATGTATATGAAAGGGAGTTTATTAAGGAGAATTGACTCACACGATCACAAGGTGAAGTCCCGAGTTAGGTCGTCTGCAAGCTGAGGAGCAAGGAAGCCGGTAGTGGCTCAGTCCAAGTCCCAAAGCCCCCAAAGTAGGGAAGCTGACAATGCAGCCTTCAGTCAGTGGCCAAAGACACAAAAGCCCCTGGCAAACCACTGGTGTAAGTTCAAGAGTCCAAAGGCTGAACAAGCTGGAGTCTGACGTCCAAGGGCAGGAAGCATTCAGCACAAGAGAAAGATGAAAACCAGAAGACTCAGCAAAAGCCAGCTTATGCCACCTGCTTTTTCAAGCTACATTGGCAGCCGACCAAGTGGTGCCCACCCACACTGAGGGTGAGTCTGCCTCTCGCAGTCCACTGACTCAAAGGTTAATCTCCTTTGGCAACACCCTCACAGACACATCCAGGAACAATACTCTTCATCCTTCAATTCAATCAGGTTGACACTTAATATTAACCATCACGGTTGCCTTTCATGGCAAAAGGGGACTTTGTAGATGTGATTAAGAATCTTAAGATAGAGACATTATCCTGTATTACATAAGTGGACCTAATGTATTCATAAGGGTTTTATAAAATTGAGGCCGCAGGATTAAGACCAGAGAAGAAACTGTTAAAAGTAGAGGTCAAAGTGATTCAGTGTCGAAGAATTCAGATCTCTGTTGTCTTTAGAGATGAAGGAAAAAGATCATGAGTCATTGGATGCATGAAGCCTCCTGAAGTTGAGAAGGACAGGTAATTGGAATCTCCTCTTGAGTTTCTAGAAGGAACACAATCCTGCCAACCCATTTTGAACTACAGACCATAACAACTTTAAGATAATAAATTGGTGTCATTTTAAGCTACTACAGCTGTGGCAAAATACTACAGCTACTACAGAAGCAGCAACACTCAACAGATAAAGCCCCTGCCTTAAAGCAGGGGCTTACAGAGGATTCTGGAAAAGTTTCTAGGTTAAAACCACCTCAGATGCTGCCTCCAGGAATATAATTTCCTTACATACCAGAGAGTAATTCATGGTCCAATAAGTTAAACTCTGGGGTACTGTTGCTTTCTACATCCATTCATGCCTTTTGGTTGTCCTGACGTTAGGTGTGGGACATGGGGGTGGATTTTGTTTATTTCCAGGGAGTCTTGCTTGCTCATGTTCAATGTTAGAAGCCACTACAGAAGCACAACTCTGTACGTGGTTAATGATGTCTCTGGGTTTGTACACATTATGAGCTCTGAGATCACAAGGATTTAAACATTTTCCAGCCAAATATGTCCTCATTTCTGCCACCACTATTCAGCCAATGAGCTTTTCTGCATTTATGAATCTTTCTGTTGTTTTGATGTACAAGATTTGGAATCGGGTAAGGAAATCATAGTACCAAAGCATGCATATCCTGGGGAATCATTTCTGGATACTCCCCCATCCTCATTTGGGATAGGTCTTAAATGAGCCCCCTTGAGTGTGTAAATCCGTCCCGTGCTTTCATCTCCTACATTTCTCTGGAGATATGTGATGGCTTGGGATCTGGGAATGAATTGCCATATGATTCAAGTATAGTCACTCAGCACTTGAAAGCCAGCACCTCTCTCTTGATGTGAAATTTTTGAGCCTCAGATACATGGGAAACATTGCCACTTAGGCAGTTGGGAATCACATCCCCAAAGTTCTCAAGTCTTGTTTTTTTGTTTGTTTTGTTTTGTTTTTTGTTTTGTTTTGTTTTTACATATTGCTTAATTAATTGACTCTGAACTTCAATCTGGGAAAGTCAAATAAAATGTTAGATTTGTAACATAATTAAATATGTTATTAAGAGTGAAATCAAATTTTTTCAGGTTGCAGGCTTGCTCTATTAGCCTGTTTTACTCTAAAAGAGCTAAAGATTGCTTTTCTAGGCCCATGACCCGGGAAATGTGACTGGGTAGAGAGTATGGGGTGGAGGCAGGATAATTTCTCTCTATCTTTAGACAAATTATCCACAAAGAGCAATATTTGACATTTTGTCATCAAACATGGCTAGGAGTCAGGGTGGGACAGTGCAGGGTGTTTTGCACAGCTGTGAATCTACTCTATTCTGTGTTCTGATCCTGACTAATTGCTTATGAGCCCCTGTAACTTACGGTAGGTCAATTATCTTGCTGGTGTTTCACGTCCTTCATCTAACTCAACTGGAGTAAATAGAACATCTACTTTATAATATTATTAAGAAGATTCGAGTTAATGTATGTAAAATTCATAGATTAGTGTCTGGTAATAGATCAGTGTTTTCATTTATTAACATGATAGTGGAGTGGGAGGATGGCTATGGATGGAGGAAAGAATACCAACATTGAGCCTGAGCATTTTAATTAAACCATATTAGCAGTCGGAGGTCCTGCTTTTGAATAAAGACTCTCCTCTAGGGCATCTACTTTTGTTCATTAATTATATTAATTTTTATTGAATTCTTATGTTTCAGACCCTGTTCTAGAACTCCTTGTACCTTACATGGTAGTGAGCTAAATTCCAATTAGAATGAGAAAAGATTAATAAGTTTACACAATTATATAACCAGTTTCTTTTGCAATTGAAATTACCTAGCAAACACCTCTCAACGACCTTTTCTCTAACACCTTAAGGTCAATCCATATTTCAAAAGTGCACTTATGCACATTTGAAAAACCTAATTTCTCAATAATCCTGGAATAGGATAAATTTCAATATGTAATATTATTAACAAAATAGAAGAGTTTGAAAATATTTTTAAAATAGGGCCCTAATACAAAATCTAGATACTAGCTATGGGTATAGATCTCTTTAGTTCTGAAGAGAAATGGATAGGAAATTTTCAAACCATTGCACTAAAGTTCTTATTCTCCAGAATCAAACTTGAGAATAAATTATTGGATTGTAGGTCTTACAATCCTGTCTTTTTATTTAAAGAGGATTCTCTGCAAAAGTTATTTATATAGCTCAGAGTTTTAAATTAAAGGCTGTAGAGTATCCCAATTTTATGATAATAAAGGTATTAGGCAAGTAAATGCACAAAGGCAAATGATGAAATTTCACCTTTTGCAAGGGGTGCAAGGCCTGTGACACAGTTCACAAGGTAAGTTTAGCCTCTTGATATGCTTCACTTAACATTCATGTTTAACAGAGAGAATTTGCCACTGTGCAAATATGAAGCACATTTTTATTCTTACATTGCAGAATGCATTGCAGGGAGAACTTCAGCCTTGCCTAAATCCTTAAATTCAATAGAATATTATTTCAGTCTAAAATAAGTGTCTCCTTAGAATAAGTTGTCTTCCACCTACAGAAACTTACACCCTTGTTATAATTACTTCAGTACTAACAACTCCTCCTCTTAACACTCAAAGTGTGTGGGTTTTGAAAAGGCAGCACACAAACCTGATACTTTTAAAAGGAATCTATTAATAACAACATAATATTTTTCTTCTTCCAGATGCCCATGTATCATCACTTACTTTTATTTTTTCCTTCTATTATTGACTGTTTCCTCTAAATATTCAGCATGTATATATTGCTTATTCTAAACTAAATCTTTAAGTAAGAAATTTATTCTTTAGCTTTGCCATTCATGCAAATTCCTAACACAAAAATGTAAAAGGTACAAGACCCAGATGACTTCATATAGATGATAAACTTTATTGTAAACTGGCTTCTTATTACATCAACAAAAATCTTCTCAAATTTTGTGAGTTTTAGATTTTTTGTGAATAAAAGGATGTTAGTAGTGACTACTGTTTAATGAGTGCTTATTACTTAATGTCAAATACAGTTCTAAGTGCTTAACATTTGTATATCCTTTGGTTATTATACCCTGATGAGATAGTTGTAGTATTTGATCTGTTTTAAAGCTTTAAAAGCGTGATATATGTTTAAATTACCTGATAACAAATGTTTAAATGAATCTTGATGCATTCACAATTTTTTAAAAGCTTGAGAATCCCAGTAATGTCTGCTGCTCAATTCACGCAAAATGACAGATCCTGGCAAGGCATAAAAATCTCCTGTAGAGAAAAATTAAGACAAACTATCAAAATATTTTTACAAGAAATTTTAACTGCTGAATTCCATCCGTTGGCTTCTATCAGTTTGGCTCATTTAAAAGGAAATATACTTGTATATTGGATTGACAATAGAGAAATAATTGAGCTATTGAAAAATTTTACCAACATTTCATTTTGCCTTTGCATAATCATTGAGATTACGCAAAATTTTCAGTGACAATTTAGAAAAATACATATTGGTAGGACACTCATAAAAATGGTTGTAAATACTAATTTTCATAATATGCTGTCTCATGGCACTGAACATTAGTCCAAAGTGTCTCATGGCACTGAACATTAGTCCAAACGCACACGGAAGAAAAGATAACTGGATTAAGGTTTAAAGAAAACAGGTGGTAAGCAAGTGACAAATACAGTGATGAGAACACTCACCTAATATAGCACTTCTATATTTCAGTAAAACTTTATTCTCACTGCTTTGTGAAGAAAATGAATTTAAGATACATAGATTCAGGTCAACCATGAACATATAAATCGTGCCCTGCACAGGGTTAAGGCAAAAGTTCCTCTAAACAAGTTCTTTGAGTATGATTGCATGATTCCTAAAGAAAGTTATGCTTTTTTTCTAATTCACCTTCCCATGAGGGAGCGCCCTTTTTCACGTTTTTTTGTTTG
>NW_012121821.1:11319870-11380158 GCF_000951035.1 Colobus angolensis palliatus | reverse complement strand
ATTAAAGTTATTGTTGCACAAGTATTTTGCAGGTCATACTGGAGTTCCTAGGGAAAAAGTAAAGGATGGTAGACCCAGAGATCAAAGGTACATAATTAAGTCCAAGCTTCGGCCTCAACTCTGATTCTGGCGAAGTGCCTAATTTCCGTTGAAAGAGTTATTTGTCCAAAAGTATTAATACTTTATCATTTTATTCTTTAAATTTTTAGATTCAGGGGTTGATTTTCAGTGTTGGCATTCAAATTGTCTGAGGGAGTATATGATCTAAGTGTTTCCCACCGTCTTTGATATTCCTGATACGTTTTTACCCTGACATAGTAGTTAAGTTCCATTCCTGGGTCATCTCACACACAGAACTTACTGATCTTTGTATTTATGAAAGGAAACTGCACAGTAGAGACATACTGCAGAAATGACTAAACAGTGGCACTATAACTATCTAACATTATGGTAAAGATGTGGTATATATTTTCAATAAAATGTATTAAACAATTCAGAAGTCAAGAGGTGGAATGCTATTTCTAGTTTGGAGTAGGCATCTTGGAGCAGTCAGGGGCATCACTGGGAGTGAGGCATTTCAGCATTTGATGTTCATATATTATAATCCTTTCTGGGCGTATAATGATAAATAAATAAAAAATGAATAAGAAAATGCTAACACTAAGTTATGTGAAATGAAACCTCAGGTTTAAAAAAACAAAATGTGTCATTATAAGAATCTAAGTAAATTTGAATGTAACCTTAATGCTAAAGTGAGACATCATTTCATAACAACATGATATATTTAAGGCTAACCTTTGAATTATCCTACTGTGCTACATTGCTTTGGTGGTTTCAGTTCACTGTTTACATAATACTGATGGAATAACATTTGAATGGTATTAAAGCAGGATTTGCTTGATGTCTTTTTGTCTGTACGCATTTAAGGGATAACCAGGCACAGAACATTTTGGGTAGACCACATAATCTATTTAATATAGGGCCACTTTGTTTTTATAATCCAGTATTTTATCATGAAACTATTCCCAGGGGTGAAACATAGCCCATTTCTAGAGTAATGGAGTGTAGAGGAAAGGAGATAAGATTAAAAAGGCAAGTTCTATTGAGTAAAATCGAAGGATGTCAAGTACACATGAACATATCCACTAATATTTGTTAAAATTTTAAAAGTAAACATTTGTTAATTGTGACAATGATTAAATAGCATTTGCTTTCCTGTCAGCATTCAGCCACATGAGTACAGTTTCTGTTTATATTATAAAAGCGCATGCGTCTATTAGCATCATAATTCACACAAACATAGAAAAACATATTTATTTCATTAAAATGTATTAATTCCTTAGGTACAATTGTTCTTTGTGAAAGGAAGAAAGGTATGAATTTGTTTTTCTTCACAACTTTTTTCCTGTTGTTTTTGGTCATTGAATTCAGTTCCATTGGGGTAATCAGTTGGTAGGGGGCCAATCTCCTTGTTTAAGATGAAGTAGACTGTCACTTGAAGTGGGAAAATAAACAATTGCCCAGATAGAAAATGTTTATGCATTTGAAGTATTTTCCTGAAATTTGAAAAATGTATAAAGCCAAAGTATATATACTAAAAATAATAGCACATACTGTCATAGCCTTTACATCTAAATAATTTTGTCTTTTTCCGTAGTCAAATTAACTCAACCTTATTTACTCATCAATGACTTAATACTTACATAATGACATTATAAATGAAGTTGTCAGGTAAATAAACTAAATCACTCCTTCTAGTTCTTTGCAATAGGACAGAAACATTAAAAAGCAAGCCTACGTTCAAATACACAAATTATAAACGGTGCTAAATCATCACAATAAAGATCCCCTCTTCCAATGTGAGTTACACCATAGTACATGTATGTTTCAACAGGAAGCTTGTACCGTTTTTTGAAAGAGACCATTTCTGAGGCACAGGAAGTATGATGAGAACTGTGGGAACACTGACTAAAAGTGAGGGATGTCATACGGCATAATTCTATATACGTATGGCCAGGAGCTCTTCATTGCTTCTTTTCCGCTGGCAGAATGGTCTACTCTGAGGGTTTCTTGCTACCTTAAAATGAGGACATAATCATAACTATATCAAAAGACAATTTGACAAAGTATATTTTGGAGAAAATGTTTATGATTCTTCTACTCATGTTTCCAACCTCTCTTGAAAGAACATTTTCAGGCTTCCAGATAGGATGAGGCGTGGTGTACTGCTGAGGCCCCAACAGTCATCGACTTGACACTAATGTGGTCTGTCCTCCTGCTTATCATGAAGCTGCTATCTGTTTTCTGATAATGTCTATAGGTTCTCCCTAGTGGTACTTCCATATCCTAGGCATAGAGCGTCTACAATCCCTACCCACCTGAGGAAAGCCCTGAATTATCTGGCTGCCCTTTCTGTGCCTAGGTGAATAAATTTTAATCAGTGAGAAGGTAACATTAGAAAAATGCATTTTGGCCTTAAGTCCATGCCACGTGTAAGCATCCAATTATACCAATGATAAAACAGATAACGCTAAAATTTTCTACTAGTACCCTCTGGCTATTCAGGTGGTTCAGAATCTGGAAAAGAAGATGGATAGGTGATTATGTACCCTTCTCAAACCTCTCCAAAATTTAACAAGCCAGCAAATTTCATTTTCTAGGAAAATCTACATGATACCCATAGATGTGTCACAATATTTTCATACTAGAAAGGGAAAAGATGCCACTCTTTTCCAACCTTTAAAAACAATTCTAATGGTAAATGCTAAATCTCCTGCATTTACACACAAATGTCAATAAGAAATATTAAGAATAAATTATACATTTATATTACATTTAAAAATTCCATTAAAAGTGAGCAAAAAAATAATAGATATTTTTCAGAAGAAAGCATACAAATCACGATGAAACATATGAAACAATGTTCAACACCATTGATCATCAGAGAAATTGCAAATTAAATCACAAGGCAATATCATCTTACACCAGTCAGATAGCTATTATTAAAAAGACAAAAATATCAGACATTGGTGAGAATAAGGAGAAAAGGCAATGCTTATAAACTGTTGGTGGGAATGAAAATTAGTATAGCCTCTATGGGAACCTGTATGGAGATTTCTTGAATAACCAAAAATAGAACTATCCTTCAATGCATCATTCCCATTACTGGGTATCTACCCAAAGGAAAATAAATCATTATACCAAAAAGATACCTCCACTTCTATGCTTATCAAGTCATTTCTATGCTTATAATAGCCAAGATGTGGCATCATCCTAAAAATCCATCGACGGATGATTTGGTATAGAAAACGTATATATACAAAGTGGAAAACTATTCAGTCATAAGAAAGAATTCATGTCCTTTCCAACAACGTGGATGGAATTAGAAGCCATTATCTTAACTGAAACAACTCCGAAACATAAAGACAAATACAACATATTCTTACTTAGTAGCAGGAGCTAAATAATATCTACACATAGACATAAAGTGTGAACTGAGAGATATTGGAGACTAGAAGAGTGGGGCAATGGGAGGGAAGCAGATGATAAGACATTACTTAAAGGGTATGATATACTTTATTAGGGTGATGGATACACCAAAAGCAAGGACTTCACTACTAGGCCAAATATCTGTGTAGCAAAATTGTGCTTGTACACCTTAAATATATATATTTATGTATACATATATATTTGTGTGTGTGTGTGTATATATGTGTGTATGAGTGTGTGTGTGTATATATATACACACACACAAAAAAAAACTTCTAACTTTGAAGAAAATGTGTTTTTATTCCTGGACCAATATTATAGAACCTTTCTATCCAAAAAAATGATACAACATCAAACTGAGTGAGTCTACCAAAGGTTGAGTGCTATAGGCAAGAGGGAATGTTGGAGCAGCCTTGGAGTGGGGTTCCTTGGAAACTCTTGTCATGTGATGTAGTGGTATTCAAGGTCAGCTGTGTACCAAAGCAAGAGACACAATAACCAAACCATTAGGAGTTGAGTTAGGGATGTAATAATGGTGCCTGAATGAATCTGTCTGAAATTTCCAAAATAATTATTACAAAACAGTAAAATATTTCCTGGTGTTAATGTTAGGGAAGGGCATGATTTTCCTGCATGAAATTTCAGATACATTTTGTGGTGCCTTCTCTGCTGTGGCAAATATCAGATTTGGAAATGATCACAAAGGATATATCCAAAGATGGTTTGTGCAGGAATTAGAAAAAAAAAAAAAGCAAAAGGAAAACACAGTTTGGCAAGTTTTGCTTATTACTACCCAAAGTTAAGAGCCATATTGGGAGCAATAAATTTGGTACCTGAGAGGAGAATTATACCAGCAATCAAATGGAATGATTTCTCATGGTATGAAAATAGGCTCTCAATGAATATTTAATATATTAATAAATATTAAATGATGCAAATCCAAGAAAATCACACTTACAGTATTTGAGAATCCAGTACTATGGCTTGAATAAGTTTCCAAATGCAAAGATTAGCAAATATATGCAAACATATACATGATCAAATGCAATAAAGAAAGCAACACATAGCCCAAAGAAACAAAGGAAGAAGATATTGTCAAAATGGTTTATTCCTAGGACATAGGGGAATATTTTTGAAAGATTATTGACATCAAAATTTAATAAAATGCAGATTCCATAAAATGACATATAAGATGAGATAATAAGAAATCAGATTTAGGTGAATTTAGAAATCCCTGATAGGCATCCAAAATATTTTTTAAAAAGAGGTGAATGAGATAAGAAAAGGGCTTACTAGGAATTAGAGTGCAATGAAACAATAAAAACTGCATTAGAACCAGTGTATCTCCTCTGAATAGGAATCTAAAGTATCTTTTTTTAAAAAGTCCCTTATCTTTCTCTTCATCCCTGGCAATGAAAAAGGAATTGCTGTCGGAAATTTGAGATCATTAACGGGGCTCTCTTTTTAGTGAATGAGTCACAGTAGTTTGGCTCTTCTCTTCCACCTTTTTCTTTGTTGTCTTCGGACTAGTGATAGACAGATGGCTCTGCACAGAGATGGAGGCCTGGCTATCTCTTTTTCCCTTCTTCATTCTCTTCTCCCACATGAGAAGGTAAGCCACTGCTCCATTTAAGCGCTCTACTGTAATTGAAAAATTTTTAAAAAGGTCTGCATTCTTTCTGATTGTGATGGATACATTAGACTATCATTTTCTCTCAAATTCTAAAAAGATCTTAAAATTGTTTTGTGCATTTAGGGATAGGGAAAGTGAAACAGTGCAGATTTCAGAGTCTGTTTTTGTCTTATATTTCTTTAGTATGCTACATTTTTCTATCTAACTGTATGTAGAATATATGTGATAGCTATGATTGTATGTGTGCATATATAACATAGCTGTAGTCTTACCTGCCTTAGTTACCTAGCCCGGGAAATACTCCAATTTTATTTCCATCAAGGCAAGAGTATAAAAAAGGATGGCTAAGGTAGAGCTATGTTGTATATGAGAACACTGGGAACCTCTCCAAATGTGCAGGGGAATTGAACAAAGGCAAAAATATGGAGAGAGATGACAGCTATATGATAGAAGATAGCGTCTGGAGAAACTACCTATAAACTGGAAAATTAATAAAGAATAAACAATTAAAAATCAATAGTACAGTGAAAAGCTATTCTAGAGTTGAAGTCAAATTTATAAGTAAAACATGCTCACAGCATATATGGAAAAAGAATAAAGGAATTCAAACCTAGACATCCAAACATTTAGAATTTTCATAGTATCTTCTAAACTATACAAATATCTTGGCAGGGGAAAAGTACTAATAACAAATGATGTAAAGGAAAATTAGGATGTGTTAGACTTTTCCTCCACAACATTAAATTCCAGAAGACAATATATGAATATCTTACATAGAGGTCATAGGTGGGCTCACCACTGTATCCCAGACACAGAAAGGTTTGCTTTGAATGGCGCAAATTTTTATACTATGCATTTCATTTAAAATGTGTGTGGTTCTGGACCCTCCTTGAATAATAGTAATATTTGGCAATAATTGGATCCACATTTCATCAAGACAGCAATAAACTGGAGCTGAGTCTGTCTGCATCACATTTCTGTCTCTCCTAACTTTCTTTTCCCAGCACTGAGGCAAACTATCAGTTAGGAAAGGATTCCCTATTTAATAAATGGTGCTGGGAAAATTGGCTAGCCATAAGTAGAAAGCTGAAACTGGATCCTTTCCTTACTCCTTATACGAAGATTAATTCAAGATGGATTAGAGACTTCAATGTTAGACCTAATACCATAAAAACCCTAGAAGAAAACCTAGGTAGTACCATTCAGGACATAGGCATGGGCAAGGACTTCATGTCTAAAACACCAAAAGCAATGGCAGCAAAAGGCAAAATTGACAAATGGGATCTAATTAAACTAAAGAGCTTCTGCACAGCAAAAGAAACTACCATCAGAGTGAACAGGCAACCTATAGAATGGGAGAAAATTTTTGCAATCTACTCGTCTGACAAAGGGCTAATATCCAGAATCTACAACGAACTCAAACAAATATACAAGAAAAAAACAAACAACCCCATCAAAAAGTGGGGAAAGGATATGAACAGACATTTCTCAAAAGAAGACATTCATACAGCCAACAGACACATGAAAAAATGCTCATCATCACTCGCCATCAGAGAAATGCAAATCAAAACCACAATGAGATACCATCTCACACCTGTTAGAATGGCCATCATTAAAAAATCAGGAAACAACAGGTGTTGGAGAGGATGTGGAGAAATAGGAACACTTTTACACTGTTGGTGGGATTGTAAACTAGTTCAACCATTATGGAAAACAGTATGGCGATTCCTCAAGGATCTAGAACTAGATGTACCATATGACCCAGCCATCCCACTACTGGGTATATACCCAAAGGATTATAAATTATTCTACTACAAAGACACATGCACACGTATGTTTATTGCGGCACTATTCACAATAGCAAAGACTTGGAATCAACCCGAATGTCCATCTGTGACAGACTGGATTAAGAAAATGTGGCACATATACACCATGGAATACTATGCAGCCATAAAAAGGATGAGTTTGCATCCTTTGTAGGGACATGGATGCAGCTGGAAACCATCATTCTTAGCAAACTATCACAAGAAGAGAAAACCAAACACCGTATGTTCTCACTCATAGGTGGGAACTGAACAATGAGATCACTTGGACTCGGGAAGGGGAACATCACACACTGGGGCTAATCATGGGGAGGAGGGGAGGGGGGAGGGATTGCATTGGGGAGTTATACCTGATATAAATGATGAATTGATGGGTGCTGACGAGTTGATGGGTGCAGCACACCAACATGGCACAAGTATACATATGTAACAAACCTGCACGTTATGCACATGTACCCTAGAACTTAAAGTATAATAAAAAAAAAAAAGAATTGTCCTTGGGTGAGTATATTAAATGAACAAGTAGTTCTATGCACTCATAGTTCATGGTGCAAAAGTGAAAGGTAAATGGAAAGACTACTTACTTTAAGAAAAAATGAAACAGAAAGTATTGCCATATTTCTCTTCTTATGTCATATTTTTAAAATGCATTTATTCATTTTATTCATGACATGAGAATGACTCTAAGCATGTTTCATTAACTTACCCTTTTTTTGCCCTTTGTAGCCATTTAAGTTCTTAAACCCATGTAAGTATTTGAAATGAAAGTTTAGTGCCTAGTTACTCCACCTATTAGATAGTTATTTAGTTCAATGGAGAGACTTTCTCAGATATGCCACAGTTCACCTTTCAAAGCTCTAGTACTATTTTTTTGGGAAACAAATTAGTGAGAAAAGTTTTAGACCCACTAAAAAATGAATATAAATTAAATTTCATTTCATAATATTTTGCTTCCTCCTGAAAACATTTAGAAATCTAAAAAGTACATTTTGCATAGAAATAGAAAGTAAATAATTTCTGATATTTGTATGAAAATTTTAATCACTGTATCCCAGACATAGATATGCTGCTTTGTCTTTCGTGCAAAGATGAAAATTGTATGAAAGCTTTGTACAAATACAAAAAGAATCAAGGTGATAGTTTACAAACAGGATATTAATGTGGGAAAAATAACTATGGCATTCAAATTGATCAAATATGATTTAAAAATTAATCATTGTTAAAATCCTCCAGTGAAACCATCTGAACCTCAGTATTACTTCCTTTTGTCCTTTCTAATTATAAATTAAATTTCTTTAATAACTGTAAGATTATTCTGATTACCTATTTCATCTTGATTGAGTTTCATTATTTAGGATGGTTGAGGAATTGGTTCATTTTTGAACAGTATTGTTCATTTTGAACAGTATTGAGTTACAAATGGGTGGTGAACAGTCATCACACTTGAGGTTCTCATTGAGAAAGTCTCATAAAGATGGTCCGTGTAATATAATAAAAAGTGATTTGATAATGTTCACAAAATGAAATACAACAGTGACTTACACATGACATTTCTTATGACTCAGTATATAAGGCCAATGGTATTACATCAACATACAAGTGAATTAGGACAATTTCATCAATAGTCCAATCATTCTGACCCTACTTCAGAGTTCTCTGATGCCATGGCTTGATCCAACTACACAATTTACATAGAAGATAGCATGTGTTATAGCTTAAAAACTCTAAATAATACTTCTTCTAAGTATTATAAGCAGGATTTTTATAATCCTTATAGACAGGATTTCCCCAAGGATCTGATGAAAGCGTCCTAGGTTATATTCTTCATCAGGCTCTAACACTGGCAATATTTTGTATAAGGAGCAAATCTTTTACTTTAACATTTAATAAAGTGAAGTGGAGGTAGTAGTTGGGCAGGATACCCTCTGGAAAATTGTTTTAGATTTATTGAGATCTGACTGACAAAAATTATATATATTTAAGGTATACAAAGTGATGATTTGATACACATATACACTGTAAAATCATTACCCCAATCAAGCTAATTAACACTATTACCACTTCACATAGTTACGTTTGTGTGTGTGCTAACATTTACATTTACTTTCTTACCATATTTTAAGTATACAACATGTTATTATTAACCATAGTCACCATGCTATACATTGGAGCTACAGAACTTACTCATCTGAAAATTGAAAGTTTGTGTCCTCTGACCATCATCTCCCCATTTCTCCCACCTCCCAGACCCTGGTAACCACCATTCTATTCTTGTTTCAGGAGTTCAACTTGTTTATATTCCACATATAAATGATACCATACAGTATTCATTTTTCTCTGTCTGGATTATCTCACTATCATACTGTCCTCCAGGTTCATCCATGTTGTCTAAATAGCAGGATTTTCTTTTTTAAAAAAGGTTAAAGAATATTTGTGTGTGTGTGTCACACACTACGTACCTATTCATCCATTGATGGATACGTAGGTTATTTTCATATCTTAGCTATTGTGAATAATGCTCCAATGGACATGGGAGTACAGATATTTCTGTGAGATAGTTCTTTCATTTCCTTTGGATATTTACCGAGAAGTGGGATTGCTGGACCATATGGTGGTTCTATTTTTATTTTTTTTTTGAGGAACTTCCATACTGTTTTCCATAGCAGCTGCACCAATTTACATTCCCACCAATAGTGCACACAGGTTCCCTTTTATCCATATTCTTGCCAACACTTGTTATCTTTTGACTTCTTGAAAATACTTATTCTAACACATATAAGGTGATATATCATTTCGATTTTGATTTGCATTACCCTGATACTTAGTGGTGTTGAGCACCTTTTATTACAGCTTTTGGTTATTCTTATATCTTCTCTGGAAAAATATCTATTCAGGTCCTTTGCTCTTTTATTAACTGGATGATTTTGTTGTTGCCATTGTTGTTTGATCTTTTTTGTTTGTTTTTGCTATTGAGCTGCAGGAGTTTCTTATATATTTTAAATATTAACCTCTTGTCAGTTATAGAGTTTGCAAATATTTTCTCCCATTGCTTAGTCTCCCTTTTAGTTTTGTTGGTTGGTTGATTTTCTGCCCAGAAACTTTTAAATCTGATGTAGTACCACTTCTTTATTTTTGCTTTTGTTGCCTGAGCTTTCAGTATTATATCCAAAGAAAACCATTGCCAAGATCAGTTTAAAAGAGCTTTCCTCGTTTGTTTTCTTCCAGGAGTTGTACAGATTCAGGTCTTATGTTTTAAGTTTTTAATCTATTTGGAGTTGATTTGTGTGTATGGTATAAGATGAAGTTTCTATTTCATTCTTTTGCATGTGGATAATTTTTCCAACACCATTTATAGATGGGACTATCTTTCCCTATTGTGTATTTTTGGCAACTTTGTCAAAGATTTGTTTACCCTACATGTGTGGGTTTATTTTTGGACTCTATTTCCTTTCCATTGGATCGTGTGTCTATTTTCATTCCAGAACCAAAAACTATTTTGATTGTTACAACTTTGTAATATAATTTGAAATAGAAAAATCGGATGCCTCCAGCTTTGTTCTTCCTCAATTCCCTTAGCTATTTTGGATTTTAATGGTTGTAAACGATCTTTAGGCCTTCAGAAGTTTAAAACAACTACTTGCCTAAATAAAATTGTATTGTTCTTCAATATTTGCAGGATATAATTAAGACCTTTTCAAAAATGGTTTTTGAGTGAACTTGATTCCTAAGTCATTGGATTGAGACTTCTATGGAAGTGATATTCATTCATTTGTTGCCATAATAACTCCGAAGGCAAATATATGTGTAAATTTAATACCTACTATATATTATTATTTTATTATGCTCTCAGGATACAGCAAAAAGCAAAACTTAGTTCCCAGTTTTGACAAAAGTCTTTTGTCATGAAGGACCAAAAACAAACAAAAACCAAAGAAAATAGCAAATATACTTGAAGCACAGAGAGAGAGGGAATAAGAAACAATGAGGAGGAGGAGAAGAGTAAGTGGATATTTCATGAAGTGTTTTATGAAGGAAGGCAAGCTTGTAAAGTCTTTGGCAGATGTGTGAAATTCACATGATAGGACATCCATGGAATGTGAGTTCTGTCAGCCATAATGAGATTATAAATAGGTCCTGGATGACACTGGTTGGATGACCAAGAGAAACTTAAGCAAGTTAAGGAGAATACCATAATATGAACCAGTTCAGATGGTTCTCTCTTTAAACTTTTGTGTGAGGAGAGGAACTCAGGGATCTGATTTATAGAATGTCAACTGCATGGTATAGGAGTGACTCGATGGGGACAAAATGTCCAACTAGCTTTTCCAATATATTAGTAGTTTTCCAACGTAACCCCTCAATATTGGTAGTTGCTGCAATAAAGTATTTAACATTAATGAAACTGACCTATGACTTTGCTAGTATTATTTTCTGTGCTCCTATTTTTATGCCGTTGAAGTCTTATTTGTCTTTCAAAGTCCTGCCTTAATATTTCTAAAGAGAGAATAATCTGTTCTCACACCGTTCAACCAATTTTTTTTACATCTCTCATTATAGATAGGTAGACAGACAGATAGACAGACAGATGAGAAATCATTTTTGTTTTAATTTTTCTCAACCCTTAGAATGAGGGGATCTTGGATTAGGCAATCCTGTGAATCCTTTAGTATCAAAAACAGTGCTTTACACATCGTATCAGTCCTTTTTTTTCCATCTAAAATTTTATTTTTTTAATCAGAGGTTACATGGAATACATAGTGTCCTGCTAATGAGTGAAATAAATTTTATTTAGAGTTTTATTTATATAGGACACATTGTGCATTAATAAGTCTCGGATTGGGGGTGTCCCCCGCCCCAGTGCTTAGCTGTGTCACAAAGAATAGGTGAAAAGTTTCAATCAATAAAGATAGTCAAAGATGCCATTGTACATTCAGAATTTTTAAAAAATGTATTTCCCAAGAAAATAATTAATTTTATTTCTTACCCAGTGGGTCATTTTATATTTGTTAGAACATCTATATTGTATATGAAGCATTATTTGGTATGCAAACTGACAGGAAATATATTTCCATTTTGTTTCTAAGAAAATCATATATTTATGTATTATAAGAATTCAAAATGGTTATCTTCTGGGACAATAAATAATATCCCTCCAACACAGCTGAGTGCAAAACAAGTTGAGTCAGTTTCTCCAAACTTAGAAGTTGAACTATTAGCTTTACTAGGGATAGACTGGACTGAGATATAAAGTTTATAATACTTGTAATGAGATTCATTTATTCACTGAGTTGCCTGTGCATTCACCTTTCCCAGGCAGAGTCATCACTCTTTCCACATAGAAAATATCCAAGGTGAACACATACTTTTCTCTGCACACACAGGATCCAGAAGAAATAAGAGGAAGAGGGTCTGTTGAGCATGCTCAGATTCTTCTCCCCAGTTCACCAAGACCCAAAGATATTTCTTCTCTTTTCGTGGAAACTGGAGAGATGGTAACAAGTTGTTTTTGAATTGGTATCTACATCGTTATATGTACTTATACATTCTTCTAAGTCTATTTCTAAATCTTCTCATCTATATTTACATCTATACCCAAATCTATGTTTTTCTAACTCTATCTCTTCACATCCATTTTATGTATGTAAACTTCCTGTTTCTTTCCTTATCAATCAGATTTTATAATTGAATCTAATAGCCATGCTATTTCGACTTTTACGATTCTCTGTCAGATGTCTTCTTCTGGGACACATTCTTCATGGAATGTTCTGTTGACAGTCTTGGAAATAAAAGGTAGGGTTTAATGGTGTCCCTAAATATTGGATAGACCCAGAATTG
Source organism: Colobus angolensis palliatus (assembly GCF_000951035.1). Lineage (NCBI taxonomy): Eukaryota > Metazoa > Chordata > Mammalia > Primates > Cercopithecidae > Colobus > Colobus angolensis. The sequence continues at coordinate 11,367,378 of NW_012121821.1, read as the reverse complement.
CTTTAAATTCATTTATTGAATGTACATGAGTACGGGCTGGATGTATATAAACTGAAACAAAGTCCTAATTTCAACCTGGCTTCTCACTCTTGGCATGAATGCTTTTAGAATTACTTCCAATGTTGATTGCATATGTTCAAGAAACAAAGTTAGTAAAGGCTAGCTAAAGGAAAGTATAAATAAGTATAGGATAACTAATAAATTTGGTGAAAATTGTGGCGGCACAGCAGAGTCAGATAATCCAATTTTACTATTTTAAATGTTTCCTGTTAAGTATTTCTTTTTCATTTATTCACTCATTGAAAAGTACTTAAAAATTTAAAAACTAATTATTTCTGTAAGTAACTTCAAAGATGATGGCTTTTGAGATTATATCTAGAAATATTAGGAGCTACTTAAAATTTCTATATTACATAGTACTTCTCCTTTGTTGAGGGAAAAATACAAAAAGAATATAAGTAAGGAAAGAAGGAACCAACTCTGATTATTGGTAATAGATATTCCAAATAAACAATCAAAGAAACAATATTAAATATTTATTCTTTTAACATCCAACAATGTGAAGTCATACTGAAGTTTACTAAATTCCACCAAATAGAAATTATATATGTTGTGGAATTGAAACACAATATACTTCAATAATATGTTAAAATGAGTTTGGATTGTTTATACCATTGTCTTACCCTAATGCAATAGAAACTCAGAGTTTATTGTACAGTATAGATGAAGTAAATATTTATTCTCTTCTTGCTTAAATAGATTGTTTTCAAACAAATTGAAAATTATATATGTGCAATAGTTATGTAAATTTATAAAACAATTCTTTCAAATGTAAATTTTATAGAAAACATGCCATTTAAGAAAAGTACACCTATAAATATTCCCATTCATTATAAGCAAACTAAAAGAGTGCTTTTGTATTGAAATAATGCATTCTAATGGAATTGGAAATGTTGACAAGCCACCAGGAAAAGCAGGCATTTTAAAATGGGGGAGACAAAGAGTGATAATAAATAGATGCAAAATTGTTGAATCATGTTATCCCTTGATATAAAACTAGACTGTTGAAATTCTAAGTATCAGAGAGGACTATTGAAAAGAAATCATTGAAAAATATTGCACAATTACTCCATAGAACTAATGGAGATTTTAAATAATTTTCAAAGCATAAGACAGAAAAAGCATTTGTCCGCTTATGTTTTTACTCCATATGTTCATTTTCTTATAGTTCTACTGTTTTGCTACATTTACAATGTTCTGGAACCGTATAATTCAGTAGATGTTATTGCTAGTTCTACTTCTTGATATACCATTTTTTTCTCTTTTCTCTCTCGATACTCTGTTTTCCAATATAGAGTAATCTAATAGTCAGGAGAGTATGTTTTGAGCCAAAGTTACATTGTTTTTCGAAGAAAGAGGTAGACATTACTGAATTTGATCTTGCTTTTCTCCTTTGTCAAATTTTCACTGCTGTGTAATTGCTTTGTATTGTGTGCACTTGAACTATGTGACTTGTGTGAAAATTACTAAGTAGCATTTCAGATTTAACTAATTAACCCCTACAAGTGAATGAGCAATGCAATTTTATTACAGTTTCCTTGTACACAATAACAATTGACCTTTTGAAGGCTATGTCCTTACCATACTGATGTGTGCTTCCAATATAAATTTAAAGCATCTCTCATTTGTAACTAAAGGAGAAAAATAGCATTTTGAATATAACAATCATTATTAGAGTTTGTATTCTACTACATTCACTATGGTCTATATTAAGTAGTGAATGTTATGAAAATGCAATCTTTATTTGACAAGATGAGCTTCTGAAAGTCCCTAATAATCTGTAATGTGAACATCTGGATTCTAAAAAGACATTGTTTTCATGTGGATATATCTGTGAGGATTCGGTTTTGTTGTTGGTGGTGGTGGTATTTGACTGGAGAAAGAGAGGGAGAGAAAAAATAAGAAGTATGTAGGAGGCATTTTGCAGTTTTTAAAGATTCAATAAACTAATATTTTAATTTTGAAAAGTGCTGCTGAGTAGAATTAGGTATGCATTATTTCTGAGGCCATTGATTCATTTGTTTATGTATTAATTTAATAAAGCAATAAATATTCAGGATTTAGGGTGTTCTAGATACTCTGTATCTGAGACTCTGAGAATGGAAAATTAAATCCTCCTCCTTTAAGAGTTCAATAGTAAGAGGAAGACAAATATACAAATATTTACCATTGAATGTTGTAATTTATCTGGGGAATAATTGTAGCTATTTCAGTGGGAAAAGAGAACTCCACTTCTGCCTTGGGAGTTGGGTAAAAGTCAGGGAAGACATCTACTTAATAGATGTAGGTATTTGGTGTTTGTTAGCAGTATATTAGGATAAGCTCATGTAAACCTACGTCACAAACAGTGACAGTTTCCCTAAAAAAGGGAGACATTTATTCTTCGATAGGATGTTGCAATGAGAACACACATGCCAGAGTAAATTGTGTATTCAGGAAGGTAAAGAAAGAGAAAGAGTTTTTAAAGGAAAAATGACAAGGACTACATGATTGCTTTGAAATGATTATCCTTGGCTACACAAATCAATAAGAGTGACACAAGTCTGAGGTTAGACAGGCAGTTGCTGGGCAGATGTCCTCCCAGCATTTTTGGTAAGGTTACAATGGCCTTTGTGCGAGGTTGTGGTTTCTGCAAAGTCTTTTGTGATGGTTTTGTTATCAGACATACAAGTATGAGAACCCTCTTTTAACACCCTTACGTAGCTCTATTTGTCAGAAGAGTTTTTGTTTGTTTGTTAACACAAATGACTTCATGTTTATTCTGATAATGTTCACACTAAAAAATCCAGTAACAATATCATCTATTTCTATTTCTAATGTGTGACTTCCAAGATTAACCCTTTATGAAGTTGTTCTCATCAGTTAAATAAACAGAGCCTGGAGGAGTGCTTGTGGAAGATTTGTATGCCAGACTTAGAAGTGGCATGCATTTCATTGTCTCACAGAACTTCATCCCGTGCTGTACTTAACTGCAGTGGAGACTGAAAGATCTGGACAAAGAGAAAGTAGAATTGGGGAGACTACTGATGAGGTTTGCCACAGTAAATATTTCAAATAAACAGAACAATGGTATGGTCAAAGGCTTCTGAATTTCAGCATGGTTGATGTGTTTTAGAAAGCAACACGTTGTTTTAGCTAAATATGCAGAAGCCATGCAAAAGCCTTTCAGTTTTGGTCTTGAGACAGTGGAGGAAAGCTATACAGTTATTTTGAGTAATGAGCAGATTTGATCATGTTTGCATTATTGCCTATAAAAATGATAAAATGATGCAATAATCTTAGTATAAATATCTTTCTTAAGACAATCAGTTATGATTTGTATTTTTTTTACTTATAACAGGCAATCAGACACCTACCAGTCCAAAATACCAGCTTAAATACCGTCAGACTCATATGATTTACATATCTTATTATTTTAAGAAAATTGAAGGAAAGGTTACATAGAGATTGAAACTAATTATTTCTATAATTTTTTTTTTTCAACTGAGAAAATAACATTGCATTTTTCTACAGAAAGTTATTACGAAGCTTCCTATAAATCTCACAGGACCTATTAAAAAAAAAACAAAATAATAAAAAGGGTTATTCAGGCAACAAACAGCACAATAAATAGAACAGTATCTCATATCTCAATACTAATTTTGAATGTAAATGGCCTAAATTATCCACTCAAATTATACAGAATTGTAGAGTTGATAATAATTTACCAACCAAGTATCTACTGTCTTTAAGAGACTCACATAAGAACTCACATAAACTTAAGACAGAGGGGCAGAAAAAGATATTTCACACAAATGGACACCAAAAGTGAGCAGGAGTAGCTATTCTTGTATCAGACAAAACAAACTTTAAAGCAATAGCAGTTAAAAAAGACAAAGAGAGACATTATACAATGATAAAAGGACTTGTCTAACAGGAAAATTTCACAATCCTAAATATATATCCACCTAACACTGGAGCTCCTAAATTTATACAAACAATTACTAGTAAACCTAAGAAATGTGATTGACAGCAGCACAGTAATAGTGGGATATTTCAGTACTCCACTGACAGCACTAGACAAGTCATCAAGACAGAAAGTCAACTAAGAAACAATGAATCTAAACTATACTCTAGAACAAATGGTTTAACAGATATTTACACAACATTCTACCAAACAACTGCAGAATATAAACTCTATTAATCAGCATAAGGAACATTCTCCAAGATAGACCACATGATAGAGCACAAAACAAGCCTCAATAAATTTAAGAAAATTGGAATTATATCAAGTACTCTCTCATACCACAGTGGAATAAAATTGGAAATCAATTCCAAAAGAAACCATCAAAACCATGTAATACATGGACATTAAATAACCTGCTCATGAATGATCATTGGGTCAACAATAAAATCATGATGGAAATTTAAAAATTCTTTGAACTGAACAATAATAATGAAACAACCTATCAAAACTTCACAGATACAGCACAGGCGATGCTAACTGGAAAGTTCATAGCCTTCAATGACTGCATTAAATAGCCTGAAAGAGCACAAATAGACAATCTAAGGTCACACTTCAAAGAACTAGAGAAACAAGAACAAATCAAACATAAATCCAGCAGAAGAAAAAAAAAACAAAGATCAGAGCAGAAACAAATGAAATTGAAACAACAAAAAATACAAACCATAAATGAAACAAAGAGCTGATTCTTTGAAAAGATAAATAAAATTGATAGACCATTAGTGAGATTAAGCAAGAAAAGAAATCCAAATAAGCTCAATTAGAAATGAAATGGGTGACATTATGATAGATACCATAGAAATACAAAAGATCATTCAAGGATACTATGAACTTCTTTATTTGCATAAACTGGAGGAGATGGATAAATTACTATACAAACCTCCAAGATTAAACCAGAAAGAAATAGAAACTCTGCACAGACCAATAACAAACAGCAAGTTTGAAATGGTAATTTAAAAATTGCCAACAAAATAAAGTCCAGGACCATACAAATTCACAGCTGAATTCTATTAGACATTTAAAGAAGAACTAGTATCAATCCTGTTGACACTATTCCACAAGATATAGAAAGAGAGATACAGAAAGATAAATCATTCTATGAAACCAGTATCACCCTATCACCCTAATACCCAAGCCAGGAAAGGACATAACAAAAAAAAAAAAAAGAAAGAAACATACAGACCAATATCCCTGATGAATAAGAATACAAAAATCCTTAACAAAATACTAGCAAACCAAATTCAACAGCTTATCAAAAAGATAATCCACCATGATCAAGTGGGTTTCATACCAGGGATGCAAGAATAGTTTAACATACACAAGTCAATAAATGTGATACACCACATAAACAGAATTAAAAACAAAAATCACATGATCACCTCAATAGATGCAGTAAAAACATTTGACAAAATCCAGTATACCTTTATGATTAAAACCCTCAACAAAATTGGCATAGAAGGGGCATACTTTAATAAAAGACATCTATGACAAATCCACAGCTTACAGTATAGTAAACAGGGAAAAGTTGAAAGCATTTCTTCTGAAAACTGGAATGAGACAAGGATACCCACTCTCACCACTTCTAGTCAATGTAATAGTGGAAGTCTTAACCAGAGAAATCAGATAAAAAAGAAGAAATAAAAGGCATAGAAATCAGTAAGAAGGAAGTAAAACTGTTGCTATTGGCTGATGACATCATTGTGTACCTAGAAAACCCTAAAGACTCCTCCTAAAAGCTCCTAGAACTAATAAATGAATTCACAAAGTTTCAGTATACAAAATTAACGTACACAAATCAATAGCTTTGCTATACACCAACAGCATCCAAGCTGAGAATCAAATCAAGAACTCAACCTCTTTTACAATAATTGCAAAAATTAAATAAAATACTTAGGAATATAACTAACCAAGGAGGAGAAAGACCTCTACAAGGAAAATTACAAAGCACTGCTAAAAGAAATCATAAATGATACAAACAAATGAAAACACATCCCATGCTAACGAATAGGTAGAATCAATATTGTGAAAATGACCATACTACCAAAAGCAATCTACAATTTCAGTACAATTCCCATCAAAATACCACTATCATTCTTCACAGAACTAGAAGAAACAATCCTAAAATTTATATGGAACCAAAAAAGAGCCCACATAGACAAAGTAAGACTAAGCAAAAAGAACGAACCTGGAGGCATCATGTTACCTGACTTCAAACTATACTATAAGGCCATAGTCACCAAAACAGCATGACACTGGTATAAAAATGGCACTTAGACAAAGGGAACAGAATAGAGAATCCAGAAATGAAGCCACATACTTACAGCTAACTGAACTTCAACAAAGCAAACAAAAACCTAAAATGGGGAAAGGGCACCCTGTTCAACAAATAGTGCTGAGATAATTGGCAAGTCACATGTAGAATAATGAAACTAGATCCTCATCTTTCACCGCATAAAAAAATCAACTCAAGATGGATCAAGGATTTAAATCTAAGACCTGAAACCATAAAAATTCTAGAAATAACATCAGAAAAATCCTTCTAGACATTGGCTTATGCAAAGACATCATGACCAAGAACCCAAAAGCAAATGCAACAAAAACAAAGACAAATAGATGGGATTTAATTAAACTAAAAAACTTCTGCACAGTGAAAAATCAAAAGCAAAAACAAACAAACAAACAAAACAATCAGCAGAGTAAATAGACAACTCACAGAATGGGAAAAAATCTTCGCGATCCAACCAAGAATATCCAGATCTACAAGGAACTCAAAAAATTCGGCAAGAAAAAAATAAGCACTCCTATCAAAAAGTGTGTTTAGAACATGACTAAACAATTCTTAAAAGAAGATATTCAAATGGACACAAAATCAAAAAGTGTGTTAAGAACATGACTAAACAATTCTTAAAAGAAGATATTCAAATGGACACAAACATATGAAAAAATGCTCGATGTCACTGATGATTAGGGGAATGCAAATAGAAGGCAGGATGTGATACCACCTTCCTCCTGCAAGAACGGCCATAATAATAATAATAATAAATAGATGTTGGTGTGGATGTGGTGAAAAGGGAACACTTTTACACTGCTGTTGGAAATGGAAACTAGTACAACCACCACGGAAAACAGTGTGGAGATTCCTTAAAGCACTAAAAGTAGAACTACCATTTGATCCATCAATCCCACTGCTGGGTATCTACCCAGAGAAAAAGAAGTCATTATACAAAAAATATATTTGCACATGCCTGTTTATAGCAGCAGAATTCACAATCACACGAATATGGAACCAGCCCAAATACCCATCAATTAATAAGTGGATAAAGAGATTGTAGTTTACGTATACCACTTACGTATACCATTCCTTCATCAAAAGGAATGAAATAATGGCATTCACTGCAACCTGGGTAGCAACCATTATTCTAAGTGAAGCAACTCATGAATGGAAAAACCAAACATCATATGTTCTCACTTATAAGTGGGAGCTAAGCTATGAGGATGCAAAGGCGTAAGAATAATATAATGGATTTTGGGGACTCAGAGAAAAGGGTGGGAGGAGAGTGAGGGATAAAGGACAACACATTGGGTACAGTGTACACTGCTCAGGTGACAGGTGCAACAAAAGCTTAGAAATCACCACTAGAAAACTTATTCATGTAACCAAGCAACATCTTGTCCCCCAAATCCTAATGAAACAATATATATAACTTTAAAAATCTGAATAATGTATATCTGAATAAAATTTAAAAAATAACAACATTTGGATCTCCTAAGATGTACAAATGGCTAACAAGCACATGAAAAGATGTGCAAAATCATTAGTCATTAGGGAAATGCAAATTAAAACCAAAGTGAAGTACCACTCCACTTTCACTAGAATGATAATTTTAAAAATGGAAAATAAAAAGTTTTGGCAAGCATGTGGAAAAATGTGTACTCTTGTACATTGCTGGTGGGAGCGTAAATGGTGCAGCCACTGATGAAAAGAGCTTGACGGCTCCTCAAAAAGTTAAACATGGAATTATCATATGACCCAGTAATTCTACTCCTGGGTACATACCTCAAAGAATGCAAACAAATAAATGTATGTACATGGTCATAGTAGTACTATTTACAACAGCCAAAAAATGAAAACAGCTCAAATGCCCATCAATGAATGACTGGAGAAACAAACTGTTGTATATCACAGAATGAAATATTACTCAGCCATAAAAAAGGAATGAAGTACTGATTCATCTACCATGTGGATGAACCTCAAAAACATGCTAAGTGAAAGATGCCCGACACAAAGGGTCACATATTGTATGATTCCATGTATATGAAATATCTAGAACAGATAAGTCCATAAGACACAGAACACAGATTGGTGGTTGCCAGGGACTGGAGAGAAGAAAGATGCTTAATGTTTAAAAGGTTTTCTTTTCAGGTAATTAAAATGTTTTAGAATTAGATAGAGGTGATGGCTGTACAACACTGTGAAGGTGCTCAATGCTACTCAATTGTTCATTTTAAAATTGTAGGTGTTATGTTATGTGAATCTCACCTAAAAAATATCTGAAAAAAAAGAAAATTATTACAAAGTTTTTTTCATCCTTTTGTTACAAGTACATTACACCATAAATCAGCTTCCTTTTATTGAATACCTACTATGCATTATTAAACATATGTACACACACACATATGATTGATTCATAATTCTCACCAAGATTAGCTTTAAAGTTCAGGGTATTAGACAAAAAGAATCACTAATATAACACAGAACTGAAAATACATGACAGCATATGTACCCTAAAAATCAATCAAAATTAATGTCTATCACATATATTCAATAAACATTCAACCAATATTTAGTAGCACCTACTATGTCTGTGAAATTGCAGACATAGCTTATATGCCTGAGCTACATCAGATATTTCTTTAGAAATGTGTATATACATTCTGAGAAGTGCATCAGTGGCAATTTTTGTCATTGTATGAACATCATAGAGTGTATTCACAAAAACCTGATGGCATAGCATCCTACACACCTATATTATATGGTGTAGCCTCTTGTTCTTAGGCTAAAACCTGTATAGCATGTTACTGTATTGAATACTGTAGGCAATTATAACACAATAGTAATTATTTGTGCACCTAAACCTATCTAAACATAGAAAAGGTACAGTAAAAATAGAATATAAAATAGAAAATGTGGTGTACCTGTATAGGGCACTTACCAAGAATGAAGCTTGTAAGACTGGAAGTTGCTCTGGAGGAGTCAGTGAGTGAGTGGTGAGTGAATGTGAAGGCCAAGGACGCGACTGTACACTACTGTAGGCTTTATCAACACTGTGCACAAAGGATATACAAATTTATTTAAAATCCTTTATTAAATAATAAATTAGCTTTTAGCTTACTATAACTTTTGTAGCATATATTGTTTTAAAATGTTTTGACCTTTTGTAATAACACTTGTCTTAAAGCCCAAACACATTTTACAGCTACACAAAAATATTTTCTTTCTTTATATTCTTAATCTATAAGCTATGTTTTTATCTTTATTTTCTTGTTTTTTTAAAACTTTTTTTTTTTTTCTTAAAAAATATCATGGAACACACACATATTGGCCCAAACCTATACAGAGTCAGGATCATGAATATCTGTTTCACCTCCACATCTTGTCCCACTGGAAGGTCTTCAAGGGCAATAACATTCATTGAGCTGTCATCTCCAATGATAACAATGGCTTCTTCTGGAGTACCTCTTAAAGGACCTGTCTGAGGCTATTTTATGGAACCATTTTTTAATAACTAGAAGAAGTACACTGTATAATAGCAATAAAAAGTATGACATAGTACATACATAAATTAGTGATAGAGTCATTTATTGTCATTATCAAGTATTATGTGTTATGCATAATTGTATATGTTATGCATTTATATAATTAAGCAGCTCAATAGCTTTTTTTACATCAGCATCACCACAGACACTTCAGTAATCCACTGAAGCAGGAATGTTAGTTACAACAGTTATGATGTCACTAGGTGATAGAATTTTTTCTGCTCTATTATAATCTTATGAGACAAAGATTATAAATGAGGTCTGTTGTTGATCAAAACATGACTATGTGGCACATGACTGTATACACACATACATGTATGTGCTATATATACATAAACACACAATATACATTAGAGCTTTGTCTATATCTGTGTAAACAGTGATATATATGGAGATATATTTAGGTAAAATTGTATGTGAGAATTTATATATACATGGAGATATATGCTGTGGGAGTAAATATAGAGATATACATATATATAGGAAGACATGTATATATTGAAGTAGAGAGAAAAAGAGTGATAGAGATAGAAAGATACATATATATGGAGATATACATAATATATAATACATGACTCTCTATATATGTATCCTATGTATATAATGTGTGTACAACGTACATCTCCTTATACACAGGCTCCTATAGAAACACATAAACACACAGGCATAAATCAGAGATATTGTGTGCTTGGTTCCAGACCACAGCAACGAAGCAAATCACATACATGTTTTTGGTTTCTTAATGCTTATAAAAGTTATGTTTACACTACACTGAAATCTATTAAGTGTGTAATAGGATTGGGTTTAAAAATACAATATATTTAATTCCTTTTAAAAATATCTTAGTGTTAGGCCGGGCGCGGTGGCTCAAGCCTGTAATCCCAGCACTTTGGGAGGCCGAGATGGGCGGATCACGAGGTCAGGAGATCGAGACCATCCTGGCTAACGCAGTGAAACCCCGTCTCTACTAGAAATACAAAAAATTAGCCGGGCGTGGTGGCGGGTGCCTGTAGTCCCAGCTACTCGGGAGGCTGAGGCAGGAGAATGGCGTGAACCCGGGAGGCGGAGCTTGCAGTGAGCCGAGATTGCGACACTGCACTCCAACCTGGGAGACAGAGCAGGACTCCCATCTCAAAAAAAAAAAGAAAGAAAGAAAAAAGAAAAAAATAAAAATATCTTAGTGTTAAAAACACTAATGATCATCTGAACCTTCAGCAGTTATAATCTTTCTGTGGGTGGGCAGCTTTGCCTTGATGTTGATGGCTGCTGACAGGTCAAAGTGGTGGTTGCTGAAATTTGAAGTGGCTGTGGCAATTTTTTAAAATAAGACAATGAAATTTATAACATTACCTGATTCATCCTTTCGTGAAAGATTTCTCTGTAACATGCAATGCTGTTTGATATCATTTTCTCGAGAGTATAATTTAAGAATTGGAGTCAATTCTCTCAAATCCCACCACTATATTATCAATATAGTGCATGTAATATTATAAACCCTTTGGTCATTAAAACAACATTGACAACATCTTCACCAGGAATAGATTACATGTGAAGAAATCACTCTGTTTGCTCATCCATAAGAAGCAATTCCTCATTCATTAACATTTTTCATCAGATTGCAGCAATTTAGTCACATCTTCCGGTTTTACTTGTAATCATAGTTTTCTTGCTACTTTTACCACATCTTTAGCAATTTTTCTCCCCTGATGTCTTGAACTCCTCAGAGTCACTCAGGAAGTTTGGAATTGACTTCTTCCAAACTCTTGTTGATATTATGACCTCCATCCATGAATCACGAATATTCTGAATGGCATTACATCCTTTCCAGAAAGTTTTTCACTTATTTTGTCCAGATCCGTCAGAAGAATCACTATCTGTGGAAGTTAAACCCTTCCAAAATGTATTTCCTAAATAATGAGACTTGAAAGCTAAAATTGCTAGTTGACCATGGGCTGCAGAATGGATTTTGTGTTACCAGGCATGAAAACCACATTAATCTTCTTGTATACCACTATCAGAGCTCTTGGGTGACTAGGCATATTGTCAAAGAGCAGTAATATTTTTAAAAAATATCTCTTTTTCTGAGCAGCAGCTCTCATCAGTGAGTTTAAAACATTCAGTAAACCATGCTGTAAGCAAATGTGCTGTCATCCAGGCTTTGTTGTTTTATTTATGGAGCAAGGGCAGAGAAGATTTAGCATAACTCTTAAGGCGCTTAGAATATTCACAATGGCAAATGAGAGATAGGTTTAACTTAGTCATCAGCTACATTATCTCCTAACAAGACAGCCAATCTTTCCTTTGAATCTTCAAAGTCAGGCATTGACTTCTAGTTATGAAAGTCCTGGATGACATCTTCTTCCAACAGAAGGCTGTTTCATCTACATTGATAATCTATTTTTAGCATAGCCACCTTCATCAATTCTCTTAAGTAGATATTCTGGAGAACTTGTTGCAGTTTCTTCATCAAAATTTGCTCCTTCACCTTGTAATTTTATATTGTGATGACGACTTCCTTCCTAAAACTTCATGAACCAATTTCTGCTTGCTTCCAACTTTTCTTCTGCACTTCCTCAACTCTGTCAGCTTTGAAGAATCAAAAAAAAGGCATTGCTGTGGATTAGGCTTTGGCTTAAGGGAGTGTTGTGGCTGGTTTGATCTTCTGTTCAGACCATTAAAACTTTCTTCCTGTTAGCAAAAAGGTTGTTTCACTTTCTTATCATATGTGTGATCACTAGAGCAGCACTTTTAATTTCCTTCAAGAACTTTTTCATTGTATTTACAAGTTGGCTAACAGTTTGGCACAAGAGGTTGAGCTTTTGGCCTATCTCAGCTTTTGACATGCCTTCCTCCCTAAAGCTAATCATTTGTAGCTTTTGACTTATGACTTTCATTAATGGAACACAGGCAGAGTAGATTTACCATAATTCTTAAGGGCCCTAGAACTTTTGACTTAAAGTGAGGGACATATAACTCTTTATTCACTTGAACACTTAGAGAACATTGTAGGGTTATTAATTGACCTGATTTCAATATTGTGTCTCCTCAGAGATCTGAGAGAGAAAGAGGACGTGGAAACAACTCGTTGGCAGAGCAGTCAGAACACACAAAATATTTATTAATTATGTTTGCTATCTTATATGGGTATAGTTTGTGGTGCCCCAAAACAATTACAATAATAGTATCAAAGGTCACTGATCGTGGACAATCATTATAGATATAATAACAGTGAAAAAATTTGAACTACTGTGAGAATTGCCAAGTGTGACACAGACATGAAGCGAGTTACATGCACATGCTTGTGGAAAAATGGCACCAACAGATGTGCTCAATGCAGGGTTGCCACAACACTTCAATTTGAGAAAAACACAGTAGCTGTGAAGTGCAATAAAATGAAGTATACCTACATAGACCTACATATATGTATAATGTGTTATGCACATATACCTTTATGTATTATATATATATGCTTATAGAATAGATATATTTATGTAGTAAATCTGAGTTGCCAAATAAATTTTCAACTCATGTGAACTCTCATAAACATGCCGGGCAAGGAGTGATGATGACTGCTGCCCAGACCTGGGAAAAGAGAGTTGATAACAAACAACTGTTCCAGTTACACAATGATACCAGATCATAAATTAACCAGAGTAACCTGCTTATATTTAAATTTTTGATATTTTCCTTGTTACATATTTGTTTGATATTTTTAGTTTATCACATTAAATATTATTTAGCTTGATTACTGAATTTTTGGTACCTCTTTAAAAATTTGTTCCATCTATTTAAAAAATATTTTCATTGTATTTATGGAATACAGCGTGATTTTTTGTATATGCATACATTTTGGAATGAGTAAATCCACAATGGATTTAATTAAGTTATTCATCAAGTTTATTAAGCTATCCATCACCTCACAAACTTATCATTTTTTTTTTTTGTGGTTAGAACTTTTAAAATCTACTTTCTTAGCCATTTTCAAGTACAGAGTGCATTATTATTGACTATAGTCATCATGCTCTGTGATAGATCTCCGGAACTTAATCATGCTGTCTAACTGAAACTATGTACACTTTGACCAATATCTCTCCTAGGGACCCCCAAGACACCCCTGTTAATCAGGGTCTACTTTTTCTTGCTAAGAGTTCTATGTCTAAGAGCTTCTCTTGGGAGTGATTGTACTAGGCCTAATAGGCTATTGAAAAGATATTGGATTTCATTAGAAGGCTCTGAAGAAAATAAAAGATCTTTTATTTTTAAAAGATTTTATTTGCTGTTGTGCTGAGAATAAACTGAGGGTGGAAGTTACATGGAAAAAAGACAGAATATTCTTTAAGAGGCTCTTGTAGTAATCCAGGTAAGAAATGATGATGGAGCTGGGTGCGATGGCTCACGACTGTAATCCCAGCACTTTGGGAAGTCAAGGTGAGCAGATCACGAGGACAGGATATCAAGACCATCCTGGCTAGCATGGTGAAACCCTGTCTCTACTAAAAATACAAAAATAGCCAGGTATAGTGGTGGGCACCTGTAGTCCCAGCTATTCGGGAGGCTGAGGCAGGAGAATTGCATCAACCCAATGCGGAGGTTGCAGTGAGCAGAGATTGCGCCATTGCACTCCAGTCTGGCGACAGAGCAAGACTCCATTTAAAAAAAAAAAAAAAAAAACTATGCTAGATGGTAGCATCCATATTCATATGGATATTGAAAAGTAGTTGGATTCTAAAATATTTTGAAAGAGTAGCAAAAATAATTTTGCAATGGGTGAGACCTAAAATTTTAGAGAAAGAGATAGGTCAAGGTGAATCCAAGACTTTGGTTTGTGCAATTACAGGATGATGTTATCCTCAGCAGAGACGGGGAAGACTGTGAGAGACAGGTTGACAGAAAGGGAAGATTACTTTTGGACTGAGTGAGATGTTTATTACACGTCTGAAGAAAGATACTGAGTAGGTATCAAAGTCTGGAGTTCAGGAGATAGATTTCATTGAGACATGGAAATCTAGGATAATTCTATCACTTGGAAGTGATTCAGGTTTAGTTTTCATTAGTTTGAGTTTAATGAATGCATATGTAATGAAGTTATTAAATTTATTTTACTCTATATTTTATTGCTATAAAGCATAGTACATAAATTATATCTGCCATTGCCTATTTATGCAAATTCCTTTGATAAAAATAAACGTTTTAGTTTTACGAGCCTGACATTGAACCATAGAAGCAAATACTTAGCAATAATCTAAATCATACACTGTGAGCTCCCTCTGCTGTTACTGGAGACTCAGTTACTTATAAAATTTGCAAAACTCATGGGACCTAAACTAAATAACTGCTGGATATTTACAGAAAAATATTAATACAAGTGGAAAAAATAACACTATAAATGAAATACTATTAACAATACAAATGGAGTTTAAACAGTTTGAAATGTCTTAACAGTGTCTCCTGTTTAAAGTTTATAATATATTAATCAGGTTCACAAAACACTGGTCTGAAAAATAATTCTGTAAGATTTAGAAATATCTATATAGGTTTTATTTTTAAAATAAACAACTTACATATTTATCAACAAAAATAATCAAGAAATTATTTAAATCAAAATAGAATGGCTCTACTTTCTTAAAGAAGAATTATGAACACATTGCATTTTCAATAAAAGACAAAACATTTTATGTTTGATTTCATTATTTAATATCCAGCAAGTAAAAGAGAATGCTTAGTCAGTACCTTACTGTTGGCAAAGTGAACATGGACAAACTTAATTACAATTATCAAGAAAAGTACGTGGTAAAAGTTTCCTATGTAAGTTGGTACAGTGTAAGGTGTTTTGGGAAGGTTTATGTGTCTAAATATAGTAAAGCTCAGGAAATACAGTTTAAAGAATGAGATCTGTATGAATTCAAACATAAAATATGTAATACAGGACACTGTAATAGTGAACAATGGCATATGAAGTCATTATTCCTGGTTACTGTCCCACTTTCTCTAGATACCATTTCTGTGACTTTTCTCATTTTAGAGCCTTAATAAAATAATAATAGTTCTCCAGTGCATTATGTACCTTACCTTCTCTTATACAAGTATTTATCTGATGTTTTTTTCAAGGCGTAGCTGAATGACTTTGTTGCTTAAGTTAGATGTCTCTTGTCTGTACATATAAAACACACAGGCTATGAAATCAAATAGGACTGACATTTGATACTGGCTCTGTTGCATTGAAAATTTTACTCTGGGCATTAGAAATAAAAAGTAATGCTTAAGATTCTCAATAACAATGAATGAAACAATACTAGTATAGTTTGGAACACATAAAGAGATACTCTGTGTACTATAACTATTGATATTCTATAATTAATATATCTCACAGGATATTATAATTTATTGTAATTGTTAATTTTTGTGTTTGTTCATTGCTAGACTTCAATGTCTTTAAGGGTTGTGAAAATCATGTTTTCTATATTTATATTAGAAATTAGCTAAATACGTGGTATAATGGAAGCAAGCAATAAACATCGTTAATAATAAATACAGGAGAATTAATGATATTTTCAAGTGCTTATTTAAAATTGGAAAATTAATTTTAAAGCAAACATGTTAGTAGTATATCATTAATTTCAAAGTCTGTAAATTAGTATGTTTAATGGAGTTAATCAATTAGACATAGTGAAAATAAAAAATCTAAAGTAAGTCATTTGCTTTGGACATAGTATTATATACATTCTGTTCCTTCTTTCTTAATTACCCTCAAGTTATTCAATGTAGCAGCAGAGAGGAAGGACAGATAATCATGTAAGATGATAGTTGTTAACTAAGACAACCATGTCATTTCTTTGTATTTTCTTCCTTTTCATTTTCCTTCAATCAATACAAGCTCTAAAATGAAACAGAACATTATGTTTGTGCTAATTTTTTCTGCTTAATTTTTGCTAGGCATGTTCCTGTTCTTTTTTTTTTTTTTTTTTTTTTTTTTTTGAGACGGAGTTTCGCTCTGTCGCCAAGGCTGGAGTGCAGTGGCTGGATCTCAGCTCACTGCAAGCTCCGCCTCCTGGGTTCACGCCATTCTCCTGCCACAGCCTCCCGAGTAGCTGGGACCACAGGCGCCGGCCACCTCGCCCGGCTAATTTTTTGTATTTTTAGTAGAGACGGGGTTTCACCGTGTTAGCCAGGATGGTCTCGATCTCCTGACCTCATGATCCGCCCGTCTCGGCCTCCCAAAGTGCTGGGATTACAGGCTTGAGCCACCGCGCCCGGCCTATTTCTATACATGATAATTATTCTCATTTTAAGTCCTCTTTTCAATAAAACATTCATGGTATCACTTAAAATCGGACACCTAAAAATATGTGCAAATCACCCTTAAGAGTGAAAACCCACACATGTCAACAACACTCAAGTTTATTTTGTGACTTTTTGATATTTTGGAGTTTCCCAGAATGTGAAAAATTATTAGTAAACAATTCCATGTGGTGATGTGAATTATCCTTAGTTCACAATAGTGAAGACGTGGAATCAACCTAAATGCTCATCAATGGTAGACAGGATAAAGAAAATCTGGTACATGTGCAACACGAAAAATAACCATAAAAAGAATGAGACCATATTCTCTGCAGCAATATAGATTGACCTGGAGGCCATCATCCTAAGCAAACTAGCATGGGAACAGAAAATCAAATACTGCATGTTGTACCTTATAAATGGTAGCTGAACAAGGAGAGCACATGGACACAAAGAAGGGAACAACAGATACCAGGGTCTGCTTGAGAGAGGAGGGTAGGAAGAGAGTGAGGATCAGAAAACTACATACCAGCTACTATGCTTATTACCTGGGTGATGAAATAATCTGTATGCCAAACTCCCATGACATGCAATTTATCTGTGTAACAAATCTGCACATGTAGCCCTGAACCTAAAAGTTAAAAAAAGAGTGAAGGCCAGGCGCGGTGGCTCAAACCTGTAATCCCAGCACTTTCGGAGGCCCAGAGGGTGGATCACAAGGTCAGGAGGTTGAGACCATCCTGGCTAACACGATGAAACCCCGTCTCTACTAAAAACTACAAAAAACTAGCCGGACGAGGTGGCAGGCGCCTGTAGTCCCAGCTACTCGGGAGGCTGAGGCAGGAGAATGGCGAAAACCCGGGAGGCGGAGCTTGCAGTGAGCTGAGATCCGGCTACTGCACTCTAGCCCGGGCGACAGAGCGAGACTCCGTCTCAAAAAAAATAAATAATAAATAAATAAATAAATAGCCCAGGCGACAGAGCGAGACTTCGTCTCAAAAAAAAAAAAAAGAGTGAAAACACATGGACACAGGGAGGAGAACATCACACACTGGGGCCTTTTGGGGGATGGGGGCTGGGGAGGGATGGCATTAGGAGAAATACCTAATGTAGATGACGGGTTGATGGGTGCAGCAAATCACCATGACAAGTGTATACCTATGAACAAACCTGCACATTCTGCACATGTACCCCAGAACTTAAAGTATAAATTAGAAAAGAACCACATAATGTAAAAACTAGTTTTCTACAAAATTAATGGAAAACAAGAGACTACTGAATGTTAGTGATTTATTGTTGTTTAATAAGGAAAGGAAATAACATTTCAAACTAATAAACTTCTCTGAATTACTCATATCAAAATTCTGCTCTCCACCCAGTTACCATGGAAGTAGTTTTCTGTCTCTGAGATTTTCAAAAGTAATAACATTAAGTTCACAAATTTTGAATATTTAAGTTCATACATTTTTACATATGATTGGTTGTTATAGAGCTGTATGTAATTTTTGGAGGTGAGTAAGTAAAGGCATTATTGGCAGCATAAAGTACACATCAAATTCCAAAGGCACAAAAACCCATAATACAGTCGAAAAACTTCTGGTGGTAATAGAATATATGGGGAGAAATATTCCCTAGGGGAAGAGATATGAATTGGTGCTTGATTTTATAGGAGAATTAGGCAGATTATAAAGTGCAATTATAAGTTTGGACTTTGACTAGTAGCTAATGGAGAAGAATTTAACTTATAACTTATAGCTGTATTTTCTATAGGCAGCATGGTGCCTAGAACATAGTGGGTATGCAATATATATATTGGAAACCTTTTGTTGAATGCATGTTGTTATTTGAATTTTAGAGTGCTAGCCTTTGAGCATGATGAAGAATAATTGGAAGAATGCAAGACTAGCATAAAAAACAAGTTAGAATAATCTCACAATATAATAGAAAAAAGAGATGGATGTCCTCATCTAATAATATGGCAGTGAGGTTGGAGAGAGTTGAGAAAGACACAAGAGATGTTTTAAAAACAGGTGGACCAGGAGGTAGGTGAGACAAGGTTATGAGGTTTCTGATATGGGAAACTACATGGATACTGTTCACTAAGATAAGAATTACAAAAAGAGGAAAAGATAGAAAAACAGTTCTGATGAGTAGAAGGGACTAAGTAGATTCAATTTTGAACCATTCCATATTTGCAAAGGAAAATGACCAGTTGTTAGTGACTTGAAACTGAGCACAGAGGTTTACAGTTTCTAATCACATTGGGAATATAATAAACACATGTATTAAAACATAAACAGGAGAATAATGCTTCTATTATAAGTTACTTCTAACTCTATCAATGTCTGTTATTCAGAACATTGAGAAATACAATTTACAATAAGATACTAATTAAGTGCTTTAAAGAATAAGTACAAAGGGAATTGGAACCACAAAAACCAATTGGAGCTGGTATTATTGCGAAGGCTTCATAGGGAAGAGATGGCTTCGGTTTTGAGATTTAGTTAAAGTTTTTTTTAAAAAAATTAAGTAGTTTTTTTGTGTCTTCAGACAAGCATCTCTTCTCTTCTCAAAATTAATGATGGTTTTATTTTGTATATATAGGTCCTGAAGGTGTTATTTTTTTTTTCCTTGAGAAGGAGTCTCACTGTGTCGCCCAGGCTGGAGTGCAGAGCCGTGATCCCGGCTCACTGAAACCTCCGCCACCCGGATTCAAGCCATTTTCCTACCTCAGCCTCCCCGAGCAACTGGGACTACAGGCGCCCGCCACCACACTCGGTTAATTTTTGTATTTTTAGTAGAGACGGGATTTCACCATATTAGTCAGGCTGGTCTCGAACTCCTGAACTCAGGTGATCCATCCCCCTCAGCCTCCCAAAGTGCTGGGATTACAAGTGTGAGCCACTGCTCTCGGCCGCCTCCTCATGTTTTTTTTTTTTATTTTTTGAGATGGAGTCTCGCTCTGTCACCCAGGCTAGAGTGCAGTGGCCAGATCTCTGCTCACTGCAAGCTTCGCCTCCCAGGTTCACGCCATTGTCCTGCCTCAGCCTCCTGAGCAGCTGGGACTACAGGCGCCCGCCACCACGCCCGGCTAGTTTTTTGTATTTTTAGTAGAGACAGGGTTTCACCGTGTTAGCCAGGATGGTCTCGATTTCCTGACCTCGTGATCCACCCGCCTTGGCCTCTCAAAGTGCTGGGATTACAGGCGTGAGCCACCGCGACCGGCCCTCATGGTTTTTAAAACAAGACCAGAATCAGATAGACCTGGATTTGATTCCAGACTCTACTCATTAACAGTACTACAACGGTGGACGAGTTACTTATCCTCTATGTGCCTCTATTTCCTTGTTCTTAAATTGGTGATAAAATTAAATGGCAATCAAATTCACAAGGTGAAATAGGAGTCAACTGGAAACATAAGTCCAAAGTTTCTAAAGCTATATATGCAATATGGTAGCCATTAGCCACATGCAGCTATTTAAATTTAAATTTAATTTAAATCAAGTAAAATTTAAAGTACATTTCTTCAATGGCATTACTGTATTTCAAAGTCTCATGGTCACATGTGGCTTATGACAGTCATATTGGATAGTGAATATATAGAACATATTTATCATCTCAGAAAGTTCTATGGCACCTTGCTCTTAAAGCATTATAAAAATATTAGAAAGAGAAATAATATATATATGAGAAATGTTTACTAAAATAAAGGTTATCTCATCCTTGATGCTAATTTTCTTTCAGGATTCTCAAGTGAGTTTCTGCCCAATTGGAACCAAATTCTTAAATAGGACATGGAAAACATTAAGAAAAACATAAACACTAGGAAGAATTTGATAAATTATACTTTATTAAATTAAAAGAACAACAGGAGTTTATCAAAAGATACCGTTAACAAAGTGAAAGGACAAATTATAGAGTAGGAGAAAAACATTTGCAATACATACATGTGACAAAACTCATATCCAGAATAAAGACTTCTATAAATCAACAAGAGAAAAGCCACGCTATAAGAGACAAAAGACTTGTATAGGCATTTCAAAAAAGATAATATACATACGAACAATCAATATTTGAAAAGGTGCTCAATATCATCAGTCATCAAGGAAATAAAAGATAAAACCTAATGAGATATCACTTCTCACACACTAGAATAGATACAGTTTTAAAGATAAAGCTGAAGATGCCATATATAAGTGTTGGCAAGCATCGGAAGCAGCTGGGAATCATATACTTCTTTTAGGGACATAATTTTTCTGCAAGCTCCTGAAGAACAACCTTGGAAGTATCTATTAAAGTTGAATATATGCAATCTCTGTGATCCAGCACTTGCATTCCTAGGTATGTACCCAATAGAGATGAGTGCATTCCCTATCAAAAAACATTAACAAGAAAGTTTACAGCAGCATTATTCACTTTTTAAGAAATATATGAAAAAACAGACCCAAGAGAACTCATCTCCCACATGGATTCTTTACTAAAATTCCTTGGGAATATTCCTTTCTCATTTCCTTTTCCTCATTCACTTTTTTTCCCACTTTACCAACAAAAAGATCATTGGAAAACTGATGTCAAAGAAGCTTACGTTAGTGAAGGCAGTCTAAGGCTAATTGAGCTTCCTGTTTCTTCCTGTTACACATATTTCTCTCAAGTTCAAACCATGGCCCAAGAACTAGGTTATTTGGTATAATTGAGACATTCAGAAATAATACATACAGATGATCTCTAACTTGTCTTGGTTTGTCATATGATTTTTCAACTCTATGATGGTGCAAAAGCGATACACATTCAGTAGAAATCATACTTTGAGTTTTGAATTTTGATCTGTTCCAGAGCTAGCAATATGATGTACACTCATCCATGTTGCTAGGCTGTGGCAGTGGGCTGCAGCTCCCAGTCAACCACACTGTCACAACTGGTGACTCCTGACAACTGATACTCTACAGTACACTGTGTTGCCAGATGATTTTTGCTCAGTTGTAGGCTAACGTAAGTGTTTTATCAGAACCGAATCCCATTTCAAGTCAAGGGGCATCTGTGTTGCAAACTAGAAATGACAAACTTTTAACTAGACTAATAATAAAAAATAGAGAGAACACAACTAAAATAAAAACTATAAAAGTGGAGATATTACAGACTTTATAAAAATTAAAATGACTACAGCAAAATATTGCAAACAATTGTACACCAACAAATTAGATAACCTATTGAAAGGGACAAATTCTTAGAAACACACCAATTACCCAAACTTGTTCAAGAGGAAATAGCAAACCTCAACAGATCTGTAGTAATAAAGAGATTAAATCAGTATTCAAAAACTGCTCAACAAAGAAAAATCCAAGACCAGAGAGATTCACTGGTGAATTCCATTATCATTTAAATAAGAATTAATACCATTTTTTCTCAAACTACTAAAAAATATAAGAGGGGGGAATACTTACTAACTCATTCTATGAATCCAACATGATCCTGATGCTAAAGCCAGATAAAGACATCACAAAAGAGAACATTACAGACACATATCCCTTAGAAATATAGATGCAAAGATTCTCCACAAAATGCTAGCAGACTGAATCTAACAGTATATTAAAAGGATTATACATCATGACCAAGTGGAGTTTATTATAGGAATGCAAAAGTGGGTTAACCTCAGAAAATTAATTAACAGAATGGAAAAAAAAAAGATTAGTTCAATTGATGCGGAAAGATATTTGACAAAATCCAAACTCTTTTTATGATAAAAAATACTCAGAAAAACAGGAATAGAACAGTACTTACTTTACATAACAAAAGGCATTTAGGAAAAACCCACAGCTAACATAATACTTGATGAAAGATAAGGCTTTCTCCAAAAAATAAGAATAAGATAAGGATGCCTACTTTCTCCACTGCTATTCAACATAGTATTGGGCATTCTAGCATGAACAATTAGACAATATAAATAAAAAGAAATGAGCATCCAAGTTAGAAGGGAAGAATTTAAAATTATCTCTAGTAAGAGCATGATCTTATATAGCAAAATCCCAAAGATTCCACAGGACAGCTACTTGAACCAATGAATGGATTCATTAAAGTTTCAAAGATCAACACACAAAAATCAGTTGTGTTATCAGTCTGGGGTTGCTGGAATGAGCAACCTAAACAGGAAATGTAATAAGTTATTCCATTTATAATATAATTCAGAAGAAAAAAATATCTAGGTATAAAGTAAACTAAGGAGGTAAGAAACTCGTCTGCTGGAAACTATATAACAAAGATGAAAGAAATTTTTAAAGACTTAAATAAATGTAGAGCCATTCTGTGATCATGGGTAGAAAGATTCAGTGTTGTTAAGATGTCAGTACTACCCAAAGCAAACTTACAAAATCAGTGAAGTCTGTATTAAAAGTCCAACAGATACATTTTATAAAAGTAGAAAATTTGATGCTCGAATTCATATGAAATTTTAAGGGCCCCCAACCAACCAAAACAATCTCGAGAAAGAACAAATTTGGACACTCATAATTCCTGATTTTGAAACCTACTGCACAAAGGGACAGTAATAAAAAGAGAGTGATACCAACATAAGGATATGTATATATAGAGAGAAATGGAATAGAATTTGGAGTTCGGAAATAATCCAAAGATGATCGTGCCCAGGGGTTTTAGACTGTGAAGGGCAGCCAAGGAAGAAATGGCTCACGATGGAATCAGAGAGACAGAGACATCTTGTGGCACCTTTGCTAAGTAGAAAACTCAAGTGACATAAATTTTCTCCTCCTACATAAAATTTCTCCTCCTACAAATTCTCAGTATGTAATAGGGAAAATCAAACCTTGAAGAATATGGGTTTGAGGTCATTGATACTTTCAGGGCTTTAAATAGCTAATAGGCATACAGTAGGGTTTTAGTAACTATGTAAACGGATGAGTGAAGAAATGGCTACTGAGATTAAAAAAATATAGTTCATTTATAATTGTCTCTTGTAATATTTTAGAGATGTTATTCTCCACATTAAACTTCTATCACTATGCTTCTTAACTATGAGATATGCTTTTCAGTATCCATCACACTCTTAACAAGTAATTTCTGTGTATCATATAAAGAGTTTTAAAATTATTTATCACAGATAGATCTGACTTTTATTTATGATAGAGTCTATTAGTTAAATAATAAAATACTAACAAAGCATACTTACTTGTTTACATTAAAGTAGTACTTGCTTAGATAAATCAAAGCATGCTTCATTTACTTATTCTTATCAGTATTTCAGAGATTTCTTTACAATTTCTCACATAGTTAATTCTCACATGAAATATGAGTTAACGTGCACAAGTACTTTCTATTTTCTGTTTAGTTATATTTCTGTATGTTATCAATTTATTGCCATTTAAATGACAAAATCACTAAGCAATTTCTGATATAAGTATAATTATTTCTTGTATCTTCTTGAACACTTAAATTTATTTTCACTTTTAAGCAATAATGATAGTTATAATATTGACAATAATTTCTAAAATTATATAATTGCTTATAATCTCCAAAATCTGTCCATTATTAAGGTTTTTTATGTTTTGAAGGTTGCTATGTCCTGGTTATTGTGATAAAGAAATACATGTTCTATACTACTAACACAGTGATACTAATTTTTTTTTTTTTTTTTTTTGAGACAGGGTGTTGTTTTATTGCTCAGTCTGGAGTGCAGTGAACATGGTTCACTGCAGCCTCAACCTCCTATGCTCAGGTATTCTGCCTACCTCAGCCTCCCAAGTAGCTGGGACTAATGGTACATGCCATGCCACCATGACCAATTAATTTTTAAATAGTTTTTGTAGGAACAGGGTCTTGTTTTTCTTTTGCCCAGATTGGTCTGGAAATTCCGGGTTCAAGCAATCCTCCTCTCTCGACCTCTCAAAATGCTGGGATTATAGGTGTGAGCCACTAGACCTGGCTGATACTTACCAAATTGTTAGTCAATGCTTTGGGTTTCATTTTTTAATTCAATATTTTTTTTTGTTTAAATCCATCATTGACAGTCTTTAAGTATGTTCTTATGAAAATAAACATAAATGTTGTCCTACTGTCTTATAGAAGATCATCTGACCATATGCCTTTATTGTTTTTAAATGGACACAATAACTATTTCTTCAAGATGTCAATGATACTGTATTTCAAAGGCTTAAAATTGTAACACTTGCTTTATTGTGCAGAATAAAACAATTTTACTTCGTATTTCAAAATTGATTTTTAGGAATTATTTAATTTTTACTCACTGATGTCGTTTGTCCCCATGCTAATCTCATGCGTAAATGTAATCCCCAGTGTTGGAGGTTGGGCCCCATGGGGGTGTTTGGATCATGGGGGTGAATTCCTCATGAATGACTTGAGCCATCCCCTTGGTGATAAGTGAGCTCTCACGCTGAGATCACACAAGATCTAGTGGTTTAAAAATGTGTGGCACCTCCCCCTTCTCTCTCTCTTTGCTTCTGCTTTTGCCATAGAAAGTGCCTACTTCTGCTTTTCCTTTCGTCATGAATAAAAGTTCCCTGAGGCCTGCCCAGAAGTAGATGCTGCTATGTTTCCTGTACAGCCTGCAGAACCATGAGCCAATTAAACCTGTTTCCTTATAAGTCGCCCACTCTCACGTGTTTCTTTATAGCAATGCAAAATGGCCTAATAGACATAGAAAGTATTTAAATATTCAAGTAATATTTAAATAACCTTATTGTGATTTAATGCCCATACCACAAAATTCAGACACCTTAAGTGTACAATTCAATGACTTTTTTTTTCTTGAGATGGAGTCTCACTCTGCTGCCCAGGCTAGAGTGCAATGGTGCAACTGTCACCTCCCAGGTTCAAGTGATTCTCCTGCCTCAGCCACCCAAGTAGCTGGGATTATAGGCCTGCATCACCATGCCTGGCTAACTATTGTATTTTTGGTAAAGACAGGGTTTCACCATGTTAGTCAGGCTGGTCTTGAACTCCTGACCTCAAGTGATCCACCCACCTTGGCCTCCCAAATTGGTGGGATTACAGGCATGAGCCACCGCACCCAGCCCAATTCAATGATTTTGACAGATATATAGTTGTGCAATCATCACCACAAACTACTTTTATCATATTTCCACTACCTCTACATGATCCCTTGTGCTCATTTGCATGGTCACTTACTGTTCCTACTCTATGTATGCCTTTTCTGGACATTTCATCAAACTAACTTGAATACTACAATTTGTGGCTTTTTAAATCCGGCTTCTTTCACTAAGCTTAATGATTTTAGGTTCACCCATTTTGCAGCATGTAACATTACTCCATTCTTTTTTGTTGCCAATTGACATTCCGTTGCTTACATCTTTTAACATTTACTCATCAGTTAATGGACATTTGAATTGTTTCCAATATTATGTATAGCAAAAATTATGCTGCTATGATTATTCTTGGACAAGTCTCTGTGTGAAAATATATTTTCATTTCTCTTGGGTAGATATCCAGGAGTGGAATTACTGGATCACAAGGGTAGATGTACACTTAACTTTTTAAGAAACTGTCCAGTTGTTTATGAAGTAGTTGTACTATATTGCATCCTTACAACAGCGTATGAAGGTTCCAATTTCCTGTGTCCTCACCAACACTTGTTATTGTCTGTCTTTTTTATTATAGCCATTCTTGTGGGCTTAAAGTGGTACTTCCATTGTGATTTTCATAGAATTATATATACTAGGTTTTAATTCTAACATAATTATACAAAAAGAAAAAATCTGGAGGCATCATATTACCCGACTTCACATTATACTACAAGGCTATAGTAAGCATGGTACTGGTATAAAAGTAGACATATAGGCCAATGGAACATAATAAAGAACCAAGAAATATAGCCAAATGCTATAAACAACTGATCTTTGACAAAACAGACAAAAACATTTTCTGGGGAAAGGCAGCCTATTCAGTAAATGGTTCTGGGACCATTGAACAGCCACCTGGAAAAGAGTGAAACCGGATCCCTACATCTCACCTTATGCAAACATTAACTCAAGATGGATCAAAGACTGAAATCTAGGACCTGAACAATAAAAATTCTAGACTAATACCTAGAAAAACTATTCTAGACATTGGCCTAGGAATTTGTGATTAAGACCACAAAAGCAAATGCAACAAAAATAAAAATAAATAAATTGGACCTAATTAAACTAAAAAACTTCTGCACAGCCAAAGAAATGATCAACAGAGTAAACAGAATGGGAGAAAATATTTTCAAACTGCATATATCACAAAAGACTAATATCTGGAATTACAGGGAACTGAAACAAATCAGTAAGAAACAAAGTAATAACATCGTAAAAATGTAGGCAAATGACATAAACAGACATTTCTCAAAAGAAGATTTACAAATGGCCAACAAACATTCAAAAATGCTTAATACCACTCATCATCAGGAAAATGCAAATTAAAACTACAATGAGATACCACCTTACCCCAGCCAGAATGGCCATTATTAAAAAGTCAAAAAACAGTATGTGTTGGCACAGATGTGGTAAAAAGGGAAGGTTTATACACTGTTGGTGGGAATGTAAATAAGCACAACTTCTACGGAAAACAGCATGAAGATTTTGTAAAGAACTAAAAGTAGATCTACCATTTGATCCAGCAATTCTACTATTGGGTATCTACTCAAAAGAAAAGAAGTCATTATATCAAAAAGACACCTGGACACATATGATTATTGCAGTAAAATTCACGATTGCAAAGATAGGGAATCAACCTAAGTGTCTATCATCTGAAGAGTGGATAAAGAAAATGTCATCTACATATACACCATGGAAAATAGCCATAAAAAGAAGAAAATAATGTATTTTGCAGCAGCTTACATAGAACTGGAGACCATTACCTTAAGAAAAGTAACTCAGGAACAGAAAACCAAATGCTGAATGTTCTCACTTATAAGTGGGAACTAAACTATGTATATACAGAGTGATAAAACGGACATTGGTGATTCAGAAGGAAGGAGTGTGAGGGGGCTGGTGAGGGATGGAGAATTACCTGTTGGGTACAATGTATACTATCAGGGTATATAGGTTACCCTAAAACCCAGACTTTATCACTATACAATTCATCCATGTAACTAAAAACCATTGTACGTCTAAAGCTATTGACATACAAAATAAATAAATAAAAATAAAGCTGCTAAAGCAAAGAAAAAAGTAGAATTGTGCGATCAAAGAAGATTGATTATGTAAGGTAATATACCAAATTCAACTGCCTAGTACAAGCATAGTTCGCATCTGTAGACTACAAACTTAATTTTCTCCAATTCTTGGCAAATGTAGATTCCTGTAACATACATGCACATTCTCAAGGTTACCAGCAAACAAGCTGTGGAAATAAACCTCCTAGTAATAGAATAGGGGTATTTGGTTTAACCAGCATAGCAGTTAAAAGCCTAGATGCTAGAAACAGATGGTTAATCTCTGGAAAGTTATTCAATCACTCTGTGCTTCTCTTTCCTCATCTGTCTAATGGAGTAAATAAAATAACTATCTTAGAACATAGTGTGTAGAGAATAAATGAGTCAATATATTTATCATTATATGTCCAGTGAATAGAAACTCTAATAAACTATTAATAAAATAGAAACTATTCTAGATATTGAGCACAAACTAGAAATAAATATAAGGAATTGAATTTAAATGTTTTGAAAGGGTTGGAAAAACAATAGGGACCTTACCCGGAGATATCAATAGTAACTGCAGGAAGCTGCTGCTACCCTCGAGAATAAGGAGAGAAAGGGCCACATTATCCCATGATGCCACTGGAGCACAGCTGCAGGAACAGCTACTATTGTAATTGCCATTATTACTATCTGAAAAGTGACCAGGGAGCTCATAGGCACCAAAAATCTGCATTCCTCTTGATGCATAGGCTGAAACCACAGCATACGCTACTGGAGCCTGGGTTTACGAACCAATGCCAGAGCCAGAAGTATCATCATCATCTCCTTCTCACATTTTCCCCCCTTCTAATCTCAGACAAGATTATAACCCAGATGGCAAGGGCAACTGGGAAATGAAGTTTTCTAATCCTGTAGTGCAGAGACAATACAGGAAGGAGAGAGTGGCATGAAAAACCAACAGATACTGTCTAGAACAATAGATAAAGCCCAAAGACCAAGTCTTGGCATATAGGAATTGCTACTATTTTTAGATTTATTTTATTAGAAAAAGTCTCAATGATGACTGAGCCCAGAATAACTATTGATTTAATTTAAATTTTATGGTAACATTTAGACCTCTTCTTCATTTTCTTAATGGACTGTAATCTCTACACAATGTCTGTTTAAATAATTCTGTAAATAGATATATCTTTTTCTCTGAAATTTAAACTAGCTGTTATTAATATTTTAGCATCCTAGTTCCAATTTAAATTTCAATCAATATTAAATTATAAATATATTGGACTTAATCTTCATTTCCATAACTGGGGTCTTTGTACCTTTAGATTTTGGAGCCTATTATTTTTAGAGCTGTGTTATTTTTTGCTTCGTAACAGCTTCCAGTGTAAATCGAGGTTCAGATATCAAACATAAGAACTGTTTAGCTATAGACTTTTCCAGATCCTAGATTAAGGAAGTGTTTTTGTGATAATTAGTCACATCTGGCATTGCCACTTACATCACTTTATATGTTTAGAGTAGTAAGTAGTTTGAAATATCAGCAAAATAATTTTGCCTTCTGGTCACATCTCAAATGAGCACATTTCTAAATAAATAAAACATATTTTAGAGCTATGTTTATAATGTCTAATTTCCCATAAAATAAAGTCTTAACATTATCCATCTGCTTTTGCAATCAAGAATTAGGAAAATGTATACAGTGAGCAAGATAGAAGCGCCATCCAAATATATTCTGTAACTCATGAAATTAGGGTCACCTTGAACTATATTACATCAGAAATGTTCATGTTTTTGTATTTTGATTTATCTACCTTTGTCATTCAGAAAACAGCATGAAATGAACAGTACTAATATATTGAGTAAATTATTTTCTTTTCTTTCATCTGTTTACGCACATGTGCACATCTTTAATAATTCATAAAATTTATACTATGACCCTGAGGATTAATATGCATGCCAGTAATGCTCAGAAAATGGAGAAAAGCTGTAATTTAAATATAAATTTATTTTATTTCATATTTTTATTGAATAATTTGAAATACTTTAAGCGTTCAATTAGAAACTTTTTATTTGAAAATATAAGAAAATACCATTTTGCTCTAGATAGTCAAAGGACGAAGATACAGCATACATTATGAAAAACAGGAATCTTATGACTCAATAACAAAAAAGAGAGGCTGGATGAGCCAGAATTTTCAGAAAATGTATTTATTCATTCAGCATATATTCATTAAGTACTTACAATAATGTGCTGGGTGCTATAAAAGGTAGTATGAATACATTAAAATATAAGAAGATACATTTTCTCACATCCTATACATTATTATTTAATGTAAATAGGAAATTAAAATATAGTATAGAAAAAATATCATATATTCTCACTTATAAGTGGGAGTAAACTGTGAGGATGAAAAGGCATAAGAATTATGTAATAGACTTTGAGGACTTGGGGGTGGATAATGTTGAGAGGGGAATGAGAGATAGAAGACTGCATATTAGGTACAGTGTACACTGCTTGGGTAATGGGTGCACTAAAATCTCAGAAATCGCCACTAAACAACTTCTCCATGTAATCAAAAACCACCTGTACCTCAGAAACTATTGAAATAAAAAAAATTAAAAACAAAAAATAATATCATTTTACTTCAAAAATATATATAGTATACAACAATACTATTGAGTTGGCAGTACATTGTGCTACAGGAGTACCAAGAAACTTTAGCTTTCAGGTCCTGTAGGAGGTAAGAGAAAAGCTCAGACTTAAATGGTGAGTAGGATTTATCCAGGCAAAGACGTGCTGAAAAGAAGATATGTTGCAAGAAGGTGTTTGATGGTGGTTGTAGTGGTGGCCATTTAAAGCCAAAGATATATATGGTTCAAAGTGATTAAGTATGTATTAATTAGTAGGATGACTTTAAAATTTTGACATAGCTTAATATATACAACATTTTGTATGTGTATACATGTGGCAAAATATATTTCTGGTTTATGCCATTACTAAAATTCTAATTTTTTCATTTTAAAGTTATTAAGAATGACCCACTAACTTGACTTAATGACTTAATATATAATCATAGTTCACAATAGTGCATAGAGCCTTAGAAAAAAAATGATAGCCGTCCCTATGGATGAAACTCAGAGTACATTGTTTTGGAGTAGTGATAGAAGATATAAGAAATGAAGGAAAGGGTTTATTTACAGAATCTGATAAACAGGTTATATAGGGTTGGTTCCCCCCACCCCAAAGACAATGGGAAGTGCCACAGAGGTTTAAACAGAGAAACGCCATGTTCCCGTGTGGGTTTTAGGAAAACGTATTTGGCTGCTGTGTGACGGCTGAATTGGAGAAGTGCAGAATGGAAGACAGAGAGCAAAATGAGGAGGTTGTAGCCGTGCTCAAGATAAAATTTAATGGTGGACTGAGTTAGAGGAGTGCAATGTAGAGAATCAAGAGACATTTATGAAGTTACATAAACAGAACTTGATGATTGATTGGATGTGGGCAGGTAAAGAGATCAAAATTACTTCCAAGTTTGGCACAGAAGAGGACAACTGTATTTTACAGAAAAATAATGAGTTCCGTATTGGACATACTGAGCTTGAGATTACCAGAGAATGTTATTTGGAAGTGTCCACTAGGTAGTTAAATATGTGTGGTTCTGAAGTTCAGGAGGAGCGCTTGAATTAAAATTATGATATTATTTTTCAAGATTGGTGTTTTTTCTAGCACTTTTATGTTATAATGAATTCAAAGCTGCAATAACCTGCCCAATTTTGATTATATCAAAAAAGATCTTTCTCAACTTTACCAATTTTTCCAATGATTACAGTCCATACCAATCTGCTTTGAAAAGTCAACTTTTTTGGCAGTTTCTTGAGGTTCATAAAATAGATAAGAACCTCAGATACCTTGACACATTCTAGACATTTATAGCTCAGTTGATATATATCATCCACGACTTGAAGATGAAAATGAGGCTATTTTGGATGCTGATTTTTTCCCACCATCTTCATGACTTTGTGGCTTTCCTTTGCTGCATTTTGAAAGCATTGATTCAGAATACGGAATCCATTTATCTACACAAAGCTGGTAGACACATTTTATCCATATCCCATGTTGTATTGCATGTGGTTAGTCATGGATTTTCAATTTTGTTTTAAATTATTGGAGTAAGAGACCGTTATCTGTACATCTCTCTCATACAATAATTAACAAGAATGCTAAGCATTTAGTAATGCTTAGTTAGTACCTTTTTATTCTTTCGTTAAAGTTAGGAAAGGAAATTTTATAGTATTTGATCTAATTAGCACCTAACAATACTGAATAAGTGAAATGAGTAAATAACAGCTAACAATATAGAATTATAAACTTCTTTCTGCAGGAAAATTTGAGTAAATTTGTACCTATTAAGAAACGACAAATTATCAGAGCATTTCATTGTCATAATATTTAATTAGACTTTATTAGCACAGAGAAAATCTGACTGAATATTTAGGTTCTTAAAATTTAATTTTTAACATTAGCATTTATACATTTTTAGATAAGACAATTAAAAAAATAGAAAGATTTTTCAACTAATTACGGTATTGGTAAATCAGGTGGTAAATAGATTAAAAAATAAAAAGGCCTGTTGTGTCATTTTTTCATTTGTGATTGGGTAGAAAAGATAAAAGAAATAAATTGAGGAGTTCTATTTACAGCTGGAATTTAGGAATAGAAGACACTTCTATTAATCTTCTATTCATGACAAATTAAACACATTCTTATTTAAATGGCATCTTTTTCAAGACTGTCTTCTTTTTCCTTGCTTTCAGCTAAAATGCCTGTCAAATATAACTTCTCTAATAGTGAGATCGTAAATAGTAAATAAGCTAGTTAGCAAGCTTTCTAATAAGCTTACAGAAACCAATTGATAGAATCTACTAATGGCAAAGCATAGACTCCATCATCAAAATAGGCCAGGAAGAAGAAAGGCAAAGGGACATCATATTTAACCTACATACATGATAAGATGCTAAAACTCTCATTTCTGCTAGCAGTCTGTTAGGTCACATTATTCCAGACCACAGTCGTTGTTCCTTCCTCTCACCAGTGAAGGGGAAAGAGTGTAGATTACTGTCTTCATTACCCATGAATTTACACCTAATTGGTCTCCAGCACACAGCATACGGCTAAACAGAAAAGCTTGTGAGAAATGGTAGCTTATCTTCAGATCCCAGGCTTTGTCCTTTCTCATGCGTTCAGACGCCCGGTGCCTTTGTGCCTGGCTCATTTGTCTTCTTTGCTTTCAGCCACAAAGCAGATGTCAAGAAGCTCTACTTGTGAAGGCAGCTTATTCTAAGTGTCGTTGCATTTGAAGTGTACATCTGAAGAAAGTTATCAGCCAAGAAGGTTGTTACACTTCACTGAGATCTCTCTAAGCATGGGAATCATTACGGGTTATTTTAACTTTACCCCTGTGTTCACACAAAGTATCTGTAACGTTCTTAGACTAAAGATATGCACTCTTTGTGGGGTTCCTTAAACTTTCTCATTCTTACCAACTTTACAGTATGCTTCTGTACATATTAAGCTCTTGCTATAAGTAGTGGTGACACTGCAGCCTGAGAATCTTTCTAATCCATAATGATGCATGAGAGGAAGGAATATGATTGTGCTGATTTGTGTTACTGTGCTGTGTGTTTAAACACACTGTTGTAATCTCCATTGTGTTTCTCAGAAACATGTATATAAAGTCAGTGGTTTAGATTTTTGAAATAAGAGAAAAATCAATCACATTTTGTGACTACTGTGATAAACATTTATTTTCATCATCATTACTATCTGGTTTCATCCTTCTGGGGGGAAAAGGCTTACCTGTTAAAAGAACTTACACAGCAGGATCCAGTTGCAGATATCTATAATGAGAAATTTGAGTAAGTGATTTACAGAGTTATAATCTCTAACCTATACTTTTATGTGGAAGGAAGTGTCACTTCTGTATTGTAAATCACGGAAACCTGCTTATAGACCTGGAAACAAAATCAAAGGATTTTTTTTAATACTAACAAAATCAATGTATACAAACAAAAGCGCAAGCTCTATGAAATCAGAAAAATTTCCAGGTTGTTTATTTATCTGCATTCAACTCCTGTCTTCTATCTGACACATAGTGGCCCCTCAATACATGTTTGTGATTAAATGAATGAGTTTAGTCTTCTCTGGTAAAAAGTCACTCAGAGAGTTAGTGAAAAATCTTGGTTACATTCTCAATCAAGGAAACTAATATATAATATTAGGAAAAGATGATTTAGCTATGAGTAATGGAAAGGAAAACTCTGCCATAATTATGTAGTGACTTGTCTGGCTCTTGCGGTGACAAAATATTAAATGTAATGGCCAAAACCTCATTACTTTTAAACCAACCTAAATATATCGAAATTGAGAGCAAGGATTTGTAAATCTTTAACCAGCTATGACCAAGAAAAATAATGAGCCTATTCTTTTAAAAGAAGTACTCTAGATAGAGAAAGAATCTATCAGTCTATAATAGCTCTAACAGCACATCTCTTGGGAATATACAATACAGCAAAGTGTCAGAGAGCTTGTTGAACTAAAGGCCTGAGATAAGTACTTTCTCATTTCACATTTCATGATTATCCTGAAAATCAATCAGAAGAATAGTAAGAAATTCTGAACCTAAATCCCAGTTCTGTTTTTATTTTTTTAATAAATAAAATAAGCCAAACCTTATCCACTCAGGCTTATTGTCCACAGAGGAAATTGAGTAGCTGTTTCCTTCAGGTCTCAGTTATTCAGTAAGGTATCCCCTGACACACAATTAAAAACAATTGCCGCAGGCAATCCTCCTTAGACCATTTCCTTCATAGCATGAATTACTCTAAAACTGTCTTCTTTATTTCTTTGCCTCCTCTGCCAATCTCCCCAACTAACCCAAATGTATGTTCTATGAGAGCAGAAATGTAGCTCGCTTTGTTAGCCATTGTACCTCTGGCACCTAGAACAGCACCTGGCATATAATAAGAACTTGACAAATGTTTACCGATTCCACATTTCTTGTTTCAATGTTCTATGAGTCTATTTATTATCTTTACCTTACTGTTCTATACTGATTCCCTTACTAAGAGCTCTGTGCAAAAGCCAATACTTGAGTCAAATAAATCTCCCACTGATGACTAAACATTAATATTCATCTATTCACATCAGTGTTTTGAATGAGGAACCAAAGATTGTAGGCATAGGTAGATCATGGAAGACAGAATCACCATAGGTGAACTAGTACATTAAAATTTTTAAATCTACAAATCCAACAACCAAACACTGAATGTCTATGATTTTATCAAACTTTTCCAAATAAGTTAGCCTCTCTCCTTCTTTGACAGTTGGTATCTTATAAAAGAAAATTCTTTTGGCCAATTAATTACTTGTAAAACAACAAGCTTTGATAAAACT
Organism: Colobus angolensis palliatus; assembly: GCF_000951035.1. Taxonomy (NCBI): domain Eukaryota; kingdom Metazoa; phylum Chordata; class Mammalia; order Primates; family Cercopithecidae; genus Colobus; species Colobus angolensis. Next base: position 11,331,618 of record NW_012121821.1, on the reverse strand, counting down.
ATTGGCCAAGTAACTTTTGAATTTGTAAATAGTTAAGTATTTTTGCTGTTGTTAATGGTGGTTGTTGTGGTTAATTAATAGTGGTGATTAGCAGTGGTGGTTTGCAAGGATAAGGGAAAGAAAGCAAATGGAATTTCTGATATAGAGTGGACACATCACTTTCCATCCTCACAATCCTGAAAATCTCTATTTGCTGTGTATCTAGTTCTGAAGAATAGAAGGATGAATGTATGGCCTTTTCCCTAAGCAGCTAACAATAAAGATAGGAAATCAGGGAGAGAATGAAGTCCTGCCGTGAATGAGAAAGAGGTTTAGAGTTAGAATATGAATTTAAAGTAATTATGACACTAGACTGGGCATTTAATTGTTGAAATTAGATTTTTATTTTTACTAAAAGTGCCTACAGAACTTTTAATAATCTCAGAATAAATAAAAGTATTTGGCTTGCTATACATACATATTTACTTGCACTCTAATAATTTTAGCTCTCTCTAACTATAGGTTGTGGTGAGATAACTTCATGAGGGGGAAGTAGGCAGGGGTTACCTCAAACTAAAACACTTCTGTTTAGCAAAGAGAACAACCAATATAGTGAAGAGACAACTTACGGAATAAGAAAAAATATTTTGCAAATCTCGCATCTGATAAGAGGTTAATATCCAAAATATATAAATAAACAACTAAACAATAACAAAACAAATAACCTGAATTAAAAATGGGGAAAGGACCTGAATAGGCATATCTCAAAAGAAGACATACAAATGGCCAATAAGTATATGAAAAAAATGCTCAATGTTATTAATCATCAGAGAGATGCAAATTAAAGCCACAATGAGATTTCATCTCATATCATTAGAATGAATATTATCAAAAAGGTGAAATATAACAAGTGTTCAAGAGGATATGAAGAAAATAAAACCTTTACTCAATGTTGGTGGAAATGTAAGTTATAATAGCCATTAAGTAAACGATGTGGAGTTTCCTCAAAAAAATTAAAAATAGACCTACAACATAATCTGGTATTCTCACCACTGGGTATATAAGTTTAAAGGAAATAAAATCAGGATATTGAAGATATCTGCACTCCTAAGTTTATTGCAGCACTATCCACAGTAGCCAATATATAGATTCCACCTAAGTATTCATTAAAGGATGAAAGGATAAAGAAAATGTTGTATATGTATCCAGAGGAATATTATTCATCCTCTAAAAAGAAGGTAATCCTGTGTAGGGCAACATGGATATACCTGAAAGACATTATGTTAGCACAGAAACGTAAATTTTGCATGATCTTGCTTATAAGTGGCATTTAAGATAGTTGAATTTACAGAAGCAGAGAGTAGGAAGGTGATTACCCGGTGCTGGGAAAGATTGGGTGTGGTACAGGAAATGCTGGTGGTCAGAGGGTATGAATTTCAGTTATATAAGAAGAGTAAGTTTTGAGAAAATATTGTATAACATGGTGACTATAATTAACAATAATGCATTGTGTTTTATAAAATAATTGAGTAGATTTTGTACTCTCACCATAAAACAGTATTACTGAGGTAATGCATATGTTAATTAGCTCAATTTAGTGATTCCAGGATGCATACATATTTCAAAACATCACATTGTACAGGACAAATATATACAAGTTTCTTATTGGTTAAATTATTGGAAGCTGAATTGCCAATCAAAATATGTTTGATATGATAACTATTGCTAAATTGCCTTCCACTGAGGTTATATCAATATTAACATAATTTTTATTTGTCAATTAAAAATAATTAATTAATTAATTAAAAATAAGGCAGGGGGCAAGACACTGGGAACCATCATGTTACACCAGGGTTTGGAAAAACAACACTAGGCAAAGAACTTGCATCAAGATCAGAAATGGAATACATTAGTGTGCGTGATTTAACTGGGTAAGTCTCATCACCAGATATCATGGAGTCTGACAAGATGCCCTCTCCCAAGAGCATGTGCGAAGATGCACAGATAATGGTACACATACTGAAGGATATGAGGATTACAAAGTATGAACTTAGAGTTATAAATCAGATGTTGGATTTTGACTTCTGGTATGTGACTACAATTTTAGACGACACAAAAATTTACTTAAGACATTCTAAGAAAGCTACTGTTGATGCAGATGATATGCGATTGACAATCCAGTGTTGTGCTGACCAGCTGATCAACCAACAGGTTTTTAAATTAATACCTCTTCTCCTCTAAGAGTTTTTTTTGTTAGATATTGCAAGTCAAAGAAATTAAACACCTTTGCCATTCATTAAGCCATATTCAGGTCCTAATTCAACATTCTAACAGACATTGCTTAATCACTCCAAACTATAGGCTTAAGTCTTTACAGAAAAAGATTTCTACTTCTGCAGGAAGAGTAACAATTTCATGGTGAAGCATTGGTTCAGTTACTAGTAGACCAAGTAATTCTACATTAGGGGCAACCACCCAACAAATCATGTCTGTTTTAACTAAAGTAGGGACTCCAATGTCCCTCACAGGGAAAAAGGTTTACAGTACAGCTTTCTGCTTCACAGACCCCAGCACTAAAAGCATCAATCTCTGCAACATCATCAGCAAAGAACACTCCAATTAATCAATCATTATTCAGGTCCGAAAACATTCTTACTACCACTAATATGGAGTCATCACAAAATATTGCCAATGGATCATCAAGTCCATTGAAAAGGAAACATTAAGAAGATGATAATGATAATGATGACAACTACAAATATGGTAATTTGTAATCTAGCCTTGATGCATGTAACATGTATATCTAGTCTTGAATTCATTGTACTGAAATTTGACACTCATATTGGATGTTTTCAAGTTGTGCTTTAGAACATTTAAATACTATTTAATAAGTATAGTTACTCTATTTCCCTACTTTTTTTTCCTTCTTTTTTTTTTTTTTTGGAGATGGAGTCTTGCTGTGCTGTGTCACCCAGGCTGGAGTGCAGGTGCAATCTTGGTTCACTGCAACTTCCGTCTCCTGGGTTCAAGTGATCCTCCCACCTTAGCCTCCTAAGTAGCTGGGAGTATAGGTACATGCCACCACACCCAGCTAACTTTTGTATTTTTAGTAGAGATGGTTTTTTGTCATGTTGGCCAGGCTGGTCTTGAACTCCTGACCTCAAATGACACAACCACCTCGGCCTCCCAAAGTACTGGGATTACAGGTGTAAGCTACCATGCCTGGCCTACTATACTTTTCAGTTGGAGTGTTGGAATTTCTTTAATCAGATTAGTAATGGTTTTTCATCAGTCTTTAAGTGTAATAGCATAAAGCTGTTATTCATCCAAAAATAAGTTAATTAAATAAACAAATAACTAATGCTGGTATTTTTTAAAATATTGAAAAAGAGAGAGGAGCAAGAGCAAATGATTATTTCATCCCAAAGAGACGTAGAGACTAGTGTGGCAGAAGAAAGCCCTTTTGTTTTACAAGATATGAAAGAACTAGTAATTGAAACTTTAGTTAAATCAGGAAATCATTAAAAATATATACACTCATTTTTATAAACGTATATATATATATAAAGATTCTAATTTTTCTCAGTGTAAATGTATACTTATTACCTTCATTCTTTAATAGAACGTCAAAGTTTCTTCTGTGAATATAGGTCTGCTGATGGGAGTTTATTGTTGTATTTCTTGAATAAACTACACATATAATGTATCATTTGTAATTTACAGTTTAATTTTTTTTTAGTGGAGCAAGAACTTAAACTCTCTTGTGAGGGAAACTGAATAAAGAATTTTTCTACGTTTTAAACATAATGTTCTCCCATCCTTTGTAGTTTTACACTTACTTAGTTTAACTGCAAGATTGTCATGTGTCTTAGTCAAGCATTTCCAAAGCGTTGGAATTAAATTTCATAGAAAAAGGCTTTCTTACAATATGCTACTTTACGTTATCAATTTACATAATAATTACATTCTGTACTTGTAAAAGTGAAGTACGGAAGTAAAAGCAGGTTAGAGAAACGACAGAAACCACTTTAAGCATATAGTTGAACCTCAAATGTGCAGAATTGTTGGGGCACAGTAGACAGGAGGCTATTAAACAAAACTGTTTCAAATGCTATGAGAATTAATCAGTATATTTTAGAGAGTGAGTGGAATTATTTGCTAATGCAGTGAGTTTGTAAATTAGAAATCAATCAAGAGAGCTTTTATTTTACTTCCTGATGGCTGTCCAATTACAAGCACCCCGTGACATCCTCATAAGCGCTGCCTGCCTTGCAGCTCAAAAAATAACCCCAATTATTTAAAACACCTTACTTTTCTTGCTAGTTCAGACTCACTAAGTAATGTTCGTCAAAAGAATCCTACAAAGAAAGCAATAAGCCCTAGACTGGGTCCAAAGTTGGATTTGCATAAAAGTCCTCAAAGCTTTGGTCAACCTGTACTATTTTTCTATTCAAATATCTTAAGATTAATGTCTATTTATATTTGAACATTCTATTATATAAAAGATGGTTTGTGTTTTGTATAATGATTACTGTTGATAGAATATCTAATTTCACAAAGGTAGATTTTCTTTTCAGGCTGAAGATGAGAACAATTTCTGACACAAACAATTTAAATAGTTCTGACAGCCAGTCTCACAAATGATTTAAGAAAAAAATTTCACACTTGAAATTGAGCATGTACTGTTTTCTGAAATATGTTCTTAATTTCAAAATTTATATTTTTTAGTTTTTAAAAATTGATTTTATGTATTCTTTCAGCATAATTCAGTTTTCTTCTTTTGCTGTTAGTCCATGATCTTTGATCCTCTGAAGTTCTTTATTCTATGCCTAAACTCAAAAAATAAATCTGGATGTGTGGATAGTCGTTATTTATCCCTCAATAATTCTTTCTTTTGTATTATTTTTATTCAAAAAACTGAAGCCAAAATAAATGGCTAACTCAAGGTACTGAAGTCAATAATTTTTATTTATTTATTTAGAGATGGGATCTCACTCTGTTGTCCAGGCCCGCCTCTAACTCCTGTGCTCAAGCCATCCTCCTGCCTCAGTTTCCTGAGTAACTGGGATTACAGGTGGAAACCACTGCACCTGGCTCTATCACCTTTATTTTTATGATCCATTTAAGCATACTTGCCTCTTTTTTTATAGCAAAGAGCAAAATCTACTTCCTTATAAAAAGTTTTTGGCTCCCATCCAACGATTTAGAAAATGAACTGCCTTTATTCTATGCAGTCCACATGATACAGAGTTAAATTTGGGAGCCTTCCAATGCCTGTGTACTTATCTTATAGCTACTTCAGGAATGAATTCTTTCCATTTCTGAAATAGACAAGAGCCACATGTTTTAAATTCCCCAAATAAAAATATTTATTTTATTGAATAATTAATACTGAATTTTCAAATTGACATTATAAAATAAATAAGAGATATTTTAATTTTTTCTGTTTATTCATTTCATGGTGCATTTATAAGAAAAGGGTATTGACAAGAGTTAGCACTATCCAATAGTCTCTGGATTTTCTTTAGTATATTCTCTCACAAAAATTTCATAACTTTCCTTGTTGAAAAAGCTGGAGAAAAATATATTCTTTCAAAAAGATTAAAAATTCTGAAACAATGAATTGTTTGAAAAATACAAAAAAAAAGTATGCTTTATAAGTAAGAGTAAACCAGTAACTACTTTCTCACTGTGTTTCATAAACTCTCTTTGATTTGTAGACCCTTAAGTTTTGGCTACCAGGAGGTAATATATCTGTGAAGCCATCCCAAACCAAACTATTTAACTTTCTTTAGGATTTTCTATGGTTAGAACCAAAATATGTTTCTTAATAACTTTATTCCATTGGAGTTATTTTTTTTTTGGAGTTATACAGAAAAGTAAATCTATTTATTCTTGACACTAGAACAAGTTCAGATTTATGGCATCTTCTCTTGAATACTTTCTTTTCCAAGAACCCTTTGACTCTTCCTTCTACCATTTTTCATCTGACATGGTTTTCAGATACATCCCTGTTCTGACACTTCTCTAACTCAATCCTGGTTTTGTTATTATCTTTGTTTAAACATAATGTTCAGAATTTAATACAGCATTGTGATTGGAATACCTAAGCATAATTTGTATCAGAATAGTACCTGGGTAAAACGTGAATTATGAGTTACATTTATTTTAATTTTTATGCTGATTTCTGTAATATATAATTTTTTCATAGGTTTCTGTCAGACAACTCCTAATGTCAGACAGTACCAAAGGAGATAATTGTTCTTTGTTTAACATGTGGTTCATAGTTTTACAATCTTGTAGCAGTTTTTTAGATTTGATAACATTTCACTCAGAATGTCTTTTAAGTCAGTAATCGTTCTCAAGGAAAAAGGTTACTTTGCTTATTAGAATTTACAGATATGTGCTGAAAGTATAGAAATTTTAATTGGGTAGAGTATATAGTCTCTTTTAATATTTTATGAAGTACTCAGTGGGATTTGAATCATTGGCGAAATCTGTACATGGGTTTAAACACATGATGTAACAACTTGCTCTCATTTTCTCCCTCTCACTATAATAGACTTTAAGGTCTGTCATATAACTAACTATTTTAAACACTCCATCTTATTCTCCTTCCAACACTTTCTGCCTCGGCAGAAACACATCTCTTTGCTTTTGCAAGCCCTGTTTTCTTATAAGTAACTGACACCTATTGAGCTATGGCTCATATGGATGTCACCATACATACATACTGTAGAATGGATGGTCAACTCAGAAGCCACCTGAAAATCATTCATTTGTCCTACACTTATTTCTTAAGTGCCTACTATACATTAGGTAAAATGCAGCACATGGAATAGATAAGCATACCAAATAAGCAAAGATTATAGGCCCATAAAGATTGCATGATTATTTCTTTGGCCTACATTCTTCCTATTCAAAAGTATTTCAAATCTCCACTTCCCATAAATGTTGCCCACCTCCACCCTGGCCCCTCCACAGAAGTGCTATACACCAGCTTCACAGAGGAACTAGAATCCATCAGATGGAAAATGTTCATTATACCTTCAGAAATACTTCAACATCCCTCTCCTTTCTGCTTTCCTTTTACAATAAAAAATGTGTCCCTGGGACACTCCCACACCCCTTGAGTTGGGAAAGGTGTAAGGGAATGTGTAAGGAATGCCTTAGTTCCGGCACATATCAATGTGTTGTAACTTGTGAATTAACGTTTTTCTCTGAGGAAACGGTCTGTTTTACTTACTGTCCTATCCCCAGCATCTAATGCTTAGCATCTAGTTGGCACACAGTAAGCTTTTGGGCAATGAATGAGTGTCTAGAAGGACGTTTGTGGGAGAGCCCCCACCCATTGCATTCTGGGGGTCAGTTGCATTTCACGAGGAGTGTAAGAGTCTCCTTTAAACTTCCTAGAAGTAAAATCACCAGACATCATTAAATTCTTTCTCCATGCCTTCCACGGGATACAAATTAAGTATTTTACCTTGTAAATGAGCTTCTAGCACAGGTGTCTGGAATTCTGAGAGGTTTATCAGTCTCTCATGCCTGAGAGACTTATCCCACGATTCCTACATCTCTCCTTTGGGGACTGGGCTCCAGCAGTGCTTTGGATGCTGCCCTGAAACCACTGTTTACTGAGGCTTCATCACAAATTGGCTTCCTGGCTTTGGAAAAGGATTTAACCTAAAACCCAGATTTCACCTATTACATGGGGATATATTAACACTAAGCTAATACAGTTGTCCTGAAGAATGGAATGAGCAAGCAAAGGGCTTTGTGTAGTTCCAAGGACATGCAGCAGTTGCCCAGGTGTGTTTGCCAAGTAGCCTTGTCTAGGACCTCCTGACCACCTAGAGAGTCCAAGTTATCTGGGAATGTCAGAACTGCAGAAGAACAATGAAACTTCAAGTTGCCAACCCAGCCCCTAAATTCAGGGGTCAATCTCTCCATCTCTCAATGGCAGCTGAAGATAATCTGGTATTTGTTTATTTGTCGCTGTTAACAGGGACATTAAGACTTTTCAACTGCCTGGGTTCTGTTTGGTTCCAGTTTGAGTGCTGTCAGAACGCAAGGCAAAGGTAACTATTAGTTATCTTTGTTTGCTTGTTTGTTTCTAGGAGACAGGAAGAAAATGTAGGACCAGGGTTATCGTTGGTAAAGAGGTGGTAGTCACTCCTGTTAGCCTGGCGAGGGGGTGTTTGATTGTTTTTCTAGTGACACAGCGTCTTTATCTTAGTTTTATATTCATGTATGATTCTGAATGGTCTTACTTTCTCTTGTTCCACCACAGCCATTGAGTAATGTTTGCTAACTACTTGTAGATTTTTTGCTCAGGTAATGTTTAGCGGCACCACTATAGCCCAGCTGCTAGCTTCTGGCTTTGAAAGCCAGAATTTTTTTCCCCTCTGTTTATTTTCTTAGCTTTAACTTTAAGCTTATTCCAGTGTCTTTCATCATCCATCCTATGTTTTTCATTGATTTCCTTGAGGTATGAAGCATTTGTAATTAATATGTCTTACATGTAGCAGATTGTTAATAGTTAGTAATAATAGTTAATATATTATCAACTAAAAAATGAAGGGATGTTCTTGATATACAGTTCATATGTTGTTCTGATATTTTTTCCTCTGGGTAAGTTCCTAGCTGGATATCTTGGTGAATTGTTTCTCTTTCTTTGTGTCTATTGTTTTCATGCTATTAAGTCCCCATACAGTTGAAATTCTCAAGCCAGGAACTTTCCATTGCTTGTCCTTAACGTATAATAACATCTAATTTTACTGTATTTGATATGTTCATTTTCAGATTTTATACTCAAATCAAATGATATAGCTATGCAAATTAGTCCCACCCAGAGTTGCCATTATGTCTTGATTAAAAATCATTAGTTTTCAGTTTTTTAAACATGAAAAATATAAATGTATTAATATGCACAGGAATTGGTTTTCATTTCAGCTTAATATAGGCTATATACTCAAGTGTGCTTAATTATTATTATAATTTAGGTAATTTAGATTTAAATGTGTTTTTGATTAAATGATTTCATCAGCAAATATTTTCGGTGGTAAATGAGAATTTAAACAAGTTTCATATCTTAGCCAACTAAAAGAGCATTAGCTTTGATAACTGAAACATCAGATGTGAATATTGATTGGATCAAATCACGTAATAAAAAGTGCATCATCCAGTCTTGTCTGTTGGGAAGCAATCTTAAACGTACCAGCTGATAAAATAAGTTCAATTATATAACTTCATTAGAATAAAATATAAGAAATGGAAACAGCTTCTAGTTTGTCCATTACATTTTACTTCTCATCTACATAATGTCAGACACCATGGCAACTACTGGAAAGTATTCTTCAGCTTCGTCTGCAACAATCAGCACAGAAAATATGCCTTGCTCATATGGAATTTTAACTATAGCAAGCCTAGTGTCCATATGTATTTTCTCTAATATAAATTCAAATTATTTTCTCAAAAAAAAGTAGATAAGGAAACCCTTACTTACTACCTAAACGTTTAGATAATGTACTGTTTTGTACAATCCGGTGAGGAGTTTTGCAGTGCTTAGGAGCTATATATGTATTACTAGATTCAAGAAGAGAATAGGTAAACAGTTTCCCAGGGGCACTAATTCCAAGGGGCAGTAAGATGGCTTTGAATGCGTAAAGAAAGAGTGGGAAATTATTCACCAAGACATCACTCAAGGAGGATGTTTTATGTAGTACACAGGAGGATTTGGGGTAAAGCATTAGTAATCAGGTACAGATGATTGTTATACTACTTTCTAAGGAAGCTAAATCTAGTTAATTGCCTGAATTTTATTTTATTCTTGGCAAATGCCAATAAGGTAATGTTATTAGCAGTTCTCCTCTGTCCTTCCTAATAGCATATCTAATCTTCTTTTCCAAATAAGTGTTAAAATAGTTAAATATTATTTAAAAGAGATGTCAAGTTATTAATATTTCTTTGCATTATTTTTCTCTCACTATGTATGTACATGGATAAAATAATTCCTAATTTCTCACATAACTGAGAACACTTCACAGTGTCATTGAATTTATAATATTGTTTTAAAAATTATTCAAATACACTTGTTAAAACATGGGAAGGCAAATTTTATTCAGAACCATCACCATAGGTACAGGAGCCCATTGGCTGACAAAGTTTTTCAGTTCTTTATCCTTACTAATGTTTGCTAGTCCCACAAATAATTGAAAGAGAAGTGTTGAAGTCTCCAACTACAATTTTTAATTTATCTATTTTTTGTTTACTTCTGCCACTCTTTGCTTCATGTTTTGATACTCTGCTTTAATCATGTACATATTTGGATTTATACATGTTTATGATTATCCTTTTTATCATTATGCATTGTCCCTCTTTATCACTGCTAATTTTTATTACTCCAATGTCTACTTTTCTTGACATTAATGTAATCACTGCAGCTTTTTTCATGAGTGTTTGTATATTTTATTCCTTTGTTTACTCTAAAACTACTGACATCATTATATATGATTTCTTGTAGAAACACAGTTATTTTTAAGTTCATGATTAAAATAGTTTAATTATTATGCTTATGTTATTAATATTTAATGTGGCTATTGATATGTTTGTATACAAGTCTACTATATTCTAACTTTTTCTGCTTGTTCTATTTTTGTTCCTGTTTCTTTTTCCTGCATTCTTCTGGGTTATCTGTGCATGTTTTAGTATTCCACTTTAATATGTCTAACAGCTTCTTGATACATTCTCTTTGTACAGTTTTATTTTACTTTAATGGATTCTCTACATATTACAATGTATCTACTTGTATTGGCTTGCTAGAACTGCCATAACAAAATACCACAGACTGGGTAGCTTAAACAACACAAATTTACTTTTTCAGTCTAGGGGTTGGAAGCCTGAGACCAAGGCGCTGGCAGGCTTGGTTTCTCCTGAGGCCTCTCTTCCAGGCTTTCACATGACCACCTCCTGACTATATCCTCATACGGTCCTTTCTCTGTGTGCACACATGTCTGTGACCTAATCTCTTCTTCTTATAAGGACATCAATTATATTGAATTCGAGCCCTCTCATATGATCTTACTTTACTTAAATTATCTCTTTAAAGAAACTATTTCTAAATATAGTCGTATTCTGAGGTACTGGATGAAGGATTTCAAAATACGAATTTGAAGGGTCACCATTCAGCTTATATTACTACTTGTATTTTAGGTCTCCTTGGAGTGAATGCCTTACCACTACAATTGGAATATAGGAAACTTACAACCCAATTCTGTGTCCTGCCTTTTTACTGTTATAGTTCTCTATTAACATATAAATAGAGAATCCCACCACAGTGTTAAAATTTTACTTTCAACTTTCAAGCATATTTTAAAGAAATAAAGAACAAAAGAATAGCCTATTATATTTACCTAAGTGTTTACTATTTCTGCTACTCTTCCTTTATTCCTGATGATCCAAGTTTCCTTATGTTAGCATTTCTTTGCTATTTGAAGAACTTCTTTAGCATTTGTTTCTAAGAAGTTCTCCTGTCAACAAATTCTTTTTTATTTTTCTTCATTTAAGAATGTTTTTATTTCAGTTGGGCACAGTGGCATACACCTGTAGTTCCAGTTACTCAGGAAGGTGAGGCTGGCGGATTGCTTGAGACCAGAAGTTAAAGTATTAGTAAGCTATGATCAAGCCTGTGAATAGCCACTGCACTCCAGCCTGGGCAACAGAAACATAGCAAGACCATGTCTCAGAGAAGGAGAAGGAGAAGGAGAATGA